>NC_052083.1:14645000-14959545 GCF_015852505.1 Tachyglossus aculeatus | reverse complement strand
TATTGATGGAGTTCTGCTTGATGGAAAATATGAGAACTTCTTGAACTCAGAATGCAAAGTTCTGCGGAAATCCTCTCTCCCGCCCCAGGTCCCTTCTGTCAGTCATAGTTTAATTTGTTATAGGTCAAAAAACAGATAGTCAGATACGATCTCCAAAATGGAAGCCATAAAGGCCCACCCCAGCTCCTTTCTGTCAGTCATTATTTAATTTTTATAGGTCAAAAAGCAGATAGTCAGATATCATCTCCAAAATGAAAGCCATAAATTTAAACAGAATGTATTTCAATAGCCTTTGGAGAATACTTTGGAGCTATTTCCCTTAATGGAGGAAAGATTCCTTCTCTTTGTTGGGGAGGGACTGTCTCTATATGTTGCCAACTTGTACTACCCAAGCGCTTAGTACAGTGCTCTGCACACAGTAAGTGCTCAATAAATATGAATGAATGAATGAATGCTCTAAACTGTAAGTTCCTTGTGGACAGGGAACGTTTCTTAACCCTGCTGCATTTTACTCTCCCAAGCTCACAGTATGGTACTTTAGCACATAGTAAAAACTCAATAAATTCCATTGATTGACTGACCCATAATTTCTACTCAAAGATTGGGAAGCAAAACTATTAGGTAACTGCTTTCAGCCAGCGATGGGAATTTTCACAAATGTAGTTCTAAAAAATAACATTTTATTTTTTATTTCTACTTTGAATTACTAGCGGAGTTAGCATCACTTGCCTTTATGTATCTATCAATTCACATGCAGTAGTAACATTTATTGAGCACTCACTTGATGGAATGCACTGTACTAGATGCTTGGGAATTACAGAATGATATAATATTTTCCCTGCCCGGAATCAGAGTAATATCTTTAGGTACAAATTCATACCTTTCCATTCCTTTGCCCAGCTGGGGTACCTCAGCACTCAGTAAATACCAACCAGTATTCTTTCTTCTTGGTCTTGTTGAAGCTGGGGGCTGAGATTGGTCTGGAAATCCTGGGAGGAAGGGAGAAACCAGAATTAAAGTTCAGAATTCTACAGTTCAGGTGAGGTTCCCTAGGGGAATCAGGATTCCAGGTACACTTCAGACACCAGAAGCCCCAGAATGTCAGATGGAGCTGGAAGGAGTGTTCAGTGCCCCCAAGAAGCTGCTCAGAAGCAGAGCTGAGGCAGCCACATTTCTAATAATAATAATAATAATAACAATAATAATTATAGTGCTTATTAAACAATTACAAGTTCCAAGCACTGGGGTAGGTTCAAGTCAGTCAGGTGGGACACAGCCCCACAGTCTTAATCCCCATTTTCCAGATGAGGCCCAGAGAAGGGAAGTGATTTGTCCAAAGTCACACAGCATATATGTGGTGGAGCCAGGCTTAGAACCCAGGTCTTTCTGACTCCCAGGCCTGTGCTCTATCCACTAAGCCACACTGCTTCTGAGAGAGTCCAGCCAGAGCAAAGAATCCTCTTCCTGGTAGGGAAATTCAGCTTCAGGGGCAGAACCGGGAATACTGAGGGATTTTGTAGCTGAGCTCCAACTAAAGACTCAAGCTCAGCTCCCTACTTCCAGGATTGATATTTGGTCAAGACACCTTGCAAGATTAATGAGAAGCAGGTGTTTTCTGGGCCCCAACCAGAAATAAATGGATGATGTTGTGAGCAAGGATCCCTGGGCCATTTGTTAGTGAGACTATATTCGATGTACGGAAATTCTTCTCTCGCTGTTCTTCGGGTTTCTCTGACTCCTCCCTTGCTAAACTAGCAGAAGCCTCTTGACAACATTGTACACTTACTCAAAAACGTAGTTGCTTGAATGTGCAAGCCAGATTGATTTATTCAATTAGACTGGTGTTAAAAAATGCACCACTGACTTTCAGAGAGCTATCCAATTGATTGAAAGATCAGTCTGAAATTAGCTTGTTTTTTTTTTCTTCCCTGTCCATACTTGTCAAGTTAGTTTAGAGAGCTGAGCACCCTTCTGCCCCGGCTTTTGAACTAATGGCAGACTTTTATTTTTATCAGTCAGTGAGTCAATAGTCACTCAGCTTTCAGTATCAGTTATCATTATGTTTACTTCTAAATAATACTTCCTCTGAGATGTTCAAGGAACTTTACAAACTTTAAAGTTGAGATCGTTTCCTGAGACTAAAGTGACCCAATTTAAGCATCACTACCATCATTTAATGAATGCCTACTAGGTGCAAATTACTGTATTAAGATCCTGTAAACACATGCAGTGCTTGGAAACACATACAATTGCATATGCAATAGGAGTTTTATCGGGTTAGATTTTCAAAGTCAGGGCAAATGGTCTAGAGATGTGAGGAGCTGGAAAAAAGAGGGAGGAAAGTTCAGAAGGAAGATAGAGGAAGACAGAAAGAAATCTACACCAACACAGAAGCAGGGAAAACAAGGACCACATGGTGATGCAGAGAATCACCCATTCCAACAGATACTCTAGTACCAAGATTGAGAGGATGAGGTACAATATTCAAAATAAAACAAAATATCCCTTTCCCCAAAGGGGAATGAAGATATGGAACTCATTACTACTAAGTAGGGCTAGCCAAAAATATTAGAAAGTTCATGAGGGGTTTGCATAAATGCATGGATGACTGATTCATAATAGATTACTCGTGAGAAAGTTGGGAATATTAAATAACACATCCCTAAATATTACGTGGCTTGGTAGATACAGCACGGGCTTGGGAGTCAGAAAGTCATGAGTTCTAATTCTGGCTCCACCACTAGTCTGCTGGGTGACCCTGGGGGAGCCACTTCACTTTTCTGGGCCTCATCTGTAAAATAGAGATTAAGACTGTGAGCTCCATGTGGGACAGGGACTGCGTCCAACCTGAATATCTAGACTCTACCCCAGCACTTAGAACAGTGCCTAGCACTTAGTAAGTGATTAATAAATACTATAAAAATAAAAAATAAAAAGAGGGCAGCTTCTTCAAAGTTCCTCCCAGATTTCTGTGGCAGCTTTTGGGGTTAAACACTCAACTAAATTAGGGTGGCCATTTTTTGTATCAGGCAATCTATTTTTTTTAACAGTTTAGTCTCATTCATTGAATCATATTTGACACAAAATTAATAGCATTTGAGCACCTACTATTTATAGATCACTGAACTAAGTGCTTGGGAGAGCACAGTATAACACCTGTCTACATGTTTTGTTTTATTGTCTGTCTCCCCCTTCTAGACTGTAAGCCCATTGTTGGTCAGGGACTGTCTCTATATGTTCATTCATTCATTCAATTGTATTTATTGAGCGCTTACTGTGTGCAGACATCTGTACTAACTACATATGTTGCCGACTTGTACTTCCCAAGCACTTAGTACAGTGCTCTGCACACAGTAAACACTCAATAAATACAATTGAATGAATGATTGAATTATTAGACATGATCCCTGCCCTCAATGAGCCTGTAATTTAGCAGTGAAGATCTCACTAAAATAAATTACAGATAAGAGGAAACAGTGGAGTATAAAATAATATACATAAATGCTAAGGAGGGGACCAACTCTGATTCTACTGTCCCAAGCACTTAGTACAATGCTCTGCACACAATAAGTGCTTCATAAATGTGATTGATTGGATGGTGGGTGGAAGGAGAGAGGAGGATCCTCAGTTGCTCAAGTGACTCATATGTTTTATAGTAGTTGGTGGGGAAGATGAACGATCAATCAGGAAAAGCATGATTTTAGAAACATACTGAAGATGCAGAGAGTACCAGGCTGTTGAAGTGGACAAGAGGTCCAAGCTGGGCAGGGGGGGTGGTTTATATGAGGCCTGTGGTGAGAGAGTCAAAAATGAGGCAGAGAGATCAGTTTGGCTTTAGAGGAATGAAGTGTGCAAAGTAAGGTGTAGTGGGAGAAGAAAAGTAGTCGCTTAATTGAGTGTCTTTAAAGGAAAACATTCCCAAACAGTATCTTCCTCCCCTGTTCCCCTGCCTTAAGAGAAGCACTGTGGCTCAGTGGAAAGAGCCCAGGCTTGGGAGTCAGAGGTCATGGGTTCAAATCCCGGCTCTGCCACTTGTCAGCTGTGTGACTTTGGGCAAGGCACTTCACTTCTCTGAGCCTCGGTTACCTCATCCGTAAAATGGGGATTAAGACTGTGAGCCCCACAGTCTTTATCCCCACAGACGTGAGCCCCATGTGGGACAACCTGATCATCTTGTATCTTCCTCAGTGCTTAGGACAGTGCTTTGCACATAGTAAGTGCTTAACAAATGCCATCATCATTATTATTATTATTATTGTTAAGAACTCAGTGGAAGATACTGAGATACAGAAAAGGTAACCAATGGGCTCTTAATACCTGAGGAAATATTAAATAAGCTGTTGCTTGATAAGCTTCAGAGGCCTCCATTTTTATATCCTCTTTTTTTCCATTCTCATGTCCAGAAAGCCCTCGGAAACATGAGAACTGAAGTTTTTAGTCCAAAGACTCACATTCCCAAAGGGCTTTGGGGGATTTTTGCCTGAGAAGATGTTAAATAAGGTTCTGTGCTTCTGTCTACTGGCTTATCCCAAGCAATTTTTTTAACGGGATTTACAAAGCACTTATGATGTGCCACTGTTCTAAGCACTGGGGTAGATACAAGTTAATCAATTTGGACATAATCCATGTCCCACACGGGTCTCACAGTCAACCCCCATTTTACAGGTGAAGAAACTGAGTCACAGGGAAGTGACTTGTCCAAGGTCACACAGCAGAGATGTGGCAGAATTGGGATTAGAATCCAGCTCCTTTTGACTCTCAGGCCTGTGCTGTATCTGCTAGGCCACACTGCTTCCTCAGCGGTTGCTGAGGAATATGGGAGATGAATCAGAGAGATGAGTTGATAATGATGGCATTTATTAAGTGCTTACTATGTGCAAAGCACTGTTCTAAGTGCTGGGGAGGATATAAGGTGATATATAAGGTTGTCCCACAGGGGGACTCACAGTCTTAATGCCCATTTTACAGATGAGGGAACTGAGGCACAGAGAAGTTAAGTGACTTGCCCAAAGTCACACAGCTGACAATTGGCGAAGTGGGGATTCAAACCCATGACCTCTGACTCCAAAGCCCGTGCTCTTTCCAATGAGCCACGCTGCTTCTCCTAATTGATAATTGATCGTTGATAATGCCAAAGTCAGGGGCTTGGAAGACAGTAAGGATGGAGGTGAGGTCATAATAATAACCGTGGTAATTATCAAATGCTAACTATATGCCAAGCACTGTTCCAAGCACTGTGCAAATGATAGCACGGGCCGCGCATGTGACCACCACGTGACCGCCATGGGGCTCCCAGTTTAAGTAGTAGGGAGAACCAGTATTGAATCCTCATTTTTCAGTTGAGGAAGCTAAGACAAAGGGAAGTGAAGTGATTCGCCCAAGGTCACACAGCAAACGTGTGGCAGAGTCTGAATTAGAACCCAGGTCCTCTGGTTCCCAGGCCTGTGCTCTACCTGCTAGACCACACTGTTTTCTTGGCCCTGAAAAGAAACATATATCCATAACCTATAACAAATTCCAGGCCTTAAATGCTCAAAAAAACCAAATAAACAACAACAAGAAAAAGGCCTACCCTCCTTGTCTATGGAGAGTGCTTTTACTGGTCCTTCCTCTCACTCCAAAAGACAGCAGATCTGAGATCCTGTCTGATGTTTGTCTATTTAAGACCCCAAGCGTCACATTCGTTGTTCCCTCAACTCCCTGAAATAATTGGAGCAGAGCAGGCTGAGTCCTCCCAAAGCTTTCGATCGACTCCACCCTGATAATGTTGTATTTTTGTGAAAAGAACCGAATTTAACTGTGCACTTGGTCCCCTTAATGGGTGATGAGTCCTGGCAGTCAGGGTGGTCTGGGAGAGGTGGAAGAGACCAACTTCAGAGACACTTACGGAGTTGACTTGTGTGCTGAGCTAGTAATGCCACCAAAGTGACTAACTGCTGCTTCGGGAAAACACAAACCACCCACTAAAATGAAAACTACAAAAGCCGCTCTAATTATCTACTTAGAGACCCGAATCAGATGTTCTCTATTTAGTCTTTCTAAATAGCAGCCTGAGCAGATTTGGGCAGGATGCTCTTCAGGAAAAATAAAGAAAACTCAAGAACATAAATATTAAGGCAAAGCAATCACTGTGATTGTTTAATCTTTTAAAAGTCTATTCAGTTGTTCAGAATAAGATAAACAATGGATGATGCAAACAAACCAGGAAAAAATTATTGGTAGAGGGTATTTGCTGCCAGCTGGGTTACAGGACTCACTTCAGAAATTAGGCATCCAGGCATGTGTGATTAAAACCTCACTATATCACGCAATAGTGGAATCTGTTTGATTAATAGTAAAGAAAAAGTGGACCCCACCTGCTGCTTAAGTATTGCACTGCCACATTATTTTCACTCAATGGTGAAATCAATCAATCAGCGGTATTTAGTGAATTTAGGGTATTTAGTGAATGCTTACCATGTGTAGGGATTTAGCATGTACTTAGCATTTGGGAGAGTGCAATGCAGCAGAATCGGTAAAATAATCACGGTACTTGTTAAGTGCCAACTAGGTGCCAAGTATTGTTTTAAGCCCTGGGGTAGATAACAAATTAATCAGGTTGGACACAGTCCCTTTCCCATATGGGGTTTACACTCTTAATGCTCATTTAACAGATGAGGCACAGAGAAGTCAAGTGATTTGCCCAAGGTCACACAGCAGACATGTAGCAGAGCCAGGATTAGAAGCCAGGTCCTTCTAACTCCCAGGCCTGTCCCCTATCCACTGAGCCACACGGCTCCCTGTCTACAATGAGCTTACAGCCTAGAGGGTGAGACAGACATTAATATAAAATAATAATTTCTAATATATAATTTATAGATAAGTATATAAGGTCTGTGGGGCTCCAAAGTAGGGGGAAAATTCTTCTCCCCAAATCCTCCTCCCATTTGAAGGCTCAGAGACTGCATGGAGACCCCTCAGATTGACAGTAGGGTTAAGGGGGCAGGTTGGAGGGGTGAAAACGTGAAAAGCTATTGTCAACTGGAACGATGTGCTGGTGTGAGAAACAGCATGGCTAGTGGATAGAGCATGGCCTTGGGAGTTAGGAGGACCTGGGTTCTCATTCCACCTCTGCCCCATGTCTGCTGTTTGATCTTGGGCAAATTACTTAACTTCTCCATGCCTCAGTTACCTGATCTGTAAAATGGTTATTAAATCTCTGAGCCCAGTGTGGGGCATGGACTGGGCCCAATTCTGATTATATTCTACCTACTAGTGCTTAATACAGTGCCTGGCACACAATAAGTGCTTAACAAATACCACATACACGGTCTTGGTTGGGGTGTGGTCAGCAACAATACTAGTGAGGTGAATCTCCCTAGAGTTGAGCCTACATAACTCAAAACAGTTGGCTTGAGATTGGCAAGTTGGTGTCAATTTTGTCCTGTATAGAATTGTAGCTAAAAAGGAAATTTCTACTGGGAGATTCATTTGGAAATTGGGCTCATTTCCAGGTCGTGCTGGTGATTCATTTGGTGCAGAGAGCAGTATCTTCTCACCACAACTAAGCAATATTTTGTACTGAAAAAGCTCATTTGCTTCACTACAGACATGTTGGCAGCAGGACAGCTCAACGTTCATCAGCCTGGTGCATACTGGGTATAAATTAGCCTTGTCTTAAAAGCCAGGACTCTTCAGGGCTAACTAGGGGCCGAGTGCCAGAGCTCAACTGGCTAGTGAGTTGTGGATGGAAGAGAGAGAGAGATGTGGTCAGATTGATGCTTGAGAAGTCAATTGTTGCCTGGTCTGGGGTTGGGGGGTGTTGAAGAGATAAGGGACTAGTGTCAACAGGCCAACAAAGTGATAAGGGGCACTGTCCTGGAAAAAAAAGCAGGACCTGGTGACAAACTGGATGAGGAAAAGAATTAAAAGACAGGAGACCAAAATGACTCCAAATCCGTTAATCAATCTAAGGTACTTATTGAGTGCTTTCTGTGTACAAAACAAAGCACTTAGTACACTGAGCATTTGGGAGAGTACAATACAACACTGCCTCAAGATACCTAGAGGTTAAAGGTGGAGACAGATGTTAAGGTAGACAGGATCCCTCCCATCGAGGAGTTTATAGTCTAAATGGGGAGACAAATGTTAAAATAAATTACAGGTATGTACAAAAGTATTGTGGGTTATGAGCTCAATGACAGGGGACAATTAAGTGTTGCTTAAAGTGATAGGAACATCAGCGGAAGATGAGAGTGGAGGAAATACAATGAAGTGTTTAGTTTTTGACATAGGAAATAATGTATATCCAGCTGATATGATTCACATTAATGCGGGCCCTTTTTGGAGATTCTCTGAGACAACATCTCCTTATAAAGTTTACTGGAACTAAAAATATGCATTAAGCCTGATCCTCCATTCTCTAGCTAGGAGTTGGGCAGAAGAGAGTGGAGAGGGGAATCGATTGTTTGAAAGTCCTCTACACAGATTGATGTGGAAGGGGAGAGTAGTTATAGAATATGACTCCATCCATCAAACAGTCTATTAATGGTATTTATTGAGTGCTTATTGAATGCAGACTACTGTACTAAACCTTTGGGAGCATAGAACACAATAAAGTTGCTCATCCCAAGATCTCTCCCCAGATGTTCTTTCCCGAGTTCTTTTTCTCATATCCTCCTCTGAGCCAGTTTGTTTTGGGTTTAAATGAATTGTATATCGGTTCCGTTTGCTCTGGTGGAATCTTATCAAATTTCCCTTCTGGCTTATATCCTCAAAACCTGTTAGGATCTGAAACACGCTTGCCAGCCTCAGGGAGATTTGGGAAGCTTAACAGCCAAATTTAAAGGACAACTATGTATTTTGAGGCAAAGCAGGGAACATGGGTTACGAAATGCCCTAGTCCTGCTGTTTTTTCCCTCCAAAGGAGACACATTCACTACTCTAGTGACTAAGTGCTTAGTACAGTGCTCTGCATCCAGTAAGCGCTCAATAAAAACGATCGAATGAATGAGCCTGTGGCCCTCTATAGCACTCCATTCATTCCTTCAAACACATTTATTGAGCCCTTATTGTGTGCAAAGCACTGTACTAAGGGGTTGGGAGAGTACAATATAACCATAAGCAAACACATTCCCTGCCCACAATGAGCATACAGTCTGCAGTCTACACTCTAGACTTTGAGCTATCCATGGACAAGAAGTGTGTCTACTAACTCTGTTGTATTATACTCTCCAAAGAGCTTAGTACAGTGCTCTGCACAGAGTAAGTGCTCAATGAATATGATGGATTGATGGATAGCTTATTAGAGCTGCTGCAAAACAAAATAGTACTGGGATAAGTGTAGGGAAGGAGTAAGGGGAGAGCATCACTTGGGACTGAATAGCAATATCACTCACTGGCATGTCCTAAGAATAAGAATAATTAAATAACTGTGGCATTTGTTAAGTGCTTACTATGTGCCAGGCACTGTACTCAGCGCTGGGGTGATACAAGCAAATAGGGTTGGACACGGTCCCTGTCCCACATAGGGCTCACAGTCTCGATCGCCGTTTTACAGATGAGGGATCTGAGGCACAGAGAAGTTAAGTGACTTGCCCAAGGTCACACAGCAGACAAGTCATGGAGTGAGATTAGAACCCATGACCTTCTGACTCCTAGGCCCATGCTCTATCATCATCATCATCATCATCAATCATATTTATTGAGCGCTTACTATGTGCAGAGCACTGTACTAAGTGCTTGGGAAGTACAAATTGGCAACACATAGAGACAGTCCCTACCCAACAGTGGGCTCACAGTCTAAAAGGGGGAGACAGAGAACAAAACCAAACATACTAACAACATAAAATAAACAGAATAGATATGTACAAATAAAATAGAGTAATAAATATGTACAAACATATATACATATATACAGGTGCTGTGGGGAAGGGAAGGAGGTAAAAAGTCTACAAAATAATGGAGTAGACCTAGTGAATACAGAATTGTTGAAGGGTATCTACAGGGAAGCAGCGTGGCTCAGTGGAAAGAGCCCGCGCTTTGGAGTCGGAGGTCATGGGGTCAGATCCCAGCTCTGCCAATTATCAGCTGTGTGACTTTGGGCAAGTCACTCCACCTCCCTGGGCCTCACTCACCCCATCTGCAAAATGGGGACTAAGACTGTGAGCCCCCCCACCCCCACCCCGTGGGACAACCTGATCACCCTGCAACCCCCCCTCTATCCACTACACCATGCTGCTTCTACTTGCCAACGGCCCCTCTTCCTCTGCCTGCTTCCCACCCCCGCCGACAAATCCCCTAGATCCTGAAATGGTCCCCATCCTGCGACCTAAGATTAATTTTTTAAAGAATCAGAGCCCATGGCTTGCTACAAAGGACAGGAATGTTTCACAATGAACATGCAGGAAATATCATACAAATTGATTTTAATTCCAAAGAGCTACAATTAATTCTTTGGTATAAATAAAAAATTAGATCTAATCAGGAGCCCCAAAGCACAGGCAGTAATGCCTCCAAAGACCCGGACTGATAAACGGACTGAAATAAAACACAAAGTCCCAAAATAACAGGTTATTTCAGGTTTTATTGCGTACAGATTTCTGAAGTGAATTAGGTGACCTTGAGTGTCTTCGCAAGCTTTTTGAGCCTTGAAAGATATTGTTCCATGTTTGCTGCTTTCAGAAAAATTGAATTGGGGTTACTTCATCTACATGAAGGGAAGGGAGGAGACTGGAACGTAGCCATGATCAGATGAGAGTCCATTGGCTGGCATAAAATGTCACCATGTGACCATTCCAGCTCAAACTTCTGAATTTAATCACTTTGTTTTAGAAGATTTTTATATTCCCTAAGACTTCCTCTTAGCCCCCAGTGAACAGAATTTGCTTATAGAAACCAACAGGAATGATGGGTTTGCTATGTTCAGGTGAAGGCTATATCAGATTTTGGAATTCTCTGTTGAGGGTGAGAGTGTGAACAATGAGCAAGTTGACTAATTGAAGGGAAGCAGCTCAGGCCATGGGTGGGGAGGTGAAGGCAGATTGGGAAAAGTCTGCCTTGGAGAAAAGAGTTGAAGTCTGTCTAACTCAGTTCCCTCATCTGCAAAATGGGGATTCTACACCTGTTCTCGCTCCTACTTAGATTATGTGGGACCTATTTATCTTGTCTCTACCCCAGCACTTAATACAGTGCTTGGCACTTAGTAAGCACTTAGCAAATACCACAATTCTTTTATTATTAAGTATAGACCATCGACCCCCGGCCCACGTCATCCCCCAGGCCTGGAATGCCCTCCCTCTGCCCATCCGCCGAGCTATCTTTCTTCCTCCCTTCAAGGCCCTACTGAGAGCTCACCTCCACCAGGAGGCCTTCCCAGACTGAACCCCTTCCTTCCTCTCCCCCTCGTCCCCCTCTCCATCCCCCCATCTTACCTCCTTCCCTTCCCCACAGTACCTGTATATATGTTTGTACATATTTATTACTCTATTTATTTATTTATTTTACTTGTACATATCTATTCCATTTATTTTATTTTGTTAGTATGTTTGGTTTTGTTCTCTGTCTCCCCCTTTTAGACTGTGAGCCCACTGTTGGGTAGGGACTGTCTCTATATGTTGCCAACTTGTACTTCCCAAGCGCTTAGTACAGTGCTCTGCATACAGTAAGCACTCAAAAAATATGATTGATTGATTGATTGATTAGAGGAATGGGGGAGTCTTAGAAACCTAATATGGGAGTCACTGTAAACTATTCCTGACTCTACCACTTGTCTGTTATGTGACCTTGGGCAAGTCGCTTAACTTTTCTGTGCTTCAGTTTCCACATCTGTAAAATGGGAATTTAGAATGTGCGCCCCAATGGGACAGAGACTATGTCCAACTGATTATCATGTATCTACCCCAGTGCTTAGTACAGTGCTCTGCACACAGTAAGCGCTATGGCACAGTAAGGCACTATGTTTCACCTGGCTCCCTCTTACCTTACCTGGCTGTTCTTCTTTTACAACCCAGCCCACACACTTCACTCTTCTAATGCCAACTTACTCACTATATCTCAATCTTGTCTATCTCGCTGCCGACTTCTCACCCATGTCCTGTTTCTGGCCTGGAACTCCCTCCCTCTTCATATCCAACAGATAATGACTCTCCCCACTTTCAAAGCCTTGTTGAAGGCACATTTCCTCCAAGAGGCCTTCCCTGACTAAGCCCTCAATTCTTATTTTCCCACTCCCTTATGTTATTTGTTAAGCTCTTACTCTATGTCAAGCACTGATCTAAGCGCTGGGGTAGTTACAAACTAATCAGGTCGGTCAAAGTCCATGCCCCATGGAGCTTACAGACTTAATCCCCATTTCACAGATGAGGTAGGTAACTGAGGCTGAGAACTAAAGTAACTTGCCCAGTGTCACACAGCAGACATGGTAGAAACAGGAATAGAAGCCAGGTCCTTCTGACTCCCAAACCCATGCTCTATCCACTGGGCCATGTTGCTTCTCCTCAACTAAGCACTTTTTCTCAGGGGATGTTGACCAGTTGCTTTTCTGTTCCAGTGAAGGGAAAAACCAGAGGAGTTGGGTTTAAGCTAAAGAAAAGGACTTTCTGATTATGAAAGTTTTCGTTGAGCATGTTTACCTTGAAAAGAGAGCTGATCTGTAGGACATAGAACATGCCATAGAAGAGGCAAGATAGTACAAGCAGCTGAAAATAATTAGACTTAGCTGCACTCCCAAATAATTTAGTGAAACAATCGGTATTTGTTTCCTAAGAACTGCGTTGATGGCTTTGTTTCTCCAGGAAGGCACACAACACTTATTAAGTACTTAAGTGGGTCACGAAGGGAGATCAGACAGTCTTAGAAGAGACATAGTCCTCAATTAGGTGAAGTGCTGACCGATGGACCGAATGATGGCTTTCAGCTCAGTGATTCTAGTGAGGTTAACAAGTGGCATGCCTAAAGCCAACTGAAAGGAGCCACCAAAAACTCCACAGTTAATCCTGATGATAATAATAATAATGGTATTTTTTCAGTTGCCTCACACTGCAAAGTGGATGATAGGAGATCAGGGGCAGCCTGAGGTAACAGAACAGACTGTCTCTGAGACCTCTAAAGCAGAAGGTAACCCTGGGCCCTCACCTATTTAGTAAGCCTTTGTCGAGTACAATAGACAAACATCATGGCTTAGTAGATAGAGCACAGGCCTGGGAGTCAAAAGGACCTGGGTTCTAATCGTGACTCTGCCACTTGTCTACTGTGTGACTTTGGCCAAGTAACTTCAATTCTTTGGGCCTCGGTTCACTCATCTAGAAAATGGGGATTAAGACTGTGAGCCCTGTGTGAGACAGGGACTTTGTACAATCCAATTACCTTTTATCTACCCCAGCACTTAGTACAGTACCTGGTACATAGTAAGCACTTAACAAATGTCACTACTCTTCTTCTTATTATTATTATTACATTGGCTTAGTAAGGGTTGGAAGGGTCTTTTCCACTCAGCTGCAAAAACTAAGGCAAAGGCAAAGAATTAAAAACCCCTTTTCCCATTGCTGTCTGCCTTACACTGGTTCTGCCTGTCTACACTGAAGTCTCTTATCGGCACATAGGCTAATCCATCAACCATTTACTTGCCAAAAGGGAATATTGTGTTGTCTTCATTTAACAACCAGCCTAATTTGGATTTGAAATAAATCAAATGTTCTCATGCTAGTAAAAGAAAATTCTGTATTTTAGTCTTGTCTAAAGCCAAATCCCAAGTGTACTTTTGAAATTGAGTTTCTATAAACTCTTCAAAGTGAAACAGAGGACAAGCATTTACATCTTTAGGAAAAAAATAAATTCCACCCATGAACAACTCTTATTATTTCTGATTCTTTCTTATCTCTGAAGCCTCTTTTCTCAAGGTACTAAAATACTCTTGAAAAGGAAATTATATTGATGCATACATTTTGTTAATATATCCCTGACCTGAATTACTATCAGACATTTCCTATATTTTCATTTATTCTAAGAGTATCTATTGCCTCTTCACTCTCTTCAAGCACAGGGACTCTGGCTTTTCCACTAACCTGATTTTTATGGTGTTATGGTGTTTGTTATAAGGACTTAGTATGTACCAAGCACTGATCTAAACACTTGGGTAGGTACAAGATAATCAATCATGTTTATTGAGCACTTACTGTGTGCAGAACACTGTACTAAGTGCTTGATAAGATAAACAGGTTGGACTTGGTCCCTGTCCCAGAAAGGACTCACAGTCTGAGTAGGAGGGAGTAGGGTTTAATCCCAGTGAGGAAACTGAAGCGGTGAAGGTAAGTGACTTGCCTAAAGTCACGCCACAGCCAAGTAGCAGAACTGTGATTAGAACCCAGATCCTCTGACTCCTAGGCCCATGATCTTTTCACTAGGCCATGCTGCTTCCCTCTTTCTGGTACAAAAAATGAAAATGTAACGTCAGAAGTTCACATCTGTTTCAGCAGCCAAGACCCTTGATTTAATTTAGTATTAGAGTCAAAAACCATGTGAGTAGTTTGAATAGACAGATAAGAGAACTGCCAGTGCTGGTGGTTTCACTTCCAAAAAACCATATTATAGTAATAATAGTAATTATGGTATTTAAGTGCTCATGATGTGCCCAGCACTGTACTAAGCACTGGCGTAGATACCAGACAGCTGGGTCCCACATGGGGCTCACAGTCTAAGTAGGAGGAGAACAGGTATTGACTCCCCATTTTACAGATGAGGGAACTGCCCAAGGTCACACAACAGATACATGGAGGAGTCTGGATTAGAACCCAGGACCTCTGACTCCCAGGCCTGTGCTGTTTCCTCTAGGCCACGCTGCTTCCGTCGTAGAGATTTGTGGAAAAATCCAAATATAATCCTATATCACCAGCGATCCAGAACAAAGTCAATGCAATGTATTAAGCGCTTAGTACAGTGCCCTGCACACAGTAAGCACTCAATAAATACGATTGAATGAATGAAAGCCAAAGAACAAAGATGGCTTGAGGTGTTCTTAACAGCATCATTTTGGATGCCCTGTCCTTTTTGCTGGATCGTCGACTTCAGTATTTTGAACTCTTTTTTGGCAGTGGAGGTCGTTTGTTTGGCTGTTAAATGTAAATAACTTAAAGAACTGTGAGTGAGGGCTCGCTCACACTGCTAAGACCACATGGAAATGGTGCCTTTCCTAGAAGCCTTTGAACAAGCTATGCCAATACAGCTTTGGTCCATCTCTAGAACTCTCTGGATTAGTGGTTCTCAAGGAGAATTTTGCTGAAGTCCCATATGGATCACCACAGCATTTTAGTGGCCCAGTCAATTAATCAGTCACATTTTTTGAGTGCTTACTGTGTGCAGAACACTGTACCTAAGTGCTAGGAAGAGTACAACATAATAGAGTTAGCAGACAAGTTCCCTGCCCACAAGTTTACAGTCTAGAGGGGGAGAACATTTTAAAGAGCTATAAGCAGTGTGGCCTAGTGGAAAGAGCATATGACTGGAAGTCAGAAGATCTGGGTTCTAACCTTGGCTCTGCCACTTGCCTGATGTGTATCCATGGGCAAGACACTTAATTTCTCTGTGCCTCAGTTTCCTCCACTGTAAAATAGGGTTTAAATGCCTGTTCTCTTCCCTCTTAGATTGAGAGCCCCATGTGGGACAGGGACTATGCCTGATCTGATTAATTTGCATCTACCCCAGCTCTCAGAACAGGGCTTGAAGCACAGTAAGCACTTAATAAACTCCATTAAAAAAATGAGCATGGAATAGTCCATTTAAAAAATACACTGTGTCTTCTGCTTAAATTGGCCATCTATCCTAAATGATGGAGACCAGGTGAACTTTTTTTCTCCTAGTGCTGTCAACCCTCCAGAAGGCTGGTAAGTCCAGAAAAGCCATGCTTGCAACCGCCATGGTAACAGAAAGGACAAGGACCCCAGAGGGAAGCAGTGTGGCTTAGTGGATACAGCACAAGCCTGGGAGTCAGAAGGACTTGGGTTCCAATCCCGGTCCACCACTTGTCTGCTGCGTGACCTTCGGCAAGTCACTTCACTTCTCTGCACCTCAGTTACCTCATCTGTAAAATGGGGTTTTAGACTGTGAATCCCATGTGGAACAGGGGCTGTGTCCAAACTGTTTAGCATGTATCTACCCCAGCACTTAGTACAGTGCCTGGCACATAGTAATCACCTAGCAGATACCTTTAGAAAACAGGATCTAGCTTGGTAGCAGCAGCATGGGGAGTTTAGGTAAAGTAACAACCAAGAACAACAGCCACCAGTATCGTATCCCCAGATTTCCCAAGTTTGGTTTTTTTTGTTTTGGTTTTTTTTATGATATCCATTAAGTTCTTACTACGTGTTCAGCACTGTTCTAAATGCTGGGGTAGACACAAAGTCAGACTCAGTCCCTGTCCCACATGTGGCTCACATCTTTTAGACTGTGAGCCCACTGTTGGGTAGGGACTGTCTCTATATGTTGCCAACTTGTACTTCCCAAGTGCTTAGTACAGTGCTCTGCACACAGTAAGTGCTCAATAAATATGATTGATTGATTGATTGATTGATTCTAAACAGGTGGCAGAGCTAGTATTGAATAGTCATTCTACAGAAAAGGGAATGGAGGCATAGAGAAGTCAAGCGACTTCCCCAAGGTCACCCAGCAGACAAGTGGTGGAGCCGGGATTAGACCCCAGGTCATCAATTCCCAGGCCTGTGCCCCATCCACTAGTCCATGCTGCTTCTCGCTTCTGCCAGAGATGGGATGTCTGTGAGCGCTGTACTGGGCACCCACGGTAGCAACTGATGTTGATTCAGTGAACGCTGTTTTGTATCTCACCCTGCTCTTCCTGCTATTGCTCCACTACTCTTTGCTAAATCTGTCAGTTTGCCTTTCAGTCCATCAATCAGTCGGTGGAATTTACAGAGCACTGTACTAGGCGCTTGGCAAAGTACAGTTTCACCGAGTTGGTAGATTTATCCCTGCCCACAAGGATCTTACAGTGTACAGGGGGAGACAGACATTAAAATATATTGCAGGCTTGTCTCTGTGAGTGGAGATGTGAAATCCTCAAATCCAATCTGTAATAAGTACTAGTGAAAGTATTAGATGTGTATAAAACTGAACACATATGATTGTGTGCACGTATGTGCTCCAACTATGTCTGAGTGTATTTACGTGAGAGTTGATGGGTGTCTATGTCTGGGTTGAAATTTAACTTGCCAGTTGGGAGTGATGCCAAACTATAAGTTAAAAAGACTTATATCTCAAAGGCTTCTGTAACAAACTGACACTTGCCCACAGAGAGAACCTACAAAGGGTCAACTAACCCGGCTGTTCTTAACTCTCCACAGGTCCTAGCTTGGGTCATTAACATGCTGCTGACCCTCTGCCTAGATTCTCAGTTTCTCCCTGCTCTCCTCCTATAGCTGGCAACCCTGCCCCTCCCAATTTCTGCTTTGAGCGCCCGGACCAACCCATAAGCGGATTAATCCTAGAAGAACCCAAGCCTCATTAGGAGCGATACATTTCTACAGGAAAGAATCATTCTTCACAGGTCCCGTAGAAATAACTGCAAAGGCAAAGATGCCCAGTCACTGCTCTTTTCAATTCAGGATTAGAATGGGGTCTGAGGCTCTTAAAGGATTTCATTTAAAGTAATCTGACTCACTTAAATCTCAGTTGAAATAATTGCATGGCCCAAATATCAAAATACCAGCCCCAAATCTACCTCCAGGAGATGACAGAAAAGAGGAAGCAGGCCATGTCATTCAGAAATTCAATTTGTTTCCTAGTTATCTCAAAGCAGTTTCATAATGTTCACAATCCCACAAAAGCAGCTTTTTTAAAAAAATAACATTTTCTGGTCCCCAATTGTGGGTTGGCTAGTCCTCTTGTTAGAGAGTAGTATTTGATTGACTCCCAAATTACCTTCAGAAAATGATTACCTTTTCTGCTTCAGTGTATCATCTAAGATCCAGTACCATAATTAGTTATTCCCCAAGGTTACAACTCTGTGCTCAGCAAGTGCCTGATTTCCAGGGGCAGGGAGCCAGGACACACTTCACGTTGAATTGAAGTTAATAGCTTTCCCCTCCCATGATCTCTTTAGCAATAGACTGGACCTTATATCAGAGACTCTTGTAATGACTGTTCCTGTCACCGAAAGAAATTGTAGTGTGCTTTGTCATTCTAGGTTTGTATCCTCTTGTCTGAAGTGATGTGTGTCCCTCATGTGATGATTTTCCAAGTGAATAATCAATAGTGAAGAGGGACAGTGAGGAACAAGAGGCTAGAGTCTCTGTTTAGAGCAAAAGGGACGTCAGAAGGAGAATTAAATGATGCTTTATCATCACTGGCTTAAAATCCAATTTCCATCCTGGCAGCCAACTGTTCATAGAATTAAGGATGAGGTGGAAAGTGTCGACTGTAAGCACCGTGTGGGCAGGGAACATGTCTATCAACTCTGTTGTACTTTCCCAAGTGTTTAATTCAGTGTTCTGCATGCAATAAGTGTACAAGAAATTAACTGACTAATAGAGGTGCAATATCTGGAGATTATTTTTCATCATAAATCTATGGAAATCTGGAGCTGGGAGAAATATGTGCTTTGATGCGTTGGATGCCAAAAGTAACAGCCGGGTGCTAAAAATGTGGGATAATAAGAGGGATTAATCATTTTTCTCTTTACTTTGATTTTGTTCTACTTCCATTCTGGAGTTTGAATTTGGTTGTTTCCCCAGGTCGCACTAGGTGATTCACTAGGGCACCTGTAGCTCTTTGTGGGCAGGGATCATGTCTACCAAATCTGTTGTATTGCAGTAATAATAATAATTGTGATATTTGTTAAGCACTTACTGTGTGCCAAGCACTGTACTAAGTGTTGGGGTAAATACAAGATAATCAGGTCCAACATGGGGCTCACAGTCCAAGTAGGAGGGATAAGAGGTATTGCATCCCCATTTTGCAAATGAGGGAACTGAGGCACAGAGAAGTTAAGTGACTTGCCCAAGGTCCCACGGCAAGTATGTTAGCAGAGCTGGGATTTGAATCCAGGTCCTCTTGTCACATAGAAAAATAATAGAAATGAGAAGCAGCATGGCCTACTGGAAAGATCAAGGCCTGAGAGTCAGAAGACCTGGGTTCTAATGTTGGCTTTGCCACTTTCTTCTGGATGACTTTGAACAAGTCACAGTTTTGTGCTTCAGTTTACTCGTCTGTAAAATGGGGATGAAGTGCCTGTTCTCCCTACCCCATGACTGTGAGCCCCATGTGGGATAGGGATTATAACTGGTCTGATGATCCTGTATCTCTCTCAGCTCACACTAAGCACAGTGCTTGGCACATAGTAAGTGTTTCACAAATACCGCAATTATTATCTGTGCTGCTATAACTCGTTCTACTTCATAAGTGATTGTTAAGCCTTTATGAAGATGACACCACCAAGTGTTTGTTCCATTCTGAGATTTTGAAGACATGAATAAAATAATTGAAAAACTGGCCTTCATCATCATCACCTTCACATCGTAAGGCCTCCTTGATGGGGTGCTTCAGAGCTACAGACTAAGACCTGTTTCCAGGTTTCTGAAAAGGACTTTTCGCCATAGACCAAGTTTGCTTGACCTTCAAAATCTAAGCTCATTGTGGGTAGGGAACAGGTCTATCAACTCAGTTGTATTGTGTCTCCCAAGTACTTAGTACAGTGCTCTGCCCACAGTAAGCACTCCATAAATACCACTGATGATGAGCAAGGCTTCACCGGACAATGGCAACAATGCCACTCCTTTAATGCTGCTCTTTCACGCTCTGCTAGACCAGGGATCTTTATAACATTAGCCCAATTACCTGACAAAGCTGTATTGAAGAATGAATTTCAGTATCTCCAAGGTGTCCTGAAGCAATTGATAAAATAAGCACCGAGTCACCCAACAACTAGTCAGAGATATAAAACTGTGGGTGCCGTCAGTTCCCTTTCCTTATTCTGCAGGTTTTGATTCTGCACAACCAGTTTCTATTCAATGCCGTACAACCCTGCTTTTTGTACTCAGTTCTTCCCCAACAAGGGCCTCACTTCTAAATCCATTTTTTAACAGGACAGTGATGGATATTGTTTTCACCCAGAGAATGTATTTCCAACTTCGGGGTCAATGACCCCATTTCTCAAAGGTACTAAAGGCTGAAGAAAACCACAAGATTGAATTTTGTTTGTTAATCACTTAGGACAATAGAATCTTTTCTTGACTTCATCTGCCTCTTTTTAACTTTATTTCCTGTGGGTTCTTTCCCTCAAAACCCAGTGACTAATGGTGCCAATTCCAGTTTTCTGGAATTCCTCCACCCAACCTCATTCTGAACCTCAGCAATCTGACTTTTCTTCACCTACACATTGTCAATAAAAATCCTTATTGCTAGATGCCTTACCAGCCTCTTCCTCCCTCTGTCACCTATTTTGAAGTTGCCAATGATTTATATTGTTTCTCATTAGTTATTCTTTCCAGTGGTCCTTACCTGGGTGCTAAGTTAAGACTCAGCAGGCCCATTTTACAGGAGAGAACACTGGGGCCCTTGAGAATAAGGGGGTCTGCCTAAGATTCCAAAAGAGGATAGGAGCAAGGACAGAATTAGAACTCACCACTTACCGGGCTCCGGCTTTCGACCCTGCCACTGTCCCATCCTAACCTATCCACTTATTTTGTACTTTCTGAAGCTGCTCCCTGGCTTTGCTTCACCCTCTTTCTGAAAGTCTCAGAACTTTGAAGCACCTTCTTAAAATCACTGGCCTAAAGTTCATAACCCCAATCAATGGCATGTATTAAGTGCTTACCGTGTATAGAATCTTAACACTTAGCATTTATACATTTATATGCACTCTCCTTAGCATTTCTGCATTATTTGTTAAGCCTGGAATGGAAACTAGGTAATCAGTTTGGACACAGTCCCTGTCCATCATGGGACTCACATACTAATGTCGAAGGGGGGTCTAAAAAGCACAGGCCTAGGAGTCAGAAGACCTGGGTTCTAATCCAGTTTTCTTGAGTATATGTCTATTCAATTAATTTACGTTGACCACTCTAGTTGTGAATATGTTTTTTTAGCCTGATTAGAGTGTAAGTTCCTTGTGAGCGGGGATGTGTGGCTTTGCTATTCTGTACTTACCAAGCACCTACTCAGTACTCTACACCAAATGGATACTCAGTACATGATATTACAATCTCCTTTCCTTTATAATGACTTCCTTTTGACTCTTTTAAAGTAGATCTATACTATAGTAGAAAACATTCGGGTTTAAATCTAGTGGTAAGGAATCCTGATGTCTAATAAACTGCTGATAGCTCAATATCCCAATGTTTCCCTATTTCTCCTGTCTGTAATTTCCTTGGGAGGCAGCATGGCATAGTGGATAGATCAGAGGCCTGGGAGTCAGAAGGTCATGGGTTCTAATTCCGGCTCTGCCACTTGTCTGCTGTGTGACCTTGGGCAAGTCATTTAACTTCTCTGGGCCTCAGGTGCCTCATTTGTAAAATGGAGAGTGAGATTGTGAGCCCCACATTGGACAGGCACTGTGTCCAACCCGATTTGCTTGTATCCTCCGCAGCGCTTAGTACAGTGCCTGGCACATAGTAAGCACTTAACAAATGCCACAATTATTATTATTATTACTATTTAATGTCTGCCTCCAAGTTCCTCATGGGCAGGGATCATGTCAACCATCTCCATTGCATTGTCCTCTCCCAAGCACTTAGTACAGTACTCTGCACATAGTAATCGTGTCGGTAAATACCATTGAATGACAACCTCCCCAGTGCTTAGAACAGTGCTTTGCACATAGTAAGCTCTTAATAAATGTCATTATTATTATTAATGAGAAAATGTCTGGCTGGCCATTCTTAATACTCTTTAATGTTGTCTCCTGCTCCCATAGATTTTTGACTGTAAACAAAAGCAGTCTATTAGTCTCAGATCAGTATGGTTTGCCTATTCTGCACGTTCAATATACAAGCCGTCATGGATAAGTTATTGTTGCATTGGCTCCAACTTTGATGTACCATGAAATGTAACTGAAATAAATAAACCCACAACAGAATTAAATTCTAGCTTGTTGCTAGTAAGACTGCAGAGTAATTTAATATTGTTTTTCCTGCTAGCTTCTGTTATTACAGCCCAATATTTTCAGAAGGTAAAGTCACAAAGATGATCACATGCAATGCAGAACAGATGCAAATATCTTGTTGTGGAAAGATCCATTTATCAATTCATTCATTCATTCAATCGTATTTATTGAGTGCTTACTGTGTGCAGAGCACTGTACTACGTGCTTGGAAAGTACAAGTTTGCAACACATAGAGACAGTCCCTACCCGACAGCGGGCTCATACTCTGTTTGCCCCTACATGTGTGTGTTTTACAGTCATTATTCATTATTCATTTATATGAAAATTGGGTTTTTCTTTAGAAATCTAGAGGCTGAATGACAAGCCAGCTAAATGTCACATTGAGCCGGTAAAAATTCTGACTTTAGACAAGTTGGTCAATTTCAGCCTCTTTCTAAAATGGGGACATTAACTTGGATTTACCTCCCAAGATTGGTGAGTGTGTGTGTGTGTGTGTGTGTGTGTGTGTGTGTGTGTGTGTAGAATCTGAATAATTGTAGTATTTGTGAAGTGCTTACTATGTTGCTAAGCACTATACTAAGATGGGGTAATCAGATAATCAAGATAATCAGGTCCCACATGGAGCTCACAGTCTTAATAGGAAGGAAGCCAGATATTGAATCCCCATTTTGCAGATAAGGTAACTGAGGCACAGAGAAGTTAAGTGACCTCCCAAGGTCACAGGGCAGTAAGTCACAGAACTGGGATTAAAACCCAGGTCCTCTGACTCCCAGGCCCGTGCTCTTTCCACTAGGCCACACTGCTTCCCTGTGAGTGGGAATGGTTCTGCACAAATCACTAGCAGTATATTAGAACAGTGCTATATAGTTCTATATTAGAACTATATTAAGCACATAGTAAGTCCATAATAAATGCCATCATTATTATATTCTGTTTCTCCACATAGATTCTTGATGCAATTTCCTTTTCATTTTAACATAGCATGTTGGGATGTTAATAAGTTTATAAATGATTTATTACTAATATTTATCAAGGTATCCACCTTATGAATTTTTAGTTGCCAATATGGGCCATCCCCAGGAATGAGTTTGACAAGCTCTCTCTAGATGATATCCAGGTTAAGGTAAAAATATCTGTGGGCCTCTGAAGAGTGCAGAAGGTAGAGATGATAAATGTGGCTTGAAATTAGAACTTGCTGCGATATTACTCAGTGTCCAATAACGTCACAGGGCTAGCAAGCCTGGAAAACTGAATTCTGTATAAAGCTTATCAAAAAGAAGGTATTCCAGATGGTACATTCATGTCCAAACCAACCCCCTTTGATTCTTACAGGGCAACACACCGAGAATGCAGATCACTATATTAATTATTTCAATAGCTGTGTGTGAATTAGGCATTTTTAATTTTTATGTGGGTTGAACTTTATGTTTATAAAATCATTTAAACAAAGCACAGAAAGACTGGCTCTTGGTATTTATATATTTATGTCGATTACAGTTACAGTTCTATTTTCTTGGCAATCGATATCAGGAGAGGGGGGAACAAGTTGAGAGCTAGCAAATAAAGCATTTAAGAAACAGCTATACGCTTTAAAGGCTTGCATATTCTACAGTAATGGCAGAGAAAATTTGACAAGATGTATAAAGAGAAAGGATGAGAAATATGATGGCTCCTTTACTTTTTTAAAATAAGTTTTGACGTTAACTTATTTTAGAGTAACCTCCTGCATGTTCTATAGACCTAAAATCATTTTTCTTGTGTGCACCCTTCATTTTTGAGACTGCTACTGACTGCAAAATCCTAACCAGATGTAACTGGAACCTGATGAAGGGAGATAATGGGATGAATAATGTGTCTTTTCTCTTTCTCTTCCTGCTAAGTACATGAGAAGGGAGACTTTCTGGTGACTGTAAGCAATAGTCTTCAGTGGCTGCATGAAATAGCCAATGATAGAGACTTTTGGCAGACATGAGCCACCGGTTAATTCAATCACTGGAAGGATCTTGGAAAGAGGCCGCTCTCAAAATCAAAGAACTTAACACAAATGCAGTGCATTGACAAAACTGGAGATTTTTCTCTCTCACTAAAGCCTTAATCTCTTTAGTTTCCATTTTGAGATATGTGACTCATTTATTTTTACTTGGCACCTGGAACATTAGTCTCTTTTGCTTTTTTTATTTCTTTACTATAGTTCATTTTAATGGCTGTGCCACCTTTACCATCTGAATAAAGCAAAACCCACCTTCAATTGAGGGTGAGCTCCCACTAACGCTACACAAACAGCTGCCTAGCAAGGAAAAACACCGCTTTAACAGCCTTACTCCAGCTGCAGGTTTTCAGGTTTTAGCCTCCTGTTAGATCATCTTCAGAGAGAATGTGGATGCCAAAGTAACATTACCTTTAAGTCCCATGAGTAGTGCAGTCCGCAGGGCATCCCACAGAGGAAATATCTTAACATTACTATTTATATCAATTGGACCCAATTCCTTTAGAGAGATCATTTGACCTCTCATCTATCTCACTGCTGACCCTTCGCCCATGTCCTGCCTCTGTCCTGGAACTCACTACCCCTTCATATTTGACAAACAGTCACTCTCCCCACCTCCAAAGCCTCACTGAAAGCACATCTCCTCCAATAAATCTTCACTGGCTAAACCCTCATTTCCTCTTCTCCCACTCCCTTCTGTGTCACTTTTGCACTTGGATTTGCACACTTAAATCACCCCACCCTCGGTGCCACAGCACTTATGTACTTAACCATAATTCATTTACTTATATTAATGTTTCTCTCTTCCTCTAGACAAGCCCCTTGTAGACAGAGAATGTGTCTACCAGAGTTGGTGTGTATGGTACTCTCCCAAGCATTAAATCGAGTGTGCTGAGCATGGTAAATGCTCAATAGATATGACTGATTGATTTATCAATTGATTGAGATTCAGAATCTTTTTTTATCTTGTTGTTCTATTGAGTCATGTGTGTCTCTATTGAATTATGTTACGGTATAAAGAAAAACTGAGAGTCCAGCACACTAACAGTCAAGCCAAGAGACAATAAAGAAATGAATTAATGGCCCAGTGGACTTCTGAGCCAACATTCATTATTCAGGCTTTTTGTTATATTATGGTCAGGGTTGAAAGGGTTTTCTTTTTTTCAGAGTGCAAATAGCAGGGAAATTCAAATAGTTCCAGGTGAAACACAACCCCAAAGGTACAAAAAATAATTCTTTTAGTTAGATATACTTGCAAAATTGCATCACTAAGGTTCAACAATGTGTCCAGTTTCCATAGTGGTCAGGACAATCAGTGGTATTAATTGAGATTTACTGTGTTCAGAGCACCTAAGCACTTGGGACAGTATAATACAGCAGAATTAGTAAACACATTCCCTTCCCACTAGGAACTTACAGTCTAGTGGAGGAGATAGACATTAAAATAAATTATGGATATGCATATTAGTGCTGTGGGGTTGAAAGTAGAGTAAATATCAAGCACTGAAAGGGGACAGATCCAAGTGCAATGGCAATTCAGAAGGGAGAGGGAGTAGGGGAAATGAGGGATTGGTCAGGGAAGTTCTGTTGGAGGAAATGTGAGTTTAATAAGGCCTTGAAAGTGGGGAGAGTGATCATCTGTAGGATGGGGAGGGGAAGGGAGTTTCAGACCAGAGGTGGACATGGCCAAGGGGTCAACAGTGAGATAGATGAGATCAAAGTTCAGTGAATAGGTTGGCAATAGAGGAGCGAGTGAGCAGGGTAGATTCTAGTAGGAAATCAGTGAGGTAAAGTAGGAGGGGTGAGCTGATTGAGTCCTTTAAAGCTGATGGTAAGGAGTTTCTGTCGATATGGAGGTGAACGGGCAACTGCTGGAGATTTTTGAGGAGTGGGAAGACATGACTTGAATGCTTTGTTCTGTTTTTAGGAAAAGGATCCAGGCAGCAGAGTGAAGCATGGACTGGAGTTGGAAGAGACAACTTTCCAGGTTTGCATTCCCTAGCTTTATGGTCTCCTCCACAAAGCTTCCCCACTCTTAATGACATGACTTTTACGAAAAGGTATAGTGATCCAGGGAAGTACATTTTTTTCACATGAAATGTGAAGTTCACGAAATCCTAGTGGTGTCATTAGTGACGTCTGGAAAAAGAATGATAGCAGAAGACCAGGACTGGACTATTTGGAGCGGGTTACATTGGACCGCTGGTCAGAGCATTGGATAAGCAGGGTCTCCAGGGGCTGGTCTAGCTCATATAATTGACAAATGCCAGAAGCCGACTGCTTTGGATCCCCAAGCTAAGAAATTGGAAAATGTCCCCTCCCAGACAATGTTCTTCTCTACCTGTTCTTTTTCTTCCCATTTTGTTCATCAGCAGCAGCATCTATAAGCATTTACTGAGCTCCTAATCTGTGCAGAGCAAGGTACTAAGCCCTTAGGAAAGTACAATAGCATTGTAGACATGAGAAGCAGCTTGCCCTAGTGAAAAGAGCACTGGCTTGGGATTCGGGCAACTTGGGTTCTAATTCTGAATCTGCCACTTACCCGCTGAGAGACTTTGGGGAAGTCACTAACTTCTCAGCCTTAGTGGTAAAATAAGAATTGAATACCTTGTTCTCCCTTCTACTTAGACTGTGAGCCTTGTGTAGGACAAGGACTGTCCAACCCGATTATCTTTTATCTACCTCAGCACTTAGTGCAATGATTAGAACATAATGAGTGCATCACAAATATCACTTTTTTATTATTATTATCATTATTAGTAGTAGTTAACTGACATCAGCTCCTAGTACTTTGAAATGATGTCACTGTTGATGGCTATGATTAAGCCAGATTTAATGAATTATTTGTGGTCAATGGAGTGAAGGGGGTACTGAATTTCCTCAACTAGATATTTAAATTGAAAGTGAAACAGTGCATGAGAAAACCTGCCTCAAAGATTGTGATGTGTTCTCTGTAACGTTGGGCGAAAACAAGTTAATGGAGAATTGATTATTATAAATAAAAGCCCTTTTGGCTGTACATTTGGTTTCTAAATTATCTTCCAAAGTGTATTGTTCATCTTCTGTTAATGGTTCCTGCCATGATTCTCAGTACGTTCCTTGAACTCTCCCTAAGTCAGTGGTCTATGGAGAAGAGAGAAAAGCTGTGCTTACCAAAAAGAGAACAAAATGAATTATTTTTTAAAAATCGTATTTGCTCAGTATTTGCCCTTGCCTGCTGTGTCTCCCCCTCTAGATTGTAAGCTCGTTATGGGCAGGAAATGTGCTCGCTAATTCTGTTGTATTGTACTCTCCCACCACACACTTACTACAGTGCTCTGCACATAGTAAACATTTGGTAAATGCATTTGATTGATTGCTGATAGCCACAAGGCAATCTTCTGGCTTGGCAAAAAGATGGAGCCTCAACTTCTAACAGCATTGATAGCCAAGGAAAAGGAGAACTCTGGAGCATGGTAACTCAGTGGGGTGAAATCGGTTCTGGAACCAATCAGTTGGGTTTGGAAGGCATTAGCAGGAGTCCAGTGTGAGTGAATGGAACAGCCTAAACATTTCCCCATGAATCCATTATGTCTTCTGGCCTTCAATTTTATGCACCTCACAAAATGCAGAGACCCAGAAATGACATTTCACCATTAGCATCCACAGCCCCACTTTCTAACAGCACATCCCTGTCCCTCAATCCTCATTGCTTTGCTCATTTTCTTTGCCCAACAAAGCAGCCCTTCAATCCCTGTTGACAACCACCTCCTAGAAGCAATTTCTTCTCATGCTTCCCCAGCCCGAGATTGGCCCTACTGTACACATCCACATCACAGAGTTTCTGGAGAGCACCTCAAAGCGGGGGCTCTGAATGGATAGCATGACTCTTTCTCAGCCTATGATTTGTAGGTCTGTTTTCTGATATTATCCAGAAGAGGGAAAGTATTTCCCCATAATTCCATTCTGAGGTGGTAAAAAGGCTCTGCTGGCTCCCGTTTTTATCTGATAAACTTATTTTCCTCATTTTTATATACCATTTCTTTGTTCATCCAATTACCCTGTCAAAGACATCCAAAAACTAAAGATATTAATCTAAATTGTTGTTGGTAAGGTGATGGGAAGATGAGTTTCAGTGACATTCAGAATCTCTGCGGTAAATGCAGTATAATTCTGTCAGGAAATGACAGAACAGTGAGTGTCAAAAAATAAAATCCATTTTAGCTAGAACTAAATGTGTCTCCTGGATGAGCCAGAATTTGAAGCCCATCGATACTTAGGAGTAACTGGAAACAAAGAATAACTTCAAATCTGACAGTATGCTTTAGGTTTTCAGAGTCCTAGAAAGTGGCTAGAGCTAACAGTACCTTAAATTGTACGGAATTTGTGTATGGCTTTCAGTTTTAGAAATGCTTTCGCAACCGGGATCTGCTTTTATGTTTGAGAAAAAGAGGCAGACGTTATTATCCCCATTTCACAGATGAGGACACTGAGGACCCGAGAGTTGGGAGGTGAGAAGGGCCCTCAGCCAGAAGTGCAGCCCAGTGAGGGGAAAGGGGATAGAAGATGCCAGCACACCCATCTTTAGAGCCACTTTGAGGGGGATCAAGTTCCAGTACTAGCCCCAGCCTTGAGTCTGGCATGTTGCTACATCAGCATTGTAATTATTCACTGAGCATGTGCTGGGTGAATAATGCTATGTTGGGCCATAATACTAATAATGCTAATACTAATACTGATGATAATTTTGGTATTTGTTAAGATGTAAGTGCCAAGCACAGTTCTAAACTCTGGAATAGATACGAGAAATCAAGTCTAAGTAGGAGGGAGAACAAGTATCGAATCCCCATTTTGCAGGTGAGGGAACTTAAACCCAGAGGAGTTAAGGGATTCACCCAAGGTCACACAGCAGACAAGTGCTAGACCTGGAATCAGAACCCAAGTTCTCTGATTCCTAGGCACGGGCTAGAATCCACATCCTCTGACACGCAGGACCATGCTTCCTCTATAAGGCCACACTGCTTCACTATTTTTGCTCATACACCTAAGGCTGCATTTTGTGACATCAGAAAAATTATAAAAGAAAACAGGATTGTCAGATTGATCAGGGATCAAACTCATTGTCGATTCTTATGCCAATTGTTATGAACAAGGCAGGTCGGTGGAGATTTAGGCAGGTTATGTGGAACTCAGGGGAAAGGGGGCAAAGCAATGAGTCCAGAGAAAATGGCGATGGAAATAGAGGTTATAAGTGTCAGGGTTGCTGGTGGAGGAGGGGGTAGGAGGGTGGTACAAAATCAGGAAGGAATAAGGTGCAGAGAGAAAGGAGTGGGAGTGATCAATGCAAGAAGCAGGCAGGGTAGAAGATGGATGCAGCAGGGTAAAATGAATGGGCAGAGGATCAGGCAACACAAAGATTCTAGGAAAGGGGTGGAGGTCTGCTGACGTAGAGAGTGGCTAGAAGTGGCACCAAGAGCAGAAGGTGGGAAGAGAAGACAATCCTGGACTAGCACAGAGCCTGGCTGAGGTTGGGCAGTGGCTCAGATTTTGGCAGAAGGGCACTGTGGAAATCCTTCCAGTGGAGATGATGGAAATGCCGTCAACAGTGTGGGGTGGGGTCAGGCAGATATCTCTCCTTTCCCTCCACAATCAGTGCCCCAATCAACACCCAGAACCCAAAATGCTCCCCAAAGCCTACTATCCACTAAAACCTGTATCTCCCCTCCCACCTTTTCATGGCTTAGTGAATACAGCAGGGGCCTGGGAGTCAGAAAGTCATGGGTTCTAACCCCAGCTCTGTCACTTGTCTGCGGTGTGACTTCGGCCAAGTCACTTAACTTCTCTGTGCCTCAGTTACCTCATCTGTAAAATGGGGATTGAGACTTTGAGCCCCATTTGGAACATGGACTGTGTCTAACCTGATTAGCTTCTATCCACACCAGTGTTTAGTATAGTGCCAGAAACATAGTAAGAGTTTAAAAATACCATTAAAAACTACCTATTGTGGTCCTTCCTAGTCAAAGATGATGCCACTCTATCAGTGGTATTTATTGAACACTTACTGTGTGAAGAGCACTGTATAAAGTGTTTGGAAGAGTACAATAGAGTAATTCCTATCCATGAGGAGCTTTCAGACTAGAGAGAAGTTTACTTGTAATGATAGTAGAGCTAAGATGGCCAATGTGAAACTGATAGTCCTGACCTCAGGGTGGTGAGAAAATGCCAAGAGGAATTAGTAGCTGCACGATTAATTCAGCTGGAGAGATTTTATTTCAAAATACAAAGTAGTATCCCCTTTTCAGGGCCTAGTTTCAAAGTGTTTTTTCTCCAAAAGGACACATACTTTAAGACAATAATGCTAAACAGTTCCTGGCACATAGTAAGCACTTAAACAGATACCTTAGTTATTGCTCACCACTCTCTTGTCCCACTTGGGGCTCACAGTCTCTTTCCTCAGTGGTCCTCTCTTCCGACTCATCTTTCTCCCTTCCACTTTATAGAACTGGGGAGATCTACTCTTTCCACTTCTGTTCACCCCCCTACACTTCTATCCTCTTCTGCCTCCTTTTTTTTCTTCCTGATTTGCCACCTCTGATGAATAGAGCTGGCGTTTTCCGCACCAGCTTCCCTTGAGGGGGATTTATATTTGGGCTGGAGGAAGATAGACTCACCACCTTTCTTGGTCAGTCGCAGACCTATTCCTAGTCCTTCTTCTTTCTCTCTTCTACCCCACGGAACACGAGCATGCCCGAAGCATGCCAGGTCGTATCTGAAGTATCTTTGAAGTGCTGCACAGCTTGGAAAGGAGCTGTCCAATGCTCCAAACCTCCTGAAAATACGGGCATCTGCGATCCTCATGCCTTCATGTTCCTGTCCTTCTGCCCTGCAGGACTGCATAACCCCTCTCACCCAAGATACCTTCACTCCGAGGATACTCTGTCTCCATCTCACTGATTCCTGGACCATTGTCGCAACTGCTGACATTTGAGTACCGTTGATACTTTGAATCCCAGAGATTCTGATTCGCAGGAAGGTTTTTTTTTACTAATTTTAGCCATATGTGTTTGCCATTCATAGGGGGATGGATATCGTGGGTGTGCAGCATATTAAATGCCTTCATTTGTTTTTCTTCCTTGGGCCTTTTCCGAATCTCAACATGCCCATATGGATAATACAAAAAGAGTAAACTCGTTGTGATAGGGAATGTGTCTGCCAACTTTGTAGTATTGTGCACTTCCACACACTTAGAACAATGCTCTGCACATAGCAAGCACTCAATAAATACCACTGATGATGAGGCAGAGGGACTTGAATACAAGACACACACAAATTTCTAATTCCAATGATGAGAATCGTTTACCATGGCAATTTTTTTTTCTGAAGCAGTGAAGGTATGGTGGCAAAAATAACTGTAGTCATTAACTCTACCCTAAAGCATAGGCCCAGGGAACTGGAGATTGCCAAGAGTTGCTTTATTAGTTTTTAATTACTTTTTACCTTATAGAAATTTTCCAGATTTGGCTTCATCACTGAGAATAGTGGATCCTTCTCCATAACAAAGAAAAGTCAGAGAAAACTAATTTTTTAACTCCCAAGTGTCATATATGTGAACAGTGACAATGTTGACAAAAATGAGAGCTACAATTAGAGGAATGATCTGTTAGTGTAAATATCTTCTCTTGGTTTTATTTCCATTCTTTATTTCATCACTGGTCAGTAGCCCTTTGCCATTTCAGAGAACATGACCCCGAAGGCTTTATTCTTGAAATCCATTTATTGTTTTACTTTCCAAAACTCGCAGAATTCTGAATATCCAATTCTGACCAGCACTCTGCCTTTTTTAGGAGAGCTCATTCACCTTCCGAGTTCTCCATCACACTATTAAGCACGTTCTCTTGGGATGGGGGGATCTTAGAAGTTGGTCATACTCAGGTTTGCTTGTTTGCTACCCGTTTTAAGAAAATGCACTTGGATGCCTGATAGTTCTTTCCTTTCATCACTCATCTAGTAAATCCAATGCAAATTCTCCTTTCCTCTTTGTTTTTTGTTCGTATTACTTCTAAGAAGATGGGCTGCATTATTTTGGGGAAAAAAGCAGTTTATAGCTTCTGGCTTTCACCAAAGGGCAAAATTGATTCAGGAAACAAATTATTGACATGTTACAATCATCATATGTTGTTAGAAGGGAGTAAAATAGTAAAAATGTTCCAATATCCCTTTCCCCACTTTTTTTTGCTAGAATTCAGAGGAGGTTTTATGGCCAACCTTGTCTCGCTGTATTTGCTGTTTTAGGTTTGTTTTTTTTTTTTATCCATGATCCATGCCACTTCTGCCCATGGCACAAATAATGTTTAATTCACTGTATATGTCACTACTCTGTCAAGCTACTCTGCTCAGGTAGTTTAAGTATAACTAAGGTCTCTTTAATCAAAGCCAAACTGGGATGGTGTGGGCTGTGTTAAAAGATGTTTAGTTAGAAGTCTATGAAGTAGTTTATATAGATTGCAAACCTGCTTGCATCTCACTTGCCTACTTCCCAGTTCCTAATGAAGAGTTTTTAATACACTTTTCACTCTGACATTGCCCAGTGTTTTCAGTAAGGATTCTGAGGCTCTTTACTATAATTGTTAAGCCTTTGAAGTTTCTTTAAGAACATCAATGGGCTTTGCAAAAGATATTTGAAGAGCCTCAGAAGATAAACTGAGTCGGGGACATGGGATGATTTCCCAGGGTCCATATCTCATCATTTATTTAAAGTAGTAGTGGAGGTGAGTGCACTCAGACTTTGGTTTCTGTCATGAATGGCAGGTTGTATTTGAACAGTTCCATTTCCATCTCTTCTGGGTACTGGACAATTGGCTCAATCTCTGTTCTCCTGAAGTGATTTTTCCCTTAGGTTTTTCCACAGGGCTCATTTACTTTAAGGTTCCTGCATGTATCCTAGGTACAGTGTTAATAAATAGTTCAACCAAACTCTCTGATACTCACAAGTCTGGTATTTGATAGGTCATCTGTCATTTAGAATCAACCCAGATATTCTTCTAAATCAGCATGTCATTTTATCCTTCAATGTTTCCTGGTAATTTCATCTCCTTAAGCTGGGTTGTTTCAGTGCATTACAATTTTCCTCACAAGAGAGATGGCCTTCCATCTTAATCAATCAATCAATCATCTTCCAAAATAAACACAGGTGCTGGGGTTGGAAATAATAAATTGAGACCTCTAAGATTTTCTTGTGTCTCCCCTGTCACATCATGGAAAGTCGACTCTCTGTTGAGGTCTATTATATGAGACTGCACTGAGAAAAACATGCCCTAAAAGAAAAGCCGGGATAGGTATCCCTGTAAACATTCAGGGAATTACCCCTGTTGTCTCGGCAATGATTTTCACCAGTGGGTACCATGGCTTCATGTTATTTTAACAACTAGAAAAGGACACAGAAGAAAGAGGAGAAAGTGAAGGAGGATATTCAAGGAACAAACACCTACCATGTCAGTCTAATCATCATAGTTGTAGATAAATATATATCTCCAGAGCTCTCTCTGTCTCCTTAGGTGAAGAAGGATGTAAAAATTGAGTCCCAGCACAGCTCAACAGCAGAAGCCAAGAAAGCTTTGGCGAGAGCTGAGTCTAGCAATCATTTGTTCGATGGCCAAAACATGTGAGACTTATCTTCTAGGCTGCTGAAGCAAAGTGGGGGGCCAGTTTCAATGGGATAGAATTGTAAGTTCTACTTGCCTATTACACTTACGCAAACTCCTTTTACAAAAAAGAGGACTGATCTCAACAAGGAACCTTATGTCACCATATTCCTAATATTTTAAAGTCAGCAATCCAGAAAATCTCTTCTGAGTTTAGGCAGCCCAGGAGTGAAGCTAAACTAATCAGATGCTGGTGATTCAGGGTCTCATCCAAACTCTACTTGGTCCAGGTCAGTTACCTATCATTCTTAGTGATGCATGGAGAGGAGAGTGAGCTAGATTGTAAATTCCTTGAGGGCAAGAATCATTTTAACTAATGCTATTGTCCTCTCCCAGGTGCTTAGTACAAATCTCTTAACAGAGAAGACACTCAATAAGTATTATTGAAGGATAGATCCCAAAAGAAACTTGAAGCACGTATGCTCAGGCTTAAATAAACGTTGCCTCTGTTTGTTCCCTTATTGAACAGAGAGAGGCAGGCCAAAGGGGAAAGGTGGGAGAGAGGATGCCTGAGATAAGTAGCCCCTCCCTCCCCACCCATGCCATCGGAGCGGGGGCGGGGGGGGGGAAATGGGTCAGGCACAAGGAGAAGGGACTACAGACTGGTCAGAAGATTGGGACTGGTGGACATTGGACCACCAACCTATCAAATTGGCAAAGAGCTTAATTCTTATGTTGTTTTACTGTTTAATCATTCAACTCTTTCCTCGTGGGTTCTTCCCACCCTTAGTTTTAGATTGTAAATCCTCCATGGATCAAGAACTTTGTCTAAATTACCATTCTTGTACCCTTCTCCAGTGCTTTGTATAATGTTCTGCACACAGTAGAATAGAGAAGCAGCGTGGCTCCGTGGAACAAGCACGGGCTTGGGAGTCAGAGGTCATGGGTTCAAATCCCAGCTCTGCCAATTGTCAGCTGTGTGACTTTGGGCAAATCACTTAACTTCTCTGTGCCTCAGTTACCTCATCTGTAAAATGGGGATGAAGATTGAGAGCCCCAAGTGGGACAACCTGATCACCTGGTATCCTCCCCAATGCTTAGAACAGTGCTTTGCACATAGTAAGCACTTAACAAATGCCATTATTATTATTATTAGAAACTCAATAAACATTATGTGATGATTGGAATGGTGGATGGATAGCTTTTCCAGAAAGCCCCAAACCCATGGGGGATCCTGAGATTTGTATTCCCATCAAGAAATGGTTTTTAGAAGTTACTGGCAGGAATCCTGGCTATATTCACATGCAAACAAAATCTTCACTTTCAGCCTGCCATATTCCAAATAAAAAGCAAGATGGAAAGAAGCAGAACAGGGAGGGAGTAGACAGCAGCTCTGGAAAGTGGAACAGTGTCAGCTGGGCAGCAGTGGACTGGTACTTCAGAGACGTATATTGTATATTGCACCCTCCCAGGCACTTAGTATAGTGCTTTGCACACAATAAGTGCTCATTAAATATGACTGAATGAATGAAAATGGTTTCAGATCACCTAGCAGAGGCAGGGCCAGGGAACAGAGAGCAGTGTCTGCCTAGCCCTGTTCTCTCTGCTGGGGATGAGGATGGAGATGAGGCTCAGTCTGCCAGCCCCTCACTTCACTGATAGCCAGGGCCTGGGCACTGAGGGTAGGAATTGTGATTAGCAACTCTATTGCTTTGCACTCTCCCAGGTACTTAGTACAGAGCTCTGCACATAAGAAGTGCTCAATAAATACCACTGATTGATTGTTGACTGATTGACTAGTATAAAAATCCATGAAGAAGGAATGTTGGTTTCCGGCCCCCAAAAAGCAGACTCAAAGTCAATTCCAGACACCGAACACAGTGTCTGAGTACATGGACGTTGAGTCTGCTTTTTGGGAGCAGGAAACCAACATTCCTTCTTCATGGATTTTTATACTAGCCTTTTATTATCATGTGCAATTTTCACCAGCTGTTACAGCTCTCAATTACTAAAATCCTTCTGGGCCCAAATTCATCCATTGCATATCTTAAAAGAGAACTGAGTCTCTAAAACAGGCTCTTTCTCAGCAGAGGGCAGGAATTATAATTTTAGTATGGAGAGTTTTCCAAAACATGGCAAACATTTAATTGAACTTCCTTCCTTCTCATTTCCCAATCAATCAGTCATATTTATTGATTGTGCTTACTGGCTACAGGAAATCAGGGAGGTAAGAGCGGTGGAGAGCTGATTGAGTGCTTTTGAAGTCCATGGTAAGGAATTTCTGTTTGATCTGGAGGTGGATAGGCAACTACTGGAGGGTCTTGAGGAGTGGAGAGTCGGGGTAAATTTTTTTTGAGGAAAAGTGATCTGGGCAGCAGAGTGAATTATGGTCTGGAGTGGGGAGAGACAGGTGGTCAGTGAGGCTGATGTAGTCAAGGTGGGAAATGATGAGTGCTTGGATCAACATGGTTGCAGTCGGCTGGCGAGGAAAGGTTGGATTTTTGTGATGCTGTGAGGGTAGAACCAACAGGATTTGGTAACAGAGTGGTTACATGGGTTGTTCGAGAGAGATGAGTTATGAGAGAGATGAGTCTAGGATAATGAGATCAGAAAAAGTCCCTGTCCCACAAGGGGCTCACAGTTGAAAAAGAAGGGAGAACAGGTATTTAATACCCATTTTATGGATGGGGAAACTGAGGCACCAAGAAGTTAAATGACTTGGCCAAGATCACCTAGAAAGCAAGTAGCAGAGCCAAGTTAGTAAACAACTTATCATTTCATTATCATTCGTAACCAACAAAACACTCCAGTTGTCCACTCTGTTCTCTGACCCTCTGTATTGCCAAACGCTTTCATGTCTAAGCACTATATGGCTCACTGAGATTGGAGGTGGCTATCTTGGAGAAGTAGTTCCCTCTTATTTCTGCCCAAATCTAACACCACCAGGTGGGCTAATTAATTCTTCATCTTACCTAGCCTATCAACTAGGATCTTTCGTGGGATTGTTTTACTTGTTTCTTTCTCCTGCCTGGATCAGTGCATTAAAGAAAGAGGCCTCAAGTGGCTTCCAGGGGCACCATCAATTAAAGATTCCCTCAGGGTCTGATTCTTAGAAAGATAAAACAAATTAGATGCTGGAACCTGTAGTTATTTTATTCTTGGAAAGAGGCTTTGGAACAGAGAAACTCTTCTACCAGTAATACTTACCAGGCCCACTCCTAGTGTCAACATCAGTGTGAATCAGCTAGCAAAGGCCAAATGGGGGTATGAAATAAGCACAAGATTTTAGACCGTTGAGCCAAAAAGAACAATGCAAAAAATGTTTCGGGTCATCACAAATACCAAGGTTTTCAAAGAAATGTGCATACATAAACTGATCAGAGGTAGGTTTCTTAGGGAATCAGTGTGGCTTAGTGGAAAGAGCACAGACTTAGGAGTCAGAGGTCATGGGTTCTAATCCCAGCTCTGCCACTTTTCAGCTGTGTGACTTTGGGCAAGTCACTTAACTTCTCTGTGCCTCAGTTACCTCATCTGTAAAATGGGGATTTAGACTGTGAGCCCCACGAGGGACAACCTGATTACCTTGTATCTACCCCAGTGCTTAGAACAATGCTTGGCACATAGTAAGCACTTAACAAATACCATTATTATTATTATTCTGGAGGAGGCTCTCAATAGACTCTGATGGCATTACACGGGAGGGGATGATGGATCATAGACTCTTCCGATAGGAGAATGAGGTGTGGGCCTTACAGTCACCCAACTGAAATAAACATGACTTCTGTCATTCCTTGAGAAAGGAAAAAACGATAGTTGGTTACACTAAGGCCGATTATGGTTGCTTAACAGCCCAACAAAACATGGAATTAGTTCCTTGGAAACTTTTGACTTTCATCTCCAGGATGAAGTTGGAGAGTGACCATTCAAGCCAGATCTGGGCTGAGTTGTGGACATTATTTTGGGAAGAATCACCTGAGATTCCAAGGATTCAGGACACATGGCCTCAGAGCTGGGGGCTAGTGGGTTTTGACTGCATCTTGCTGGGGTCGCAAACATTTCAGAAATTCCTGTCTTGAGTTCCATCTAGGTAGACCCCACCCAGAGGCTCTGTAGACTCTGCCCTGGCCAGACTTCTTTGATCCAATTTAGTCCATCTTCTCCCCAACCTAACCCTACCCGAGCCTCAGGATCTCCAGGCAAATCTAGTCCAGATCAGCTTGGGGTGCCCAGGCTTCTCATTCAGGGAAAGACACAGAAGTCGGGTAGATTAGAGAAGCAGCATGGCTCAGTGGAAAGAGCACGGGCTTGGGAGTCAGAGGTCATAGGTTCAAACTCCGGCTCCGCCAATTGTCAACTGTGTGACTTTGGGAAAGTCACTTAACTTCTCTGTGCCTCAGTTACCTCATCTGTAAAATGGGGATTAAGACCGTGAGTGCCCTGTAGGACAACCTGATCACCTTGTAACCTCCCCAGCATTTAGAACAGTGCTTTGCACATGGTAAGCACTTAATAAATGCCATTATTATTATTATTATTATTATTATTATTATTATTATATGAGTACCCTCCCGTGTGTCCAGTGCATTTGGGAGAATGGCAGTGCTCTAGCCAGGCCCTGAAAATATTAAAAGGACCAGCATGAGAGTATGCATAGAAACGCAGATCCCAGCCGGATTCTGCCTGGATTTTTCTTTGTCCTTCATGCCTGGTGGATCCAGGATTCGAGGGCCATGCTGAGCTAGTCATAGGGCCCACTGAAGGGTCTTTTTGCAAAGACTAAACTGCTCCTTGACTGCATGATTTTGAACCTGGTGCATTAACCCAGAGAATCAACAACAGGCAGAAGCATGGCCTAGGAGAAAGATCACGGCCTTGGGAGTCAGCGGACCTGAATTTTAATCCAGGCTCCTCCACTTGTCTGCTGTGTGACCTTGGGCAACTCACCTAACTCCCCTGTGCCTCAGTTACCCCATCTATAAAATGGGGATTAGTACTGTGAGCCCTATCTGGGACTGTGCCCAACCTGATTATCTTGTATCTATCCTAGTGCTTACTATAGTGCTTGGTAAGCACTTAACAAATAGCATTAAAAAGCCAATGAATAATACATTAAGACAATACATAATACAATAATACAGTAATACATCAAGTAGGAAAACGTCGAAATCTTACCTTCAATCACAACTTCCAAAGGGGCAAATTCCACCAGGAAATCAGTCCCACAGAAGCTTAAGGATGTAAGAGATGCCTTTTCTGAGTCAAAACAATGGTCCTTCCAGCCCAGATGGCAACAGAATGCCTGGAAGGATAGTGAGATGATTGCTCTCCTCGGTATGAGTCTTTCACACACCGCTAAGGGATTTGAGACTTTTATCCCTTGTCTATTTCTGCTCCCTTTAGTCTCCTTCTGCTCTGAGTGGACTCAGAGCAGACTGAAGTCAGACCAGGTGATGGCGGTGGGAAAGGGAAGTGGGGGAAGGGGGAAATTGTGGGATAAGCAGCAGAGACACACCCCCATTTGTGTAGAAGACCTGCACCCGCGAGACAAATGCAGGGCAAACAGATCCTGTCTTCATGGACTCCCTCTGGCACTTTTCAACCGTCATGGACTGAATTACATTTCAAAGAACTAGTAGCAAATCCCCTTATTATCTCTCCAGATCCCATTAGAACTGTTAAAATACAGATTAAGTCCTGATTTACTTTCCACCTGCTGTTAGGTTTGGAGGGCAGATATAATCATAATGTGAGTTTGGTCATCTAAGTATTCTCTATGCTTTGTTTCCCCTGCTCATAACTGGGTCATAATAATATTTGCCTCCTATTTCACTGGATATTGTGTGACAACACATTTTTCTCAAAATCATTTTGTTCTCGTTGGAAGAGTAGTGCCAATCAAAGACAGAGTATTTTTATGATTAAATTATGCCTGAGTTCCAGATACACCCACGGGGGAAATTTGTAAATCACATCTATTTCATACTCTTTGGCCCGAAACACAGGCATTTCACTCCTTCACTTGGGAGTTTGGGGCTTCTTTATGCCAACTTTTTGAGTTTGAAAAGTTCAACAGCAGGCAAGTTCCCAACCTAACTCACTAAATAACTCTTCCTTTCCTTAACCCTTACCTCACCCTTCAACCATTAACTATTTGTGTTCCAGTTGCTTGTGGTGACATATGAAATACCACTGAAATCTTCTCTAAGTACTCAAATGCCACTTTCCATTCTGATTAGGAAGCAACGTATGGGGCTTTCTCTTCCCCATGAGAGCTGCAATCAGGACTGCTTGAAAGATGAGCTATTTTATCTAAAAAACAGGAGCCTCATCACAAAGTCAGATGCTACGAGGAGATGGGGCTTGATATCTTATAACTTAAATAATAGCCACTGTGGTTGTGGAAGAGAAGTACGACAGGTGCAGAAAGCATAGGAGGACAAGGAGAAAAGAAAGTCTTCAGTAAAAAATAAAAATGCAACACAATTGTGGGAAGCATCAGAATGACATTTTGCTTACGATGAGATTTCAATTCCATTCAGCAAATGAGGATAGAGATGGCATGGTTAGTCGACATCCGAAAATAATCCGAACTAAGATTAGCAACTGTTTCTTCTGCCTCCCTGACCAATCAATAGTATTTACTGAGTGGTGACTACTGTGAGCAGAACTCTTTACAAAGTGTTTGGAAAAGAAAAATATTCAGTCCTCAAAAAGCATAAATTTAACCTTTTGCTACTTAGTATCTCTGTTAAAGTCGAATGATTTGATTTCACAGAGGTGCTAATGCATAATGAAATGACTCAAAGGTAGGAGGAGAAGAGAGGAGGGAAATTGGGGCTATGGAGAATACAAGAATCAATGATCAGCTTCTAAATGCCAGAACATTGTCCAACCCTCCAAGTTTGACTGACAGGGCATCTTTCTCCCCGAATCAGCCTCAGCTCTCTGGACTGGGAAGCAGTGTGGCCTAGGAGAAAGAGCCAGGGCCTGGGAGGCAAAAGACCTAGATCTCTGACATTTGTCTGCTGTGTGACCTTGGGCCAGTCATTTAACTTCCCTGCACCTCAGTTTCCACATCTGTAAAATGGGAATTCAAATCTAGACTGTGAGCCCCAAGTGGGACCGGGACTGTGTCCAACCCGATCATCTAGTATCTACTCCAGCCCTTGGTACAATAGCACTCACTTAACAAGTGCCATAATACTTCATTCTTACCCATGCAATTGACCCATAAGACCCAGTGATTCTCCAATCATATGTAAATTGTAGTAAATTAGGCATCTCTTGCACTAATTTGGCATGTCCAGTAGAGAATTATTTAGAGCACTGAGGTCCCAAAACTATTCAGTCTTAATTATCATTCAGGAAGGGAGGCAGAGAATGCCTTTAGTTGACCACACTGCCACGGTCAGATCAGCTCTCCTGCCAACTTCAAACTTGAAAGATAAATAATAATAATAATAATAATAATGGTATTTGTTAATCGCTTACTATGTGCAAAGCACTGTTCTAAGCGCTGGGGAGGTTACAAGGTAATCAGGTTGTCCCACGGGGGGCTCACAGTTTTAATCCCCATTTTACAGATGAGGTAACTGAGGCACAGAGAAGTTAAGTGACTTGTAACGATGTAAAGATGTAACGAGGTTAGCATTTGAGATACTCCCTGACCTGGGACTCTGCTAGGAGAATGAGAATTGAGAGGTAGCCCTTAGCTGGAAAAAAGTACTTCCTATACAAGGAGACACTTAGTCATTCATTTGTATCTGAAACTATGGAACACTGTAGTGAGCTCTTGGAGTACTTCCCCGGCTTAGTACAGTGCTCTGCACACAGTAAGCACTCAATAAATGTGACTCAATGAATGAATGAGAGTACAATATAACAAGATAACAAAGTTGGTGGACACATTCCCTGACCACTATCCCTATTACCACTACTAATAATTGTACTATTTCTTAAGTGCTTACTATGTGCAAGACACTGTACTGAGCACAGGGGTAGATACCAATTTGCCAGGTTGGACACAGTCCCTGACCCCCATGGGGCTCACTATCATGATCCCCATTTTACAGATGAGGTAACTGAGGCACAGAGAAGTGAAGCAACATGCCCAAGGTCACACAGCAGACAAGTGGCAGAGTCAGGATTAGAACCCCTGAGCTTCTGACTCCCAGGCCTGTGCTCTATCATCATCATCATCATCGTCATCTTCTTCTTCTTCTTTCTTTCTTTCTTTCTTTCTTCTTCTTCTTCTTCTTCTTCTTCTTCTTCTTCTTCTTCTTCTTCTTCTTTCTTCTTTCTTCTTTCTTCTTCTTTCTTCTTCTTCTTCTTCTTCTTCTTCTTCTTCTTCTCCTCCTTCTTCTTCTCCTCCTTCTCCTCCTTCTTCTTCTCCTCCTTCTCCTCCTCCTTCTTCTCCTCCTTCTTCTCCTCCTTCTCCTCCTTCTTCTCCTCCTTCCTCCTCCTTCCTCCTTCTTCTTCTTTCTATTACTACTACCCTCCAATGTAAAATCTTATTATGCTGCTCTCTAGTTCTCCACTACCTTTTAGCCTAGGAGCTCCTGAGGAGCCAGAGACTGGGGCAATCTGAATCTACCCCAGTGCTTCACAAAATATTTAGCCCATAGCAAGTACATAATAAATACCACGTTAATAACTAAAAACAAGAGAGAGAAGAAATGAAGCTATAGCTCTGAAATAAAATGTCTCTACTAAGGAGACTGGGCTGTGCCTAGCTCTGAAATAAAATGCCTCTACTAAGGACACTGGGCTGTGCCTAGATCTGAAATAAAATGCTTCTACTAAGGAGACTGGGTAGACTAAAATTCCATCCTTCAAAATAACACTGGTTTGTGCGAATGAATCTGATGATCCTTCAGCTGATTTTTTTTAAAAACCTAGTTTATTAAATATTCTTTCAAAAGAGAGAAAGTTTTGCTTAATTCAGACCTCAAAATTCTTCTTTCTTAGAATTATGAATTATGAGAAGCCTCATGGCCTCTTGGAAAGAGCATGGGCCCGGGAGTCAGAGGATCTGGATTCTAATCCCAGGTCTGCCAACTGTTTGTTGTGTGACCTTGGGTAAGTTCCTTAACTTTTCTGTGCCTGTTACCTCATCTGTAAAGTGGGGATTAAATCCTCCTCCTTCCAATTTAGACTGTGATCCCCATGTGGGACAGGGACTGTATCCAACCTGATTATCTTGTATTTATCCCAGGAATGCTTAACACATAGTAAGCGCTTAATGAATACCATTAAAAAAATATTTCACACAGGCCATCACAAATCAAGTTTATCCTCCACTGAGAGCAGATCAGAAGACAATGAGAACAGAGAAGAGAAAGCAATGTTAGCATGCTTTTTGGATTGCATGACGAATGAAAACAGAGTTAATTGAAAAGGGACGCTCTTGACAAGTCTAGAATGGAAGTCTTGGAGAATGTATCAAGTGGCAATCAAAGCCCAACTACAGAAACAGAGAAAACAGATTTCCAGTAAGCATACCAAACCCAAATGTCCAAGGCAACATTCAGACATAATTTGTTCTCATGTTTAAAAAGACTTGATTCATCACTGTTCTCTGTATCTTTCTCTCTAACATAAACAGAAGATTCCTTCCTTATATTCGTAATGACTTTATTGTCATGACATCTGGTTTTAAATCTTTTGAAGTGAAAAACATCAGTAAATTTTGAAAGGCCACCCTGTTTTTTAGTATCTTTTTAAAATTTATTTACAGCACACTGTGTGCCAGAACCTCTCCTTGTGCAGAGGTTGGGCAGGAGATGATATCAGCAGCCACTTTCAATAATAATAAAAATAATAACAATAATTAAAGAACGGCAGATGGTATCTGACATATCTGACAGTTCCTTCACCATTCTTCGGTCAAGTCAGCCAGCTCATTTCTTCTCATTCTTTCCCAGCTCTGGAGAAAAAAAAGGTCTGCATCTTTCCTGTCAGCTTGTCCCAAATCTTCCAACTCTAATAAGTCATCGTCAAAGGGCATGCCACAAGTTATTTTTAACATGCCACTGTCTCTGCTCCCACATCTGCTGATGATGGTCCTGCGTCCTAAAAAGCAGTTCCTGTCTTGGATCCTTGTCTGTTCTGAGTGCTTCTGGGAAAAGTTTGACGATAACCATCCTCATCGAAACTTCCAAATGAAACCTCAATTGGGTGAGAGGGCAGTAACTTTGGAAGTGGTCCACGCCATAAACGGAATCTCAGAAAACTGTAAACCGGATAACTGATAACCAGTATCCAGTAGCATTTTTCAAACTTCGAATGTTGGCTCTGAGGTGGACTTTTGGTCTTGTCTACCAGGAAGGCTGCACTGCTCTTCTACATTCCACCAACCACAAGGGAATGTCCTCTCCAGTCACCCACATCAGGAGGGTTATAGCACGAAGAGACCTTATGACTTTGTGGCACCAGTGTAGAATACTCTCTCCCACAGAAATGGGAAATGGAAATTCATCATCTAGATTTCTCAGTCCCTCAAAAGGTTGCCTCTTGCCAGACTGAGGCTCTAGGTCAAAGTAGTAATTCAATGGTGATTCCCGATGCTTGACTCATGCTCTCTGTCCCGAAAAAAGTGAGTAAAGTCATACCGGGAAGGAGGGGGAAGAGAGATCTATACCAGGATGTCACTGCGCTTACTGCACCACACCACCATGCTTGCCATGCCCACCGTCAACAAGACGGGGATTAGAATCAGCGGGATGAGAATTTCATCCGGAGGGTCTTCCCAGTGGACTTTGTCTGAAGTGCAGTTTGAAAAGAATCGTCTGTGTATGTCTGTGATGAAGCCTTCAGCTAGGGGGTTGGGCCAAAAACAGCCCACGATATTGGTTTCAAGTTCTGTGCAGGAGGTAAAGTTGTCATAGTACCTAAAGAGAGAAAAAAGAGAGAAATTAAAATCCAAGAAGACTTTCATTTCTATCAGTCAATAAATCAATCATGGTAGTTATCAAGTGCTTACTATGTGCAGAGCACTGAATTAAGTGCTTGGGAAAGTACAATTCAACAGAGTTAACAGGCATGTTCCCTTACAGACTAAAGGGACTTTTCCCTTGAAAGGTCAGTGCACACTCTGCTACATTATAAGTTCTTTAAGACCACTCTGCCTCTTGCCAGCTAGGTAATCTTGGACAAGTCACTTAAGTTCTCTACGCTTCAGTTTCCTCAATGTAAAAATGGGGATAAAATATCAATCCTCCTTCCGTTTTGGACTGAGAGTCAGTAGAACACTCTACTAAGCTCTTAGAAAAGTACAGTGTAATAGAATCGGTGGACAGGATCTCTGCCCACAAGATGCTAAAGTCTACTGTAAGCTATTTGATATCTTAAATCTATCCCAGCACTTAGCACCATGCTTGGCATATAGTAAGCACATATTAGCAGTATTTTTTATTATCATCATTGTTTTTAATAAATTCCTTCTCTCTAGGATTGCTTTAGAAAGACCAAAACTAGAGGGAATGAGAAATTAGAGCAGTGTCCCCTTAGCAATTTGTCCTCAATCCTGATATGTATTTATTCTATATATTTTATTTTGTTAATATGTTTTGTTTTGTTGTCTGTCTCCCTCTTCTAGACCATGAGCCCGCTGTCGGGTAGGGACCGTCTCTATATGTTGCCGACTTGTACTTCCCAAGCGCTTAGTACAGTGCTCTGCACACAGTAAGTGCTCAATAAATACGATTGAATGAATGAATGAATGAATATAAAGCAAACAAACAAAACAACTCTGAATAAAGTGAGAATTATTCATGCCTCACTTGTTACTGGGCATAAGGGTGAAAACAAAAGTCAGAGATAGTACTTAGGTATGCATGACTTAGGTATGAGAGTACTTCAGTATGCTGAAAAACCAAAATGTAGGTGCTAAATATAATAAACCAGAGACAGGTGGAAAAAGGAAGAGATATATTTTACAACACCTATCTTTAAAACTCCGGCCACAGAGAAAAAGGCAATGGGGCAAAGGATCTGATCATGTGACCTATATGTGAGTGTGAGAGGGTGAATCTTCTCCTGAGAGATCTGGGGCTAAACTGAGCATTTGGCTCTTTTTGGTTGAGGGAAAGAACATGACATTTTGGACAGAATTGTCAATATTAACAATTGGTGTGTTGGTTAAGCATTTACTGTGTCAAGCACTGTACTAAGCACCGGGTTAGATTTAAGATAATCAGATCGGACACAATCCCCATCCTACAGGGGCTCCCAGTCTGAGCAGGAGGGAGAGCAGGTATTTTATCCCCATTTTATACTGGAAGAGACTGAAGCCAAGAGAAATTAAGAGACTTGCCCAGGGTCACGTAGCAGCCAAGTGGCAGAGTGGGATTCAAATCTAAGTCTCAGCTGACTCTCAGTTCTGTGCCCTTTTCACTAGGCCGCCCGGCTTCCCTGTGTTCTTGCTGAGCACAGAACAGTTCAAACTCACACTTTTCCTCTGACAATTTCACAGATCTCTCTAAGAAATAGAAAACAATTGACAAGACTCGCCATGCCATTACTCTTTTCTTCCAGGAACTGTAGAATTTTCCCTTAGCTCCTTAGAATGCCCTTTGCCACTACATCTTGGAGATAAATAGAAAAATATAAAAACTGGATCATGGATGTATACAATTTGATTGCTCCAAAAAATCTCTGAGTTCTAGGAAGAAAACAAATAGATATGACAAATTCCATGTCTAATGAGACAAACATAAAAAAAAGTTGGTCACCACTCAGTGAGAAGTTAGTCAGCCCTGTTCTACATTTACTCTCTGGAAGAAGAAAACAATACGGCAAGTTTCTTGTTGAGATGTTCACTCTGGGCTGGGTTGGGACGCACATTAACAAGTCACAAAATAATGACAAGCATTTGAGGAATCCTGATTGGAAATTCCTACCTGCATTATTGAATGTCAAAATGGTGTCTTCTAGCTAGAAACACAACAGGGAAAATGCTAATATGACTGCAGGAGGTGATTTATGCTACCCTGAGTTGTCAAGCATGAACTTCTTCTGAATATTAGTGTCCATTATATTCACAAAGCCCCATCAGGGAATGCAGGAAATTGGCTTTTCTGACACAGATTAGGACATCAACAATAAAAGCAAAAGTGGCACTTGCAGTTAGGCAATGCATTGGCAGCATGGACGGGCCTGGGGCTCTAATTCCGGCTCCGCCATTTGTCTGCTGTGTGACCTTAGGCAAGTCACTTCACTTCTCTGTGTTTCAGTTTCCTCATCCTTAAAATGGGGATTGAGACTATGAGCCCCACGTGGGACAGGGACTGTGTCCAACTCGATTTGCATATATCCATCCCAGTGCTTAGTACAGTGCCTGGCACAGAGTGAGTGATCAACAAATACCACAATTATTCTAAGGGATTTCACTGGCCGTGAACTCATACACATGCACGCACACACACACACACACACACACACACACACACACACACACACACACAGAGTCCTCTGATCTCAAGTGATTGGTGAGTTTTTTTCTGGGATTTGCACTTACTCATATGGCATTCCGGCACACTATTTCTGTACAGATAACAACTGTGCCCTGAATAATACCCTAAACCAAAAGATTTAATAACAATCATAGAATTTGTTAAGCACTTACTAAGTGCCAAGCACCAAACAGGGTAGTCAGGTCCCCCCATGAGGCTCTCAGTTTAAATGGGAGGGAGAACAGGTCTCTGTATTTTGCAGATCAGGGAATTGAGGCACAAAGAAGTTAAGTGACTTGCCCAAGCCACCCAGCATGTGCACGATGAAGCTGGAATTCGAACCCAGGTCCTCTGACTCCCAGGTCTGGGCTCTTTCCAGTAGGCCATGCTGCTTCTCCTGCTTCTCCTATATACCATCGTAGCTGACCAAACTTTTCAAAAGTAGATATGCTCTGCAATTTGGCAAACCACAAAAACTCTCTGCTTTGCAGCTCTACCTCTGGAGAGTAGGGAAAACATTCCTGATTTATAAGCTGCACAAACAGTGGAGCAGCTGTTTCTGAAAGCTAAACTAGACCTGTATTAGCAGCAAGGTGGTAACGGTAACACATTATGGAGCAGACATCCTGTGTGCTGGAGGCTTCTATCTGTGGCTTAATGGTCTTGGATTAGGGTCACTAATTGGCATCCTTTTCTGCTCATTGCAAAGAGAAGCCAAAAACAACTCTCCCAGTTCCTAGAGGAGAGTTCTGATCTGAGGAACAGTAACTAGGAAGCCATGTAAAGAGATATTAAGTTCAGAGTATGTAATGTGTAAGCTCCTTGTGGGCAGGGAATGTGTCTTCCAACTCAGTTTTATTGAACTCTCCCATGTGCTCTCCCATTTATTTTATTTTGTTAGTATGTTTGGTTTTGTTCTCTGTCTCCCCCTTTTAGACTGTGAGCTCACTGTTGGGTAGGGACTGTCTCTATATGTTGCCAATTTGTACTTCCCAAGCGCTTAGTACAGTGCTCTGCACACAGTAAGCGCTCAATAAATACGATTGATGATGATGATGATGTGCTTAGTAAAGTGATCTGTAGACAGTAAGCACTCAATAAATACAATTGATCAATTGATTGATTTCATCCTCTGGCCAGGGATACCATTTTAGGCAGGCAGGGATTCTTGGTCTGCAGAATTGAGAGTCTCCAGTCTTTTCTGAGCATCGTAGCAAGACTGAATTATAGCTTCACTGTTTAACAAAAAGGATTGAAATGCCTGAAAACAGACAACAACTCTTCCAGTTTCTCCACCCATTAGTGTCCTGGAACGGTCAAAATCCAGCTGGTCATTTTCAGAATCCTTAATAAATAATAGCCTGTTCCATTGGGATCCTGAGCTACAAGCTTTGAAAGTGAATGTCCAGAGACGACAACATACTTTTCTAGGGGAGAGTGAAAAGGGTGAAAACTGGGAAAGTGAGTTGATCTGATCCACCAAGATTGATGCTTAAAGAAAGCATAACTAGCACAAATCCTATTTCAGGGGCCTATCACTGAGAGGAAGAAAATGAAGAAAACTGCATTCACTCTATCCTGTGCCCTAACCCGGGGGAGAGAGGATTTTTGTAGAGGCTGTAAATTAAGATTAAATAATAAACAGAGTAGCTGGCTGAGATTTCTAGCTGACACTGGTGCCTAGCCTTTGGGAAACCCTGAATCCATTGTGAACTGAGTAATTATCCCAGAAATTGTCCAGAAATCCAAACCTATATGTGCATTTTCCTCTTGGCAGCAGTGATATTACAGCGGGTTGGAGAGGGCCAACTATTCTAGCAACCATGCCAAGTCCTGTTGCTTGGATGGCAGAAGCAGAGCAAATGGTGCACAGGGTGAGGGAGGTGGGAGAGGAGGCATTGAACATGCAGGGGTCAGGAGATCCACTATCCCTGTCCACCCACCACAGGAATGGCAGAGGAGAGAACATCTGGCAGGCATGCCTGGTCTTCAGTAGGCGAACCTCTTCCAATTCTCCTTCTACCCTTCTCCTCCCCTTCACTTTCCCAGGAGTGGGTGTGTCCATCTGGGTCTGGTTGAAATGGAAACATCCTCAAAGGCTGGGACCATGTTTACCAGAGAATTCTGGAAGTGCAGCCAAATTCCGAGGTCGTTAACTAAAAACAACACAAAGGACAGTAAATGGCCATTGCCCTAGTGGTTGCGAGTATCTTTCCACCTGACCCTCTGGAAGGCAGAGGCCGGTGTCAGGAGGTTCAAATGGAAGATGGCTGGGTGTGGCGGAGGGGAGAGGAAGATTCTCCCTCTCCACTTCCCTCATTCGGGAATTCATCGTTGCCATTCAGGGAACATGTGAAGATTTACTGGAAAAAGTCACCTATGATGAATGTATGACTGGGCTGGGCTGATCACACGAGAGCCATGAGCCTGTGGAAGTCGAGCCAGCTCCTCTACAAAGTACATTCTCTTCATGGTGAAGAATCCCCAGTGGGAAGACAGGAAAGAGAACTATGGTGGGAGATGATGTGTGCAAAGCACTATACTAAGTGCTTTGCAGAGTAAAATAGAATAGATTTGGTAAATTTTTTCCCTCCCCATAAGGAACTTTCATTCTAGAAGGGGAGACGGACTAAATCAATTATAGCTATGTTCATAAGTGCTGTGGGGCTGAGAGTGAGGTGAATAAAGGATGCAAATCCAAGTTCAAGGGTGACAGAAGGGAGAGGGAGTAGGTAGGGGAAATGAGGGGTTAGTCGGAGAAGGACTCTTGGAAGAGATGTGATTTTAATAAGGCTCGAGTGTCTGTTGGATATGAGGGAGGAGGGAGTTCCAGACCAAAGGCAGAGAATGTAGGTGAGGGGTCAGTGGCGAGATAGGTGAAGTCACAGTGCAGTGAATAATTTGGCTCACTTGATGCTACATTGTAGGAGGAAATCAGTGAGGTAAGATAGGAGGAGGCAAGCTGATTGAACGCTTTAAAGCCAATGGTAAGGAGTTTCTGTTTGATGCAGAGATGAATGGACAGCCAGTGCAGGTTCTCGAGGAGTGGGGAGATGTGGACTAAACTTTTTTTAGGAAAGCGATCCAGGGAGCAGAGTGAAATAAGAACTGGAGTGGGGAGAGACAGGAAGCAGGGAATTCAATGAGGAGGGTGATGGTAATAATCAAGGTGGGATAGGATAAATGCTTGGATCAACATGATAGCAGTTTGGATGGAGAGGAAAGGGCAGATTTTAGTTCCCAACATGGAGCAATCTGTCAATCCAGGGAGAATACAGGGAGAGCAAATGACCATACCAAAGCTATCGGGTGAAGGGTGGGGAGGGGTAAAAGCAGGTCAAGACATAGTAGCACTTTCTCATCTAGCATCTTCTAGCATCTTCCTTGCGCAGCCAAGAGAAAACCCCCATACCTTCTCTTTCTCCTGCCCCTCACTAGCAAAGGTGAAGCTCCATGAAGATTCATCAATTCCAGGACTCTGGAGAAATATTGAGTGAAACCACCCTGAACTGCTTTGTGGTTAAGTTTCTCAGATCTATATCTGAGGGGTCCAGCCTACTTATTTGCACACACTGTTTCCCTCTTCTGTCTAGCTCCGCCTTTCATTACCTTCTCAGGGAATACTTTGGAAGATGTATGGGAGTTTCACTGAAGTGTTGAGTTTCATTCAAAGCTTCTTTAGTGCTTTGCAAGTTTGGAGGATTATTGGTCTGAAACGTGCTGGTGTCTTTCATTAAAGTCAACATAAAGCATGTGTAGGAAGAGGAAACTCCAGACAAGCGAGCAGGCAGGGCCCAACTCATCACTGACCCAGGCTTTTGAAGGTTGAGCAATGTGCACACTAGCAAGGTCATCTTGCATCTGCTAACTGCAATGCCTCCTGCCTCATCCAGACCCTAGATGCAAAAAAATTAGCATTCCTCCAGTATCCCTGGTGGATGCAAAGGCCATGCCTTAAGACAATTTTGGTTTTGAAACTTATGTACATATCTTTATACTCTGCCATTTTCCCTATCTTGTTATTTATTTTATTGTCCGTCACCCCTCTGGATGTAAACCTTTTGTTGGGAGGGACTGTGTCTACCAGCTCCAGTGTATTGTAGTGTCCCAAATGCTCTGCACACAGTAAGTGCTCTACATATTCTATAATTTCCCCTCCCAGTAATTTATTTTAATTTCAGCCTCCTACTGTCAGCTCTAAGCACCCTTGTGGGCAGGGATCAGGTCTACCAACTCTATTGTACTCTCCAAAGAGCTTAGTAACAGTGCTCTGCACACAGTAAATGCTCAGTAAATATCATTGATTGATTGACCAGTACCCTCAAAGAGTTTATCAACTAAAAGAGGAGACTAACATACACAAGTTGTCTTCCAAGAGTTGAGGGAGGAGGAAAAAAAACCAATTCTGTTACTGCTGATCACAAACCTATGGAAAGGTAAAGAGATAAGAGAAGCCACATGGCCTAGAGGATAGAGCACGGGCCTGGAAATCAGAAGGACCTGAGCTTTAATCTCGGCTCCACCACATAGCTGCTGTGTGACCTTGGGCAAGTCACTTAATTTATTTGTGCCTCAGTTACCTCATCTGTAAAATGGGCACTAAGACTCTGAACCCCATGCAGCACAAGGACTGTGTCCAACTTAGTTTGCTTGTATCCACCCCAGTGCTTAGTACAGCATCTGGCACATAGTAAGCCCTTAAAAATATCACAATTTCTATTATTATTATTATTATTTTTTAGGTAATGAATGGCATTACTTACTGGGAGTTACTGGGAGTAACCATTGCTTACTGCTTGCAGAGCACTTTATTAAGCACTTGGGAGAGAACAGTGGAACAGAGTTGGTAGACAATAAGATTATGAGTTAGATCACTGAATAAATGAATAAAAAAGTTAAGTTGAGAATATGCTTAAATGCTAACAGAGTTTGTGCTGATAATGGGCTCTGGGCATCTGTTGGATTGACAGTTTTCGGGAGTTAGAACTTATTCAGTGAACGACTCCTGGAGGATATGGATTTTCAGAAGGGCTCTGAAGGAGGAGAGAGCAAACTCGATTACCTTCCATGAAAGTGCATAACCTGGTTGGTTTCAGAGACCAGCATTTTCCAATCTACATTTCAAGCATGCATTACTCAAATAATGAAGGTAATTTTATATGGCTTAAATAACTTTCTCAGTATTTGGATTTCTGGAGGAAATAAACATTAATCTAAATGGAAATCAAACTGGAAGCCTGTAATTGTGACATTTAACTTGCACTGGATGAAATGAAGGCAATAGTGTAATACAGAGTGAGAAGCTAAGAATATTGTTCTTAACCTGGAAATTAAAATTAGGCAGGATGACTTTTAAACTAATGTTTTTCAGATTGGAAAAGTAGATTTCAAATTCCTTATTTTTGAATAAGTGGGAGGAACTGGGAAACGAATAAGGAAAGACCAATTAACATTTTTCTTCAGAATGTAGAATAAGATGATTCATTCTCTAAAAATGGGGAAAAGTCTGCTTATGAAGATTTCTGTTGATTGTCATATCTGACACATACACAATAGGTTAGCATTTGCCAATATGAAGAACACATTGTCTTCACTAATAAAACTCACTGATGAACGGATACACTGTCAAACCCGATGACCTGATTATTTTCCTCCAAAACCAGAGTGAAAGATGTCACCAATAATAATTGTGGTATTTGTTTAGTACTTACTAGGTGCTTGGCAGTGTACTAAGCCCTTGGGTGGATACAAGACAATCAGGTTGGAAACAGTCCCTGTCCTCCATGAGGCTCACAGGCTAAGTAGGAGGGAGAACTGACATTGAATCCCCATTTTACTGCTGAGGAAAGTGAGGCACACAGAAGTTAAGTGACTTGCTCAAGATCACACAGCAGGCAAATGGCAGTCAGGATTAGAATCCAGTTCCTCTGACTCCCATGCCTATGTTCCTTCCACGAGACCATGCTGCTTCTCCTTCACTGCACAAGCTTGCTTCCAAATAACCCACCAGTATGCAACAATATTAGGGGCACTGAGATGAGGGCTGGGGGTGTTGGGGGGTGGGGGGAGTCTGGTGAGATGTGGGTGACAACACTACCACCAGTCATGCCCTCACAATTAATCAATCAATCAATGGCATTGGTTGAGCACTGTACTAAACATTTGGGAGAGTACATTTGAAGCAGCAGGGCATAGTGGATAGAGCCCGGGCCTGGAAGTCAGAGGTAATGGGTTCTAATCCCTGTTCCACCACTTGTCTGCTATGTGACCTTGTGCAAGTCACTTCACTTCTCTGGGCCTCAGTCACCTCAGCTGTAAAATGGGGATTGAGACTGTGAGCCCCACGTGGGCCAGGGACCGTGTCCAACCCGATTTGCTTGTATTCACCCCAGTACTTAGTGCAGTGGCACATAGTAAGCATTTAAATAATGCCACCATTTATTATTATTATTATTATCGTACAGTAGAGTTGGTAGACATGATCCCTGCCTTCCAAAAGCTTACAATCTAGTTGGGGAGACAGACACTAAAATAAATTACAAATAGGGGAAGGAGCAGAGTATAAGGATGTAGACAAAAGTACTGTGGAGGTGGGGGCTAGGTAAGCCCCTCTGAATATCTAGTCAATGAGACACTTTGCTCCAGGACAACCGCAGGATCAGGAAGAAAGAAGAAGTGGGGGGGGGGGGGGGGGGGGGGAAAAGGAGAAGAAGGAGGAGGAGGAAAGGGGTGGGGGAGAAGAGGACAAGGAGAAAGAGATCCAAGAGGAGGACTGGGAGCAGGAAGACAAGGAAGAGGAGGAAGAAGAAAATAAGGAACAGGAGGGGAAGGGGGGGAAGGAGAAAGCAATGGTATCTCTGGAATTTCAGTGAACCTCTATTTGTTAACCAATCCAAAGTCCGCTCACATCATGCAAATCTTGGAAATACGAGGCAAGTACTATCAATCAATCAGTTGATTAATGATATTTATTGGGTGCTTCCTGTGTTCCGAGTACTGTAACTAAGTGCTTGGGAAACTGCGGTACAATAGAGTTGGTGGACATGATCCCACCCTCAAGAGGCTTGCAATTTAGTGGAGAAGTTGTCATGGAAAAGAGGTGACAAGCACCCCAATGGAAGACCATTTGCACACCATTAATGTATCCTTGGCTGTAATTGCATGAATTAAAGCTCGCTAAAGGATTTGCAGATAGGAAAAAAGTCCTATAAAGACCATCACTGACCCACAAATTTCACAAAATTTCTAAGGATGGTATAAAATAACTAGGAAAACATTGGAAAATGTCCCAGCCTCCCTAAAGGTCCTCTGTGAGTCTCCTCCCCTGGAGAACTGGGCTCTTAGGTTTCTCTTATCTGATTAATGTTTTCTGGGTCAATGAGAATGGAATTCTCCCTGCAATCTGAACCACTGACTCTTGGATGGAAATCCTCCAGTTACTGTCTCTCCTCGGCAGGGACTCAAGGAAACGCCCAGCTCACTGGGCCCATTCTCAAAGTCTCTTTCCAGGTCCAGCTGTAATCTTCCTGGTAACCTGGACCTCTCGCTGGTGCTTTTCTGCTATAAAAAGAAATCCTGCAGCAAAGAAGCAGTGCAGAGGCCTCCAAATCAATTTCCCACGCTGCTTCAAAAGTCCTGGGTGGAGCAAGAAGACAAGGGAGAGGATGCAGAGTCAACAAGGAGGGGTCTTTGACAACAAGGAGTTTGTTGTCCGTCCGCCAATGCAGCTGAGTGTGTTTGTTCCAAGTGAGGAAAAAAAATATACTCTTGCTAAAGGAAGAGGTGTCTGATGAAGTTCCCCCACCAGTGGAGCTAACCAAATTACCAATGCACATGAAAGCTAAATGTTGTGCTCTTGTTGTTCCAATTAATCATGCTTTCCTCCCTGGAAAACTCCTAAGGGTGGCGTACATTCAGCCTACTATCTCTAAAGGGAAACTCCTCTGAGTGAAGGCATTACTACTACAGCTGCTAACTGCAGGCAGAATATTCCAGCAGCTCCACCTCACTGACACCCCCACAGGTTCAGAAAGCACTGCACCTTAGTACAGAGCCTCTGGTCGAACTGTGCCTCACCTCGGGGAGATAAATCCTTCCAGAGGCCCAGCACATAAACTAAAAGAACATTCTCAGGCCAACGACAGGAGAAAAAAACAAAAGCAAACATTGAACACCAATGTTAAGATGGCCAGCGAATCCCCAAGGGTAGCCCAGCTGTTTATGACCTCATGAGGGAAAGGAGAGAGAGAAGGGAGAAAAGGATGCTTCCACCAAGCACTCCATTCACACCCTGAAATGTCATGTGAATTACAGCCAGGACTAGAATGTGGTTTGACAATCTGGATTTGTCAGCCACTCCCATCCCAGAAAGCCCTGAGGAAACAGCTTTTGGAGGCTGCTGGAGGTAAGATAACAGTGGCTGCTCCAGATAATGGATCTGGTTCTGTTCATCCATGTACACTGCATGCCTACTGAGAACAGCGCATTATACTGGGTGGCTGGGAACATACAGTAAGAACGGCAGATCTAGCCTCTGCGGTCAAGGAGTTTACGATTTAATGGGGGAAGCAGGAGTAAGTTTCCCTTACCTGAAACTTTAATTTCTGTTTCCACCATTGGATTATCAGCTCCTAGACGGCAGGGATCGTGTCTGCTAACATTTTTCTATTTTCTCAAAGCCCTACTGAGAGCTCACCTCCTCCAGGAGGCCTTCCCAGACTGAGCCCCCTCCTTCCCCTCCTCCTCCTTCCCCTCCCCATCCCCCTGCTTTACCTCCTTCCTCTCCCCACAGCACCTGTATATATGTATATATGTTTGTACATATTTATTACTCTTTTTATTTATTTATTTTACTTGTACATATTTATTCTATTTATTTTATTTTGTTAATATGTTTTGGTTTGTTATCTGTCTCCCCCTTCTAGACTGTGAGCCCGCTGTTGGGTAGGGACCATCTCTATATGTTGCCAACTTGTACTTCCCAAGCGCTTAGTACAGTGATCTGCACACAGTAAGCGCTCAATAAATACGATTGAATGAATGAATGAATGAATGAGGATGGCACCAAGGTTGCGGGCTTGTGAGTTTATCAGGTTGGAAACTGGCCCTGTCCTACGTGGGGCTCACAGTCTAAGTAGGAGGGAGAGGGATTTAACCCCATTTAACAGTTGAGGAAACTGAAGCAAGGAGAAGTGAAGTGACTTGCCCAAGGTAACACAGCAAGCAATTGACTTGATTAGGTCTCTTTCCTCCAGCCCTTCCCTGTGTCTCTTTTTACCCTCATTTATCAGTTCAACTGTGGATTTTTAATGACTTATTCTTTCTCTTTCCACATTCTCCTGTATCCCACCCACCAAGTTTATTATGTACATATCTTTAAACCTGTTTCTTTCCCTTACCTGAAACTTTAATTTCTGTTTCCACCATTGGATTATCAGCTCCTAGAGGGCAGCGATCATGTCTGCTAACATTTTTCTATTTTCTCAAAGCACTAAGTTCAGTTCCCCACACAGAGCCAGCTCTGGATAAATGCTATTGTTTGGTCAAAATTCAATTCTTAATTAATGAGGAAGGCAAGTCTGTCCTTCGTAAAGAAACCCTTGTAACCTTACATACTTTTGCTCTACCTCTCACCACAAGGTGTCAGTGATAAACCTTTCCCGTAAACAGTGAAGGTACTTTAGGACAAAACGATCTCTGCCAAAATCCAAGAGCTATCAATTGAATGTGTTTGGAACGCTATAGACATAGAAAATTGGATCGTTTTACTTACACTTTTTTCTTTTTCCTAGGGGATGTCCCAGCTCACTCCATAAAAATTCTGAAATTTTCTTATAGTTATTGGCACTTATGACCAGTATGGGTTTATATTTGCTACCAGTACTATCATTCTCCTTTCCCCCAAACTGAGATTTGGAGACTGATAAGTTTGGGATTGATGTTGAGCCCAATGCCGTAAATTAAGCAAGGTTGCCTTTACATTGCTAAACTTTAAAGTTTGTCACTAGTATTTTGAACACTTGTCCATTCATTTCCATCATTTGCAAATCCTGAAGAGGACTGGCCCATGCTCTATCCAATACACCGTGTTGCTTCTCATTGCCATACGGCTTCTCTATTCAAGATGAAATATTCTGAACCCAGCTAAAATGCTATTGCCTAAGTTTTCACAACCCATACCTACCTGCAGATGTCTAGATTTTCTCCATCAATAGTAGTTCCTATTTATTGAGAGCTTACTGTGTGCAAAGTGCTGTACTAAGCACTTGAGAGAGTACAATATGACAGATTTGGCAGATTTGTTTCCTGCCTACAATGAGTTTACAGCTTCAGTGTGGATGCACCAGAGTTGTTTCTGGTTGAGCCGCTTTCCCCAACCCTGGGTCCCGGTTTTTCAGGAGAGCTTCAAAATGCCTCTCTGAATGGTTCTGCTGCTCGGAGGTAGGCAGACAGTGGCATTGAAAAGTGAGTGATCTGGAAACTATCCGGTGAAACTTAGACCAAACCAAAGAACCCGTTAGGGAGTAACCCACAACTGACACACACTGGAAAAAAAAAGATCCAAGAGAGAGAAAGAAAAGAGAAAAGGAGGTCTTTCATATTTATATAATAGTTATGGTACTTGTTAAGTGCTTACTATATGCCAAGCTCTGTTCTAAGTACTGGGGTGGATACAAATTAATCAGTCCCTGTCCCACATGGGGCTCACACTCTTAACCTCCATTTTACAGATGAGGTAACTGTGGCCCAGAGACGTTAAATAACTTACCCAAGATCACGCAGCAGACATGTGGCAGAGTTGGAATTAGAACCCAGGTCCTTCTAACTCCCAGGCCTGTGCTCTATCCACTAAGCCACACTGCTTCTCTGTGGTTATTGTGCATTTACACAAACACACATGCACAAACGTGCACACATATACATACATATATGACCTGACACCCAGGTCATTGATAGTAGTTCCCCAAAAGCTGGGTCTGGAACAAATATAGTATCTGGTAGAGTGAAAATTATTTTGTAAAGGAATAATTCATGCCAGTGGAGAAGTAAAACCACAGTGCCTTTTTTTTTTTGCCCATTGTGCTTAGGGCTGGAGCACCATAAGAAGACAGAATCAGCTGTGGTGCCCTAAAAAATGACTTCCTTAGGGATAGGAGAGGCATCTTTCCTAGACTGTAAGGTCGTTATGGGCAGGGAACATGTCTGCTAATTCTGTTGTACTGTACCCTACCAAGTGCCAAGTACAGCTCTCTGCATAGGCAGCCAAGCTTGTTCCCAGCACTGTGAGTGGAGTAAATCCCTCCATGATCTGAAACATAAGGGGAAAAAAATCATCCACAGGAGGAGCCTCAGCCTCCAGGAAGGATTCCTACAAAAATGAGAGTGTTTTCACCACAATCCCTCTGTTACATCTATCAATTAATGGTATATTAAGTGCTTATTGTTTGCAGAGCCCTGTATTAAAACCAGGTCTACTCCAGCAAATAATTCAGATAATTCAGGCATAAAAAAATCCAAGGCACTTAGACTTAAATATACTGGATATTCCAAGTGAAAAAAGATCACTTTAAGATCAATAGCTAAATTAATGAGGGCAAAGGACATTTTTAGCTTGAATTATTCAGGTGATTTACTTGCGCAGACCTAGCCAAGATGATTCCAAATCATAAGTTAGTCCAAATACCCTTGATCTGGAAGTGCAATTTTTGGGGACTTTCCTTAGATAAAACAAAAAATGACCCTCAGAGCGACTGAGGCCGAGCCTTTAATTGTATGCACAACTCCCAAGGGGTCTTCTAAGACTTCAGCAATTTGTATTTATGAGCCCTTTTGCTGACAAGGAATTTAATATCACTTTCAGAATAGGGATTTAATCGAGGTTATTATTATTTAACATTTCTTTTACACCCACAAATGTGTCTGGGAGGGTGACTGATTAGAAATATGCTTGGTTTTCCTCCTCAACTCAAGCAGCTCCTGTTTTATCCTGTTGTTTATGCAGCTGAAAGATTTTGGTTCTTAGAAAATTAAATGGTTCCTCACGGTTGAATCTCCTTCCCTGGTGTTAGGGATTCTGAGGACCCTCATCATTCTTGAGTGGCTTGGAAAAAATCAGACATAGAACTGCAGCCAGGAAATCTGGTGTAAGAAGTGGAATGGCGTCTTTGTTCAACCAGCTGGACTGACCATGTTTATCCTATGCCTACCCAGCCACAAGTATTATAACCAAGACTTCTCCTTGTTTTGCTGCCTTTAATAAGTTTAAAAGGATGATGAAATGAAATTTTAAGAAAACAACTAAAACCCAACTACTTCTTGGTTATGGATTTTCTTTGAAGACATTCTTTTATTTCATTGAAATTTCACAAAAAATAAACCCAGATTACTTGACCGGTCTCATAAATATCCTAAGTCCATTGATCTACCCAACGCTATTGTCTAAGGAGTTTTCTATGCAAAAAAAATGATCAGTTCTGCCCTCAGGCTCAGAGAACATATTTAATACATTTCTAAATAAGCCTGTTCTTTGCAGGCTTTCAGCACCACTTTAATCTGTTTTAATTTTCAAGCCTCCGGAATCACTACACTTTAAGCTCATCTGCCGGTTAAGTAGCTTATCATTTAGACAGAAAGAGATTCCTTTTGCCACCCCTCATGGCAATGGACAGCCCTAAAGCAACATGAATGTATATGAATACCCATGGCAACTTTAAGGACAAGCGAGGGGGAGAAAGAGCCACAGCCTCACTGGTTTGAACATTTCAACGTAAGAAAATGTTCATGTTTTACTTGAGACTTCCAGGTGGCCCATTCTATTTGCCATGTCCTTGGTTTGGTGTCCCTTATTTCATCTAAGGGAAACCCAAACTTGTCTGCCCTTTCCCATGAGCCGCTGAGAAACAGGCAAGCCTGGTAGGTGGGAGCCCTGTCAGACCTCCATAATAGAGGTCATAATGTCACAGAGCCAGCTAAAGACAGGTTTTGCTCCAAACCTCCCTGGACATCCACTCAGTAAAGAAAGAAAAAGAGATCCTTGTGCAGCCTTTGAAGTCTTCACCAACTGGTCCCAACCATCTACCTTTTCTCCCCTTCCACTTCACTTCTAAGCCAAGGAGCATAGACTTGGAGTCAGGGGACCTGGGCTCTAATCCTAGCTCTGTCTCTTGCCTCCTGTATGACCTTGAGTAAGTCATTTACCATCCCTGTGCCTCAGTTTACTCATCTTTAAAATAGGGTTTAGGACCACTTCTCCCTCCTCAGACTGCGGGCCCTATATAGGACAGAGACTGTGTCCAATCTGCTTATTTTAGCACTTAACAAATACAACAATCATTATTATTATTATTGTTATTGTTATGTGCCTGGCCTCTCCCCTCTTAAATGGAACTACTTCCCTATTCAAATCCACCACCAGAACACAACAGTCTTCGGCTTCAAAGCCCTCCTAAAATCCCACCTCCTCCAAGAGCGATTCCCCAATAAATTGTCCTCTCCCACAGGTCACAAAATACCAGCTGCCAACTCAGCACTCTCTATTTCTTAGTAGTAGTAATAGTATTTATTAATCGCTTACTATGTGCAGAGTGACACGGGTGGGAATTAGACATAGACCATGTCCCTTGTGGGCCTCACAACTTATCGGAAAGGACAGGGACTGTGTCTGCTCCAAAAACCTCTAGCCTCAGCGCTTAGCACAATGGCTGGCCTATAAACCAGCGTGGCTGAATGGATTGAGCACAGGCCTGGGAATCAGAAGGACCTGGGTTCTAATTCCAGCTCTGCCACATGACTGCTGTTTGACCTCAGGCAAACCACTTAACTTCTCTGGTCCTCAGTTGGCTCTTCTGTAAAATGGGGATTAAGAGTATTAAAATAGGGATTCAGCCTATGTCCGAGATACTTCCCCTGCCATCTTTAGCAGGGACATAGCGGGCCCTGAGCCCACCTTCGGTAGCTACAAGGATGTGGAAAAGAAGGAGAGTGGATCGGCCAGTCCTGGATAGAAAATGGCAGATGCTTTCTGGGAAATTTGTTCCAATCCAATCAATCAATCACTCTAGATAAGTCCTTGAACTCTAAAGAGCATCACCTCTGCTTAGCAGAACTTTTAATGGTTGCTGAAACTTGAAGTGACAACCTTCCACCTCAGTGGCTTTTTATCATTATGGCTATGATTCCAAAGAGTTGGACCACCTCCCATCCTTTGCCTTTGATCTAAATGCAGCACTCCCTGCTGCTCCTTCCTCTTGAGAACAAACAAAATAAAAAAAACTGAGTCTCTCCCCCCACATAATCATTTTCCCAAAATAGTTATTCGAAAGCCCTCCAGGTTACTAATGACTGGCATGCCCATTTGTTCTAGGTGCCAAAGCCCAGCATGTGAAAGCCATTGAATAAGAAATATTTCTCACTGCATCCCCCATCTCCGGGCAAAGAACCAAATCCTGATCCTCGTTAAAGCTGCCGCAGACCTCTGGAATAAGAGAAAAGAATGTGTGTCTAGTGGAGCTGGGTTAGGGTTATGGCCATTTTAAAAACAGGCTCCAACTTTCCTCCTGGCCTCCAGCCGGGGGGCTGGCGGGGGAGGCCTAAGAACAGGTCAACAGCTTCTCTCACCCACCAAGGCAATCGAAAGGTTTAATCCAAAACATTCGCTCCTCTGTTCCAGGAAGCGGCTACCCTCAGCTGGATATGATCACGTTCCCACATTTCTCTCCAGCTTCCTGTAACAGTCAATGGTTTAGATAACCAGCTGCCATAGAGCTGACCAAGAGAATGACAGGGGAGGTTGAATTAAGCCATGTTCAGTGAGCTAAAAGAGTAAGGATTTGATTTCTCTTCAGAGGTGCTGTCCATATATGAATTAAATTTTATTCTCTCAACACACCTAAAAGATATCATCCTGAATCTTTGTGGTTGCTCTACTGGATACCATCCTGAGTATGGCTTAGATGATAGCTTTTATTCTCTTCATTCCTCTTTTTGAAAGGTTGAGTTGAGTCATTAGTGAGAGAGGTTAATTGAATTGAATGAATGAAAGAGGTTACTGAATTCCCTTCTCTGGAGGACTTTTGAAAGCTGGAAAGCGCCTTATCTCTTTGAGGAGGGTTTAAGGAAAGGTCCTACCTGGAGTCACCAAATCCTGTCAGTTCTACCTTCACAACATCATTAAAATCCACCTTCCTCTCCATCCAAACTGCTACTAGGTTTCTCCAACCACTGATACTGACTTGCCTTGATTACTGCATCAGTCATCTTGCTGATCTCCCTGCCTCCTGTCTCTCCTCACTCCAGTTCCTTCTTCACTCTGCTGCCTGGGTCATTTTTCTACAAAAACGTCAAGTCCACATTTCCCAACTCTTCAAGGACCTCCAGTGGTTACCCACCCACCTCTGCATCAAACAGAAAGTCATGCTGTTTGAAAGTCATCATCTGCTCTAAAGCACTCAATCCTCCCACTCCTCTAACTTGTCACTAACCCCTCCATATATTCCAGGCTGCCACTCTCCCCACCTTCAAAGCATTATTTAAGATCATATCTCCTCCAAGAGATCTTCCCCAGCTAAGCCTTCTTTTTCCCAGTTCCCTCTTCCTTCTGTGTCATCTAGGCACCCAGATCTGTGACCTTTCGTCCCATCCTTAACCCTACAGAACTAATATACCTATCTTCAAATTATACATTATAAATTATTATATATTATTTCTTCCCCTCTAGACTGTAAGCTCGTTTTGGGCAGGAATCACATCTGCCAACTCTGTTCTATTGTACTCTCCCAAGCACTCAGTGTAGTGCCCTGCAGATAGTAAGTGCTCAATAAATACCATTGATTCTGGTGATGATGATGAAGAATACTGTTATACTGTACTCTTCCGAGTGCTTACTACAGTGCTCTGACACAAGCACTAAATACATATGATTTATTGAAATTAAGGCAGACAAATGAGCAAGTGACTTTTCAAGGAACTATCCATCCAGCCATTAGAGAAGCAGCATGGGTCAGTGGAAAGAGCACGGGCATGGGAGCCAGAGGTCATGGGTTCTAATCTTGGCTCTGCCAATTGTCAGCTGTGTGACTTTGGGCAAGTCACTTAACTTCTCTGGACCTCAGTTACCTCATCTGTAAAATGGGGATTAAAACTGTGAGCCCCACGTGGGACAACCTGATCACCTTGTATCTCCTCCCCCCCCCAGTGCCTAGAACAGTGCTTCACACATAGTAAGCGCTTAACAAATGCCATCATTATAATTCTTATTATTATTATTATCATTCAGTCAATCAAAAAATCAATGGAATTTATTGAGCACTTACTGTGTGCAGAGGATCATGCAAAGCAGTTGGTAAGAAACAATGGAGTTGGTAGACACAAACCCTGTCTTTGAGGAGCTTACAGTATAGTGGAGGAGATATTTGGCATTATTGTTTTAAAGGATGTGTCTTTTTGGAGAACAAACACTTTTAAACTAGGTCCTGTAAAGTGATTACTACTTTTTATTTTGAAATAAAATCTCTCTAGCTAAATTAATAGTGCCATTAATAATTCCTCCTAGCATTTTCTCACCATCCTGTGGTCAGGACTATCAGTTTCATATTTGCCATTTCAGCTCCACTATCACTACAAGTGAACTTCTCTCTAATCTGAAAGCTCCTCATGGACAGGAATTACTCTATTGTATGCTTCCAAATACTATAATAATAATAATAATGGCATTTGTTAAGCACTTACTATGTGCAAAGCACTGTTCTAAGCACTGGGGGGATACAAGGTGATTAGGTTGTCCCACGTGGGGCTCACAGTTTTAATCCCCATTTTACAGATGAGGTAACTGAGGCCCAGAGAAGTTAAGTGATTTACCTGAAGTCACACAGCTGACAAGTGGCGGAGCTGGGATTAGGACCCATGACCTCCTGCTCCCAAACTCGTGCTCTTTCCACTAAGCCATGCTGCTTCTCTTTATACAATGCTCTTCATACAGTAAGTGTTCGATAAATACCACTGATAGAGTGGCATCATCTTTGACTAGGAAGGACCATGATAGGTAGTTTTTTAAATTTATTTTAAAACTCTTACTATGTTTCTGGCACTGTACTAAACACTGGGGTAGATATAAGCTAATCAGGTTGGACACAGTCCACGTGGGGCTTATGGTTTTGATCCCCATTTTACAGATGAGCTAACTGAGGCACAGAGAAGTTGTGACTTGCCCAAGGTCACATAGCAAACAAGAGGCAGATCTGGGATTAAAACCCAGGTCCTTCTGACTTCCAGGCCTGTGCTCTACCCATTAGACCATGCTGCTTCTCCAATAATATGATATTATCATATCAAGGCATTGTTCCTAACAAAGGTAGTGGAGTTTTTGTAGTGTGTGTGTGTGTGTGTGTGTGTGTGTGAGAGAGAGAGAGAGAGAGAGAGAGAGAGAGAGAGAGAGAGAGAGAGAGAGAGTGGTGGAGTAGGGGATTTCTGGGACTTGTTTTGTTTTAATTTTAAAAGTTGCTAGAAGTACAGGGGAGGGAGATAACTTCCCCTGTTTCAAATAATAATAATTATAATAATAATTATGGCACTTGTCAAGCACTTACTATGTTCCAAACCCTATTCTAAACACTGGGGTAGATGCAAGTTAACCAGGTTGGACATAGTCCTTGTTCCACATGGGGTTTACATGCCTAATCCCCATTTTTTATACTGGAGGTAACTAAGGCACGGAGAAGTGAAGTGATTTGCCCAAGGTCATACAGCAGACATGTGCTGAAGTGGGATTAGAACTCAGATCCTTCTGATTCCCAGGTCCAAGCTCTAAGCCATCCTCTAAGCCATCAACCAATCATTAAATCAATCAGTCACTGATATTTATTGAGCACTTTGTGCAGAACAATGTTTCCTACCAAGGGCAACCCTTATCTTCACCCCCAATTTTAAATTTACCTCATCATCTCCTGATGGACAATATTAAAGTAGTCCAAATTTAGAAATACTGAGTCATCAGACAATTCCACTCTCACAGTGACATTTTATGACATTGAAGGCTTATTCTTCCAAATCCTTAGCAGCGTGGAAAGCAGCATGGCTTAGTGGATTACACAGGACTGGGAATAAGAAGACCTGGGTTCTACTCCCAGCTCCACCACTTGCTTAATGTGTCACTTGGGCAAGTCACTTAACTTTGCTTCAATAACTTCAGATTAAATACCTCTTCTTCCTCCCTACTTCAACTGTGGGACCCTTGTGAACAGGAATTATGTCTGATTTGATTGTATTGTACTAAGCCCTGGACCGGCAATATAGTTAGTCCTTTAAAATACCATAATTATTACTTTCAATCAACCCATCAATGTTATTGAGTGCTTATTAAGCGATTTGGAGAATACAGCATTACAGAGTTGGTAGACACATTCCCTGCCCATCACAAGTTTACAGTCTAGACAGGAAGACAGACATTGAAAATAAATAAATAAATTATGGATATGTAAATAAGTGCTGTGGAGCTGAGGGAAGGGTCAATAAAGGGTGCAAGTTCAAGTGCAAAGGTGGCACAGAAGGGGTTGGGAGAAAGGGAAATGAGGGCTTAATCAGAGGTACAGTGAGTAGGTTTGCATTACAGGAGCGAAATGTGTGGACTGCATTGTAGCAGGAAATCAGGGAGGAAAAATAAGGGGGGGCAGGTGATTGAATGATTTAAAGTTTATGGTAAGGAGTTTCTGTTTGATGAGGAAGAGGATGAACAACCACTGGAGGTTCTGGAAAACATGGACTGAATGGTTTTGTAGAAAAATGATTCAGGCAGCAGAGTGAAGTATGGACTGGAATGGGGAAAGACAGGAGGCAGGGAGGTCAGCAAGAAGGCTGATGCAGTAATCAAGGCCAGATAGGATAAGTGCTTGGATTAATATGGTAGCAGTTTAGGGGTGGGAGGCTGAGACTGAATGGCCAGAAAAATTGGAGAAGAACCAGGAGAGGACTGTATCAGTGACGCCAAGGTTAGATAATGTTAACCAGGAGAGGACAGTATCAGTGAAGCCAAGGTTAGATAATGTTTCCAGACTAAGGGGGTGATCAACAGTGTTGAAGACACCTAAGAGGTTGAGAAGGAGTAGGATGTAGTAAAGGCTGTTGGACTTGGCAAGGAGGAGGTCATTGGTGATCTTTGAGAGGGTACTTTCCAAGGGATAAAGGGGTGAAACCAATTGTCACACCCACATTTGGAATTTTGCTGGGGTGTTTCAGGGCCCCTGATCTTTAGTAGGTACAAGACTCTCTTGCTGGCGACAGAGACAAACCAGTGGGAGCCCTATGTCAGCCACCTAGCTCCATTAGGTGGAAGGGATGAAGGAGGGCAGTGCTTATGAACTACACTCTGTAATAGGGCAGCATTGAGCATAAGATTGGACACTGGGAATAATCCAGTTTACCTCTTGTCAAGTGGCTAGTTTGTCTCTATCCATTCCAGAAACGCTCTCTCAGATTGAAATCTATGGGGCATTAATATAATGGAAGGTTCTAGAACTCCCTCACTCCATTTTACTATCATTTCCCTCCACTATTTCTCCTGTCCTTGTAGAAAGGTTTTCAAGACCTTGGAGGGGTCTGTTTGAAGACCCCGAAACCTTGCTTAGGTACTTCTCAATTACATCATCTTTCCGCGATAAAATAATAATAATAATGGTATTTGATAAGAGTTTACTATGTGCAAAGCAATGTTCTAAGTGCTGAGTAGACAAAAACTAATCAGCTCCTGTCCCACATGGGGCTCACAGTCTTTATCCCCATTTTACAGATGAGGTAACAGGCACAGAGAAGTTAAGTAACTTGCCCAAGGTCACACAGCAGACAAGTGGCAGAGCTGGGATTAGAACCCAGGTCCTTCTGATTCCCAGGCCCATGCTCTATCCACTAGGCCATAGTCATCATTAATGGTAGTTATCATCAATGGCATTTATTGAGCGCTTACTGTGGCAAAGCAATGTACTCAGTGCTTGGGAAAGTACAATACAACAGAGTTGGTAGACACATTCCCTGCCTGCAACGAGTTTACAGTCTAGAAGGACTCTCTAGACAGATTCTCAAGAATTTGACTGCTGCACCTCCATAGGATAGAAATAATAATAGCAATAATGATGATGGTATTTGCTGAATCCTTACTGTGAGTTAAGCAGTGTTCTAAGCTCTGGGGTAAATTGAAGCTAGTCAGGTTGAACACGGTCCCTGCCCCACATGGGGCTCACAGTCTTAATCCCTGTTTTGCAGATGAGGTAACTGAGGCACAGAGAAGTGAAGTGACCTGCCTCAGGTCATACAGCAGACAAGTGGTGGAGCCTGGATTAGAACCCAGGTCTTTCTGACTCTCAGACCCACTAGGCCATGCCGCTTCCCCACATCACAGATTTCCAGGAAATGCTCTCCTTTTTCTGGCTTTCCACAGATATTTGGGGAGAGGAAGGAGTTTGAAAGGGATGACATAAAGCATTGTCCTCCTTGGTTGGATTTCTGCCAACCATTGCTCTACCAAGAAAAGCGGCCTCCCTGAGCAGCCACAGACTCAGGAAGAAGGGGTGGAGGGAGACGTCAAGCGGATGGGCCCCTTGTGACTTTCCACATTTCTCTGATTTATTTAAAGCTGCCTCTCAGGCAGTGGTCTCACAGATTTTCTCCAGAGAGGCAGCTCCACAGGGAAAACACCCAAGAAGGAACTTGAGCAGAAAACATATGGAAAACCAGGCTTCTTTCCCCCAACTCCGACCTCTGACACAAGTTCACCTCAGTAAAGAGCAGGCCACCTCTCCTGAGACAATGAGTTTCCCCAGCCCTATCAGACCAATTCCTGGTGTCTGCTATCACTTTGAATGACATGTTCCCGCGTTCATGAGACCCCCTGATTCAGAAGAACCTTTGGTATCTTAATACTGAGTGTGTGCTGTGTGCAGAACACTGTACCAAGCACTTGGGAGAGTACAATAAAACCAACTTGGTAGACATTCTCCCTGCCCACAAGGAGCTTGCAGTCTAGAGGGGAAAATAGAGTTTAAATAATTCATCAACTCCACTGCAGGACAGTATGACCTTAATGAAGAATTCCTAATGGTATTATGACTTCAGGTTTCATGGAAGAGAATATATAATTATAAGTGCAATGGAAAAGTTCTCTGAGAGACATGTGACATCAAGGAGTCTGAGAGCTACAGTAGATAAAGGAAATGGAGACAGAACTAGGGAGAAAAAGTCAGTTATCTTCTTCTGCCATAGCTACCAGTTAGATAAAGATGCTAACTTAAGTTTACTTGATTCCACATGCTTTCTGTGTGTTCTACCCTCTCCTTCACCTACAAGCTGGGCTGGTTTCTGATATTTGACTGTCCTGAGGTAGGGAAAAATTCACACTGTCCCCCTCTTTTGGTGCTCATTCTTTGTCTCTTCCACAGACTCCTCCTCTGCCTCCCACCCTCTAAATGAGGAAGTCAGTATTATCCAAACTTGACTTCACTGGCACTATCCTCTCCTGGATCTCCTGTCTCACTGGTCGCTCATTCTCAGTCTCCCATCCCCTGGACCCAGCCAGGAAGAATAGAAAGGAAACTTCTGTTCTCCATCTACACCCACACCCTCGGAGAACTCATTCACTCCCTTGGCTTAAGCTACCATCTCTATGCAGGTGATTACCGAATTGACATCTGCAGCACAGATCTCTCTCTTCTACAATATCTCATTTCCTCCTGTTTTCAGGACACATGTTCCAAGTGCTGGGGTAGTTACAAGGTAATCAGGTTGTCCCATGTGGGGCTCACAGTCGTAATCCCCTTTTTAGAGAGGAGGTAACTGAGGCACAGAGAAGTGAAGTGGCTTGCCCAAGATCACACAGCAGACAAGTGGCAGAGCCAGGATTAGAACCTACATCCTCTGACTCCTAAGCCTGTGCTCTTTCCACTAAGCCACGCTGCTTCTCATTTTTCCCAAAACGTAATCATGAGTCTCCCTGGAGAACTGTGACTAAGGAACAGACAACCAACTGTGCTGGATCCTGGAGGCCAGTTGTTTTCAACCTTTCACTGCCTCTAATCTCTCCTGTGATAATGGTTTTCCCTCAAATTCTCAAGTCACCAGGTTGCATTATACAATCACCTGCCTGGAGGCAGAGTTTTATACCAAATGATCTTTGGAGATCCCCTCCAATTCCATGATATTCTAAGAATACTTTCAAACCTCTCCAGAGGATTGAAGAGACAGTATCGGCTGCAACACAGAATTCTACTTGACCAGTCCCTAAATAAATCATGCCCCTTTGACATTTGCATTTCTAAAATATTTTCCTTTGAGCAGATATTTGTTCATTTCCCCACCACACTTCATCTATCTGGTAGGACTCCCAGGCAATTAGGGATACATATACACCATGCCCCAACATATTTTCTACTGAGCAGTTCAGGAATTTATACTTGAGCTTTTCCTGGAATAGAAAGAAGTGGGCATTCCATCATAGGAAGCATCACCTGAATGTGGGAATTCCTCAGGGTATCATTCCTGCAGAGTGAAAATACTCTGAAAACAGGGTCTGTGTATAATGGCCATCTGTATATTCCTTCCCAGGGCTTAGTACAAGTGTTCTGCACATAATAAGGGCAAAATAAATACTATTACTACTATTAATACATCCTGTTGAAAAGGAGTTGATCTTGACATCAGGATAATAATGGGGCTGATTTTTAGAGATGGTTAGAATTAAAGAAAACTAGGGTAAACCTAGAAAAAGAGCAAGCTGCACCTCTAGTGAAAATCAAGTGTGAGACTAAAGGAAATTTAGCAGCCACTTTCTTTCATTTCTGTTTGATGTTTATAAGGACTCTTGAGTTTATCTACCAAGGCAAAAGTGGGGTCTCTTGGTTTAGCAGTACAGGAAATGGGAGAAAGAATGAGAGTGTCTAGGAGAAGAAAATGGCTTTGGCCAATACTGGAAGCTTAAGTCCATTTAATGGGCTGAATATAATTTCTCTAATGGAGTGTGGTGTGAAAACAATTTTCAAGGCTGAACTAAGTTCATTGTAGGTTGAGAAAAAAAGTCGGGAACATCAAGCTCTATTCTACATTCTACACCACCTTGTGCTAAATGACACCGAATCTTTAAAGTTTTATTAATATAGATTTTAATGAAATACAAATTGGATAGTTGGAAAAATGGTGTGGTCCCTTATGACAAAATCCTAAACTTAAGACATCATCAGACAAAGAAAAATTTTCTCTTTCTCTTGACTGTGCTCAGGAAAGGATGCTGCCAGCATAGGTTCCGTCCTGGATTCAGGAGACATTGTCACCCTGGCAGGGACAATGACCAATCTACCATCCTTGGGCAGCAGCAAACCTGGAATGAGCTGGGGAAAAACGGCTTTGCATGATGGGTTGGCTTCTAAATGTAAACTTCATTTTCAGGAACTACCTCTTTAGGGGCATCCCAGAGGAAAAACAGTTCCCATTGGGAAAGCCCCTGAGAATGAAGTTTAAATTTGGAAACAAACTGGGAAAAACTCCAATTTCCCCCCACCCTCTGAGCTTACCACTTCCCGAGAGAGCTCACCACCTCCTGAGATGTTAGAAAGTTGGTAGTTGCTACTCGTGTATCAATCTGTCACAGCCCCTCCTACTCCCGAAATGTGTCAGATCCCAGGAACGCCATTCCACAAAGTCTGAAACAGCCACTTGAAAAAAATCCAGTGGTCGTAGAACCAAACTGTGCCATCTTCCACATTTCCCCTGCCGATGGGGCAAATAAAGTGGAATATTACATCAACGGCTCCAGGTGAAACCCCTGTGAAGCAGGACCTGTGTTCTCATTGGTCTTTGCATGACTCTAATGCAGAGAGTTGCACTAGGAAATGGCAATTGCATTTGACATTTTCTCAAGGCCATGCAAGCTCTTGAGGAGAGGGTGACCTCAAGATGATGAATCACCTACTAATGATTTATCCATCAAGCACATTGGTTATACTATGGGGATTTAAAAAATATTTTTAGAAGCAGGAAAATAATTTTGACCTTTGAACTTCAGCAAATGTTGATTCCCCACCCACCCCCAACCCCCCACCCGTGTTTTGGCTGCCAATAGAATGGATATGATTGTCATGGAAATTAAAATCTCTCTGCATCTCCAATACCAAAAATGTTAAAAAGACCTTTGGGACCAGTTTAGGACTCTTCTGTCCAGCCAGCATAGGGAACCTAAAAGAGCTAACAGAAGCAGCATGGCCAAATGGAAAGATCACGGGCCTGGGATGCAGAGGACCTGGGCTTTAACCCGTTCCACCACTTGCCTCTTGAATGACCTTGAGTCAGTCACTTTACTTCTTTGTACCTCAGTTTTTTCATCAGTAAAATGGGAATTCAATTCCTGTTCTCTTTCCTACTTAGACTGTGAGCCGTTTATAATAATGATGGCATTTGTTAAGCACTGACTATGTGCAAAGCTGGGGGGAATACAAGGTGATCAGATTGTCCCACGTGGTGCTCACAATCTTAATCCCCATTTTACAGGTGTATGGGACAAGGACTGTTTCTGACCTGGTTATCTTGTATCTACCTCAGTGTTTAGTATAGTACTTGGCACACAGTAAGGGCTTGACAAATGCCACAGTGATTTAGAGAGGCATCATGGCCTAGGGAATAGATCATCGCCTGGGAGTCAGGAGGACCTGGGTCCTAATCCCAGATCTTCCACTTGTCTGCTGTGTGACTTTGGGCAAGGCACTTCACTTTTTAGTGACTCAATCACCTCATCTGTAAAATGGGATTGAGACTGTGTGCCTCATATGGGACAGGTACTATGTCCGACCTGATTAGCTTGTGTCTACCCCAATGCTTAGAACAGTATTTGACACATAGTAAATGTTTAATTCTATTATTCTTTTTTATTATTATTAATAATATTAAGTACAATGGTCCAGTGATCTGACTTCAAAGTTATAGAACTCTCTTGGCTCCTCAGCACTCCTTTGTTCAGGAGAGGAGGAAGGGGGAGAACATTCATAAAGCACAGGATGCTGAATAGTGGTACTGGGCACGTGTCTTTCTCAGCCTGGGCTAGCCGAAAAGGGACATGTCCCAGGGCTGGGCAGGAAGGAGACCAAAGACAATTATGATTCTGTCAATGAAATGAGCAACTTTTTGACAGTGTCAGATAGAAGGCTAAGAGATTGGACACAGCCCAGGGATGCATCTCCACAGAGTTTTGGTTTGAGCATCCCTGACGGACATGTGAAGCGGCGTGGACAAACAACATGGCCTAGTGGGTAGAGCAGAAGGACCTGGGTTCTAATCTAGGCTCCACAAGTTGTCTACTGTATGACCTTGGGCAAATCACTTCACTTCTTTGTGCCCCAGTTCCCTCATCTGCAAAATGGGGATTAAGACTGTGAATCCTATGTGGGACAAGGACTATGTCCAACCCAATTTTCTTGTATCTTCCCCAGCACTTAGAACAGTGCCTGGCACATAGTAAATGCTTAACAAATACCATAATTAAGATTATTATTACGTGACAACAGAGATCCCCAGCTGCAGCCAGAGACTGTTTTTCTAGGTAGGTTGGCGTCCTTTGCCAGGATTGCTGTGATCTGTTTCACATCGCGGACTCCTAACAGATACAGACCACAGCAGCGTGGCTCAGTGGAAAGAGCACGGGCTTTGGAGTCAGAGGTCATGGGTTCAAATCCCAGCTCCACCAACTGTCAGCTGTGTGACTTTGGGCAAGTCACTTAAGTTCTCTGTGCCTCAGTTACCCCATCTGTAAAATGGAGATTAAAAAACTATGAGCCCCCCGTGGGACAACCTGATCACCTTGTAACCTCCCCAGTGCTTAGAACAGTGCTTTGCACATAGTAAGCACTTAACCAAAACCATTATTATTATTATTATTATTTAGCACCCAACACAATATTATATGCCTAAAGACCTCTCAAAAATTATATTTGATGGTGATCATAAAAGATAGGCTAATTGACCAACTAAAATAAAAGTATTGCCTTTTAAAGATCCATTTTTCCTTATGCATTTCAAATTAACATGCTTGAACTTGCTTTCATATTTCTATTCTTTTTTAGTATGAAAAGCTCCTCATTCAAGATATTTTTCATTATCCTACCCAAAACACCTTTCAGCTTTAAAAAAAGAAAATTCCATAAAAAATGTACCTCAAAAAAAAGCCTAACATGCACAATATGGATAGCTTGCCCTTACCAACTACAACTACTACAACTTCTACCAAGTTTTGAAAATCCACACAGCCCCCAGTCCAAGGTTACAACCAATGCTGTTTGATTCCTTTTCTCAGTTTATAACCAATGCATGATACAGTACTTCAGAGAAAGGACCTGTTGTTTGATGCGTTAAGCCAAGCATACCCACAACCAGTCATGGTGTTCCAAGGGGGCACTGTAGCAAACTCCTCCTCACATCGTCCCCATTGTCTTTGAGATTAAGCATTCAGCAACCAATGGATCTCTGTCTATAATTTGTGTCGGATTTTCAAAGACAAACAGATAACCAAAGACGCTGTTGAACCAGGATTGCATCTTAATTTAGAAATGGATAATGTAGATGAGGATGAGTTAATTGCATCTCATTCAGAGCAATCATTGTCCAACAAGGACCTCATTGAACTTCAACAATTCAATGTATCACTGTAAGACACCAAAATAGATGAAGCTGCCAGGTTTTTTCCACCATCAGCTAAAGTTTGGGGATTAATATAGCATGCCTCAATTTTCAAGAAAGTGGATGAATCTATAAATAGGATTAAAGAAGGAAACTCTAATAGAGAGATGAATCAGCCTGCTACAGGGTGCTTTAAGAAGGCTGCTGTTTAATCTAAATTGGATAGATTTTTCAGTAAAGTTGAAAGGCCACTATCATGGTCAGCAAAATAAGCTTCTACTTCTGCAGCCTCCAACAAAGACTCAACTCCTAATTTATTTAATATATTTAATATTATGATGTTACACTTTGAATTACTTTCATAAAGATTGAACAGTATAGCAGTCCCTTGGCATTCATGATTTTTCTTGTTCATGGTTTTGCCTACTTGTGGTTGTTTATACTAGTAATAATAATAATAATAACAATTATTATTATTATTATTACATTAGTGTTTGTCTAGCACTTACTATGTGCCAAACACTGAAATAAACATTGTATTAGACACAATATAAGCAGATCAGATAAAATCCCTGCACTCACATGGAGCTCACAGCCTAAGTGCAAGGGAGAATAGGCATTTTTTCCCCAATTTACAGGTGAGGAAACTGAGATCCAGATAAATTGAATAGGTATTTTATCCCCATTTTGTAGATAAGGGGGTAAAAAGTGTTAAGTGATTTGCTCAAGGTTACCCACCAGTAAAGTGACAGAGTCCGGGTTGGAATCCAGGTCTCCTGAGTCCCAGGGCTATGTTCTTTCTACCAGGCTGCTCTGTATAGTAAGTGCTTAACAAATACCATTATTATTATCATTATTATTATTATTATTAATATTACTCATACCCCTGACCCGCCCCCAACCCATGCTATTTGCTGTCTCATTGGCCAGCAGTAGTCACAGCCCCTTCTCTTCAGTTTCTGGTAGGCCAACCCCTCCTCCTCCTAGAAAGCCTGGGCGACCATGAGTCATTGGATAAACTTTTTAGTGCTTGCAATGCAGCTGCCATCAGGAACAGATGGCATTCATGGCCTTACTTGATTCACAGAGTTTCTCTCACCGATTCCCACTACTACTGAGGGACCCCTGTCATTTAATGACTTTTTTCACAACAGCATATCACTCATAAGGGGATTTCATATTACTTTCCCAGAGGTTGTGGAACCAATCCTTATTTATAGTCCATGGGAAAGCATACTCACATGACACAGACGTTCATGATGCAACCGTGCTTTTCAAGAACATAAACCAGTTGTGTCATGGGGAACACTCATATTCTCATATTACATAGAATTTTGTGCGACCACAGTTTTCTGTGTCCCTGAATAGCACAATCTGTCATTTTAAGCTGGTTGTGCAAACACTTCTGAGATAGCATCACACTATTCCTTGCTTTATGAATGTATCATTGCAATTACATACGGAAGCCCCTCTGCTGTGTGAGTTTGGGCATATCACTTAACTTCTCTGTGCCTCAGCTTCATGTGTAAAATGAGTGTTAACTACCAGTTGTTGATAGTAATAATAATAATAATTGTGGTGTTTGTTAAGCGCTTACTATCTGCCAGGCCCTGCACTAAGCACTAGGGTAGATACAAGCAAATCAGGTAGGACACAGTCACGTGGGGCTCACATTCTCAATCCCCATTTTCCAGATGGGGTCACTGAGGCCCAGAGAAGTGAAGTGATTTGCCCAAGACCACATGGCAGACAAGTGGCTGATCCGGAATTAGAACCCATAAATTTCTGACTCTCAGGCCTGTGCTCTATCCACTACATACTTAGAACAGTGCTTTGCACATAGTAAGCACTTAACAAATACCATTATTATTATTATTATTACATCACGCTGCTTCTCTGTTCTCTGTTCCCCCTTCTCTCTTAGACTATGAGTCCCATGTGGGACAGGTACTGTATCTGATCTGACCTGATTATCTTGGCTCCCCCCGCAAGTGGTTAGTAAAATGCTTGACATATAGTGGGTGCTTAATATGTACCATTATTATCATTATTATTATTATTAATAAGTTTCAACACACTCTTCTAACTGGCTCTGAGCCATGGAACCACTTGGGAGTCAGTAGGAGAGCGACGTAGCAGAAGCAAATGCATTTCTGTCCCTCAAACTCAACCCTGCCCATACTACTCTCAAAATACACCCTAAAAGTCCTAAAACCTAGGCCTTCTTCATGCTGCTGAGGTGTTCCAGCCAACCCTGGCTGTATCATTGCATTGCAGAACACAAATGTTACAGCGGTCTCATCTCTAGCAGGCTCTTTTTTATGTTTGTTTGTTTTACCTGGTGGGAACTGTCTCACTGAGTCATATTCATTCCTCAGAATCCAAATTGTAATTTAGAAGAGAGAGTATCAAGGGACAGAGTACAAGGCCTCACTCGGGTTGATCTCTGATTAGTGACTTCCTGACAATTTTTCCCTAAAAGCGGTGGCCATGTTGCAGGGCTTGAAATAGGAAGGAGTCTCATGGCCCCTGAGTGCTTGCTTGAGTGCTTCCTTGAGTGCTTGCTTGCTTGAGAACCACCAAACATCACTGCCATCCCCCTGGATTTCAGTTCCCAACCAATCCTACACCAGTGTGGCTGGGAAGAATTTAACATCAATGTCAAGCCTCCTCAAAATTTTACAAGACTGTCATTGCTGGGGCTGCTGTGAACGTTGAATTGGGAGCCATGAGGATCCTGAAACTCTGCTCCTCAGACCACAATTCCCTAATGCTCTTCTTGGGCTTATCACATTTCTGTTTGGTGTTTTATCATTTCATCTTTCCTTGTGTACCTGTCACCAACCCTTCCCTGACTTACTCTTACATTATGAGCTCCTGGAGGACCAGGGACTGCATCTAATTCTCTCTTGTGATATTGTTTCCACTGCTTATTACAGTGGTTTGCACAGAGGTGGTGTTTCATCAATACAATTGCTACTACTTAATAACGATTGTACAGTAATGGATACCAAGAGAAAGGTCCTCACAGGCAAGTTCTCCTATCGTCACCTTGGCCCCTTTTGTGTCAGTTATGTGCTTATGCATTCACATCTACCATAGCCAAATGCCAGGCAGATATTTTTCCCATTCAAGGGAAAATGTTTTGTCTGTGTCTGCTAAATTAAATCATATTAAATCAGCCAGAGGCAGAAACTCATACTGTCCCTTTAATGCAATAGAAATATATTGGAAATCCTTAAGAAAAACAAATCTAGGTTTTAAGCTCCATCACATAAAGACAACAGGATTCAACATAAATTATTTTCTATGGTGATGCACCAAAAGAAAAGAAGAGAAATTCATGGAAGAGCAGTTTAATACTGTATAGCTGGGTTTTATTCTTTCACAAGGAGTTAAAACATTTTATTAAGGGAGGAATATTTTATATTGATGTATAGTGCTAAAAATTAAACACAATCCATAGGAAAACATTTGCACTTTCTACAAAAGCTCGGGTACAAATGGTTTTGCCCACAATGCACAGCACAAGATTAGTAAAATCATAAAAAGAAAGTCACCAAGGAGAGCCCATATCATGTGCCAACTGATATAACTAGCTAAGTGTGCAGTTAACCTCAGGATAAGTTGGCACCTCTACTACAAAAACTAGAGGAAAATGTTCCTGTTTTAGTTATAATGTTTCAATAAAGGTACGCTTTCCTCGATCAGAATATTCCCCTTATCCATCAGAACACTTTTTCTAAATACTGAAAAAAGAGCCACAAAAATGTTTTTCTGGTTGCTCAGATTCCCTGTGTAAGTCAGCCCTGTAGGTTCCAGTTAACAAGATGTTGGTGACCTTTATTGACCTTGGCAAAGGGCTTCTTCAACTGTCAATATATTGTTCAATAAATGACTTCTAGTGGTAAAGGTGGCTCTTGGGACGGCATACCAATTCTATAGATTTTCAGAACTAAAATGTTTTGTGAGCAGCAAACTTACATGATAAATTCTGTCAGGTTACACCATTTTTTAGCATCCACTTTCTTCATCATTTCTTCAAACACTTTACCACACTCAGGCAACTTTTGTAGCATAAGAGTTTCATTGCAACAGCTTGCCTCTTGAAATGAACCTAGAAAAAAGGGAGGAAGAAATGTAAGCTCCAATATTCTAAAAGTGGCCTCATCCCTCACTCTTCGGTGAATTCGGGTGAAAAGAAATAGAGTGCCGAGACAGTTTTTCAAATAATTCTGGAATAGCCTGGAGAGTTCTGGACTTTTGTAGGTCATTCCCAAGGTGATCTTTTAGAATTCATTCATTCATTCATTCAATCGTATTTACTGAGCACTTACTGTGTGCAGAGCACTGTACTAAGCGGTTGGGAAGTACAAGTTGGAATCTGCTCATACATCCCAGAACTGAGAGAGTCCTGGCAAAACTAAGCTGTTCTTGCTCAGTATAAATGGTTGGACTTCCACAGTAAGGCCAAAGTGTGTTCAGTCCATGATCAGCTTAGGTTCTTAGGTCCCATAGCACTCTGAGACTTGAAATGCAGTTCTGTAATCCATACATTCAATGAGAAGGAAGGGAAAGGAGCATTTTCTATTATTATTATTGCTACTATAACTATATATTTGATAAACACTTACTATACAGCTATAATTCTATTTATTCTGATGGTATTGACACCTGTTTACTTGTTTTGTTTTGTTATCTGCCTCACCCTTCTAGACTGTGAGCCCATTGTTGTGTAGGGACCGTCTCTATATGTTGCCGATCTGTACTTCCCAAGCACTTAGTACACTGCTCTGCACACAGTAAGCGCTCAGTAAATATGAATGAATGAATAAATCAACCACTTTTTTAGGGGGGTTTCTTTGGGGGAGGGGGGGTGTTGTTTGTCTTTTGGCTTTTGTTAAAGGTTTACCATGTGCCAAGCACCGTACTAAGACCTGGGGTAGATTCATTCTTTCATTCATTAATTCAGTCTTTATTTATTGAGCACTTACTGTGTGCAAAGCACTGTACTAAGCGCTTGGGAGAGTACAATACAACAACAGATGTACCAGCTAATTAGCTTGGACACAGTTTATGTCTTATGTAGGGCTAACAGTCTTAATCCCCACTTTACAGATGAGGTAACTGAAGCACAGAGAAGTTAAGTGATTTGCCCAAGATCATACAACAGATAAGTGGCAGAGCTGGGATTAGAACCCAGGTCCTTCTGACTCCCAGTCCCATGCTATATCCACTAGGCATTCTGCTTCTCAGTCCTAGTTTATTAAGCTTATTATATTTGTTAAGTGCTTATTATATGTCAACTACTGTTGACAAATCAGGTTGGACATAGTCCCTGTCCAAATCAGAGGGAGAATAGGTACTGAACTTGCATTTTACAGACGAGGAAATTGAGGAATATGTTAGAACTAAAGACCTATTTTCGAGCTGACCAAGCTGAGTTGCACTGGACTATATGTGGATCCTGTAGCCATAGAGCACAGAACAGTGCTTCGCACATAGTAAGTGCTTAACAAATACCATCATTATTATTATTATTATTATATGCTCCATGGAGGGAGTGTGGATTTTTCAAGTTAAAAATTGATCATTCTGTCTCCTTGTGAGAATAAAATTAAAGGATTAGGACTCATATCTGAAAGAAAAAACCTGAGGGGGTACATGATTAAAGTTAACAAAATCATGAAGGGTCTGCATAGGTCAAAAATGGAATTTTTGTTTACCAAATTCCACAACAGTATGGATTAGGAACATAGATTGAGACTTGAGAGTAGTACATTTGAAGCAAATGAAAGGAAATGTTTCTTTACGAGGTGAGTAGTATGAACATATGGACTTTGTTACCACAGGAAATAAATATCAATAAGGTCATGAGGGGTTTGGTTAAGGACATGGAGGTCCAGAATGGTAACTAGTGGAAAGGTTAGGGATGCAGCAGAAAATGTGAGAAACATTGGTTGGTCAATCCCTAATCCTTAGAACTGGTGCCCATTCAGCAAGAAAACTATCACACTGATCCCCCAAACGCCCCAATGCCACTATCAGAAACAAAATATTGGACTGCATGGACAATGGCTAGACCTAGGGATATCTTTTTTTCCTTTGGTAGATTATTTTTGGAGTCATCTGTGAGGACAAATATGTCCTCAGGGGTTGTTGAAATGAGACTCTCTTGATTCTGTTTGAAAAGAAAACATTCAGAACATTTTGTTTGAGGGAAGATATACAAATGTTGCTATTTTTCTTTTCCTGTACACTCTTCCCTCCACTATAGCAGAAAGAAACACAATTCTGGTATTGTACAGTCTCCAGAAATCAGGTGATGCTTGAGAAGTATTTTGCCCAAATAAATGCATTCACTCTATCTGAAAATAGACCAGATACATCTGGGAATCTTCAAGCTCCTCGAACACACCACAGAAATGAGGACTTGGGTTTCACCCGAGTGCAGGGGAGTTCTTCCCAGATTCTCCACAAAATACTGAACAACTGCTCTTCCCAAGAATCCCTATTCTCAGTGGCAAATGATCATTCACTCGATCACCCTGTTCTAGTTACTATATCTTTCTGGGATCCAAGCCTCTTCTTATTGGCAATACAGCTCACTTCCAGGCTCTTGTTCCTGCTCCACATTAATCCCAAATGGATCCTTTTTCCAATCCTTTAAATGTCTGTCAAAATATTTCTGAATTTGCAAGGCAGAAAATCATCTTGTAGAAATATGGAACTTCTCTTCCCAAGAAATGCTTCAGTTGCACCAAAAGTGATTTGCTCCCTATAGACTGTAAGCTCCAAATGGGATATGGTCAGGTCTACCAACCCTATTTCACTGTACTTCACTTTCCCTTTTATGACCAAGTTATTGAGACTGTGAGCCCAGTGAGGGACAGGGACTGTGTCTGATCTGATTACCTGGTGTCTTTCCCAGCACTTAGCACAGTGCTTTATACATTGTAAGTGCTTAACAAATATCATAGGGGAAAAAATGCATATATCGATGCTCTTCACTTTCAAAGATGGCCTCTTGGCCATGAGATTTTATCCAAGACCAAGATGTAACTGAAAAGACCAAAAGCAGATCAGCACTCTTTCACACACTGTTTTTAAGTCAGGTTAGTGCCTTGCTGTGCTAATGCATTCGTCCTATTTTTTCAAATGGTATTTGTAAACACTTACTTTGTGCCAGGCACTGTTCTAAACACTGGGGTAGATACAGGATAATCAGTTTAGACACAACCCCTGTCCCACAAGGGGCTCACAGCTTTAATCCCCATTTTACAGATGCGGTAACTGAGGCACAGGGAAGTGCAGTGACTTGCCCGAGATCATGATTTACATAAATCATAAATTTGGGATTAGAACCTAGGTCCTTCTGACCCCCAGGCCCTTACCCTATCCATTAGGCCATGCTGCTTCTCAGTCCTCATTTATTAAGCCTATTACATTTGTTAAGTGCTTACCGTATGTCAACCACTGTTCTCAGCTCTGGGGTAGAGAAAAGATAATCAGGTTGGACACAGTCCCTGCCCCACATGGGGCTTACAATCCAAGTTAGAGGAAGAATAGTACTAAGCAGATGTATGGCAGAGCCAAGTTTAGAACCCAGCAGTAAAGATGGTCCACAACAGTCTTGCATAATAATGGGTGCAGGTCCCTAAGCCATATAGACAGTCTATAGCAATATTATAGAATAGTAGCCATATAGAAGGTCTATTACAGTCTTATAGAATTGTAGGTCAAAGTCACTGAGCCATATAGACAATCTATAACAGTCTTATAGAACTTCAAACTGATGTATTGTCTGGCAGTTTTCCAAACCGATACTAGACTCTTTTATTCTGCTTTCTATCTCTTTGTTTAGCTGTGCGTCTCTGGACAGTGCAATGTTGATGTAGCAGAATTTGGTGACTGCTTTTTTTTTAATGGCATTTGTTAAGCGCTTACTATGTGCAAAGCACTGTTCTAATCGCTGGGGAGGATGCAAGGTGATCAGGTTGTCCCACGTGGGGCTCACAGCTTTAATCCCTATTTTACAGATGAGGGAACTGAGGCGCAGAGAAGTTAAGTGACTTGCCCAAAGTCACACAGCTGACAAGTGGCAGAGCTGGGATTAGAACCCACGGCCTCTGACTCCCAAGGCCATGCTCTTTCCACTGAACCATGCTGCTTTGAGTTCTGGGTTGCAGATGAAAGCCTTTGATTGCGTTCAGGGTCTCCCACGGGTAGGCTAATACATAACTTCACTTTTCTTTAGACTTACTGGCAGTGCGTAGAGCTATGCTGAATCTGCAAAGCAAATCACGATCATTTGCATGTCTTCTGGTGTACATGCCTCTAGAGCATCATCATCTGCATACAGCGGTTCTTGATTCACAGTCTCAAAGACTTTTGATGATGCACACAGCCTGTTAAGATGGAGTCATTTCCCTATAAATTGGAAACTTATTCTGACTCCAGCTTGCAAATCGTTTGTTGCATCCTCCAGCACAGCAGCACAGAATAAGCCAAACAAGATCAGCTCTACCTTTCAGCCCTGTTTCATGCCAACAGTGACGGGGAAAGGGTCAGGCAGGGTTACTTCAACCCTGACTCAAGACCTTCCTGAATTTCTCAAGACAGTTGAATTTGCTTAGTAATTACCCAAACCTAACTTTCAGTGGTGTCAATTCAGATATGCCATCCCTCATTGTAGAGTTTTTCTTTTGGCATTTTTTTCGCAACAAAAATAATTGGAGTATTTTTAAGCACTTATTATGTGCCAAATACTGCACTAAGTGCTGGGATAAATGCAAATTAAGTCAGATATAGTCCCAGTCCAACATGGGGCTCACAGTCTCAAGTGAGAAGCAAAGTATTTAATCCCATTTTCCAAATGACGAAACTGAGGTCCCGAGAAATTAAGTGACCTGCCCAAGATCTCACAGCAGGCAAGTGGCAGAGCTAAGATTAGAACTCAGGTCCTCTGGCTCCTACGCCCCTGTCTTTTCCACTAGCCCAAACCAATGCTGTTTTTGTCCATTCATGATAGCATTGTGGTTTTGCGATATGCTCTGAGTAGTAAATGTGGGTTCCAGGTATTGGCTTTATATGGGTCCAGTTTGCAGCTGCTAGTCACCAACACACTCATAGATGCTGGGTTTTGCATTACATGAGGGACCAGAAGTCATACTGAAGGAAAGAAGAAGGCTTTGGAAGTACAAGCTCCAGTAGTCTTGGATGTCCATGAAGGGTTGAGCTCAACCCCATGTGAACTATAATAAGCATGCAAACTCTAACCCTGTCCAAGGGGACAGGACAGGAGCATTAGCCAGCATAATGGTAATAGTAATAATAATAATAATAATAATAATAATAATAATAGTATTGAAGTCCTTACTATATGCCAAGCACTGTTCTAAGTGCTGGGGTAAATACAAGGTAATCGGGTTGTCCCACATAGGGCTCACAGTCTTAACCCCCATTTTACAGATGAGATAACTGAGGCACAGAGAATTTAAGTGGCTTGCCCAAAGTCACACAGGAGACAAGTGGTGGAGCAGGGATTAGAACCCATGTCCTCCGACTCCCAAACCCGTGCTCTTTCCACTAAGCCATGGTGCTTCTCTGCATGTGTGTGAGCAATGAAGCAACACCCCAGCTGAGGGAAAAGGCCAAAGAGTCCCACATTCCCACCACAAAGGCTCTGCTCCAGACCCAATGGTGGAGATGGGATAGGAGTGAAGGAGTGTGTGGGGGTGAATAAGGGGGGAGGGGGGAAGGACTAGCCAGCAATTCCTGCCCCGATGATACCTACTCTGTTTCCTAACTTTCTGGGACCTCCCATTCCCTGACTCCAACAGATTTTCCCTGACCAGAGGTGGGGAGGGGAGGAGGGACTGTGTCCCACAGTCACAGCACATCTGTTGGCTCTAGGACACGCAAGCTCGGAAAGTAGTGTGACCTAATGGAAAGAGCATGGGCCTGAGCATCCAAGGACCTGGGTTCTAACCCTGGCTCTGCCACTTGTCTACCGTGTGACCTTGGGCAATTTGCTTAACTTCTCTGTGCTTCAGTTTCCTCATCTGTTCAATGAGGGTTCAATACCTGTTCTCCCTCCTACCTAGACTGTGAGCTTCATGCGGGACAGAGGCTGTGTTCAACTGGATTTTCTTGTATCTACCTCAGTGATTAGAACATTGCTGGCATATAGGAAGCACTTAAATATCAAAAAAAAAAAACCCAAGAAAGAACAGCTCCTCACTCATGAGCTAGTGCTGAGTCACTCAAAGTGCCACATACTCTTTGGTAGCTAGCCACGCCAGCTTGGACTGCCTCATCCCTGGAGCAGTGGTCAGCTGGGAAGAGGCTAGGAATAGTGACAGAGTATGTGATGAAGGCAGTATTAATGAAGAAAGGTCATGGCAGGCAAAAGTGAATATGCAGTTGGGAGTGTTTGGTACTGAGCAGATGTGTTTTTTAGAATGTATGAATAAGGATAAGGATCTTTACACATGTGGTTGTGTAAAGTATGTGAGAAGATTTTTTTTGGTATTTGTTAAGCGCTTACTATGTGCCAGGTTTTAAGCACTGGGGTAGATAAAAGCTAATCATATTGGACACTACAGTCCCTCTCCCACATGGGGCTCACAGTCTTAATCCCCATTTTACAGAGGAGCTAACCGAGGCAGAGATGTGATGTGACTTGCTCAAAGTCACACAGCAGACAAGTGGTGGAACTGGAAGCAGAACTCAGGTCCTTCTGACTTCCAGGGCTGTTCTCTACCCCCTAAACCATGTTGCTTCTCCGCTGGTGAACATTTGTGTATTTGTATTTGTCTATCTGTCCACATGTTTATATGTGAATGAAAGCAGGTCTGTGTGAGTACACCACGGTAGAAGGATACTTTAAAAAAAAAAAGACAAAAGTAACAAAGACAGGAAGAGAGACATGCCGGAGTCACTCCACTAGTCCCAGCAATAATAATGTCCCAGCTATGGAGTTACAGCAAATTCTGGGTGAGTATGCCACGGCCATGCTAGGCCCCAAGGTGGCAGGTCTTCTGTAATTGTATTTCAGCCCAAGGCTCAATAAACAGGCAAACAATCTTTAATGAAATAGAATCGAGGCAACCAGGGCTTTCAGTCTCGGGAACCTGTGGCTCAGGTTCACACTAATCAATGCTCAGAGCCTGCTGGGATCCAGCAACATAAATTTGAGATCACCAGAGACTTAGAGACAGTCTTCTGGACTAGATGTGCTGAACTGAGATTGTCTGGATTCGGAAGGATTTTTAGACCCTGTTATTTCAGAAAAAATAAGGGAAAAAAGGCACTCTGGCCTTACAATGCCCACTATCATACTCTGCCCAAATTCTAGTACTGTGTGTCTGGAACAGGAAAATTGGCTCTCGGTTTTCACCTCATAAACCCACCACCTGCCAAAGGAAGAGTTTCATCAGTGGACTTAGACCAGCTGCATACCCTGGTGGGAAAACCTGTACATTCTAGGATTCCTGCTCTAAGGATAAACTCAGAGAAATCAAAACTAAAGCAATTTCTCCTGAGATCCAAATTCTGCTTGTTTTCCCCAGTAGCTTTTAGAGAAGGGAGAGGCCACTCCAAATCACAGCCGCCCCAGACTATCAAAGACTGTAGTCTTTGACTATAGATAGACCACATTTAGTTCCTTTGGTAACCCCATGACCACATCCTCATTCATTTGCATTGAGAGATATTAATAATTAAAATAGTGATGACCCTGAGGACTTTCCCAGGATTTTTGTGTAAGGGTTTTATCAAACCTCTTGCATCTAAAGCAAAATGATCAACTGTTGTTCATGATGAATAAACTCGTCTCCACCTGAGTCCCAGGGACTGCACTGAGATGGTAACAACAGTTAGAAGGATGGTGCTGGTGTCTGTGGAACTAAGATAGGAGGGATGTGGTACCTACTAATTTTTTTCCTTGGCAGGAGCAAACCACAACTCTTAATGTTAGTTTTATTGCCCTTGATAATTAAATTATTGTGTTTGCTTTACCTATTGGGTGATTTAATTCCTTGTGTATAGTAATAATTAATAACTGTGGCATTTGTTAAGGGCTTACTATGTGCCAGGCACTGTAGTAAGCACTGGGGTGGATAGAAGCAAATCGAGTCAGACACAGTCCCTGTCCCATGTGGAACTCACAGTCTCAATCTCCATTTTACAGATAAGTGTGGCATTTGTTAGGTGCTATATGCCAAGCACTGTACTAACCTCAAGATAAATAGGTTGGACACAATCCCTGCCCCACGTAGTGTTCACAGCCTAAGTAGGAATTAGAACAGGAATTTAACCTCTATTTACTGATGATGAAACTGAAGCACAGAGAAGTTAAGTGACTTGCCCAAGATGACACAGGGGGCAAGTGGAAAAGCCAGGATTAGAACCCAAGCCTTCTGACTCCCAGGCATGTGCTCTTGCCAGTAAGCGTCTCTGCTCCTAAAACAACTCTACAGTTGGTTCCATGACGGAGTGGTACATTTTGCATTACGAGACATTAATCAGGAGAAATACTTCAAGATGACCCGATAAGCAGAACAGTTTATAACGTCTCCTGATCGATCGTCATCATAGTTTAAATTACAAAGCCACCTGATCTTGCAACCTGGGCGCGGGACCTTGGAAAGGGGAGGCAGGACTTTGCTCCTGAGAGGAACCCTGCCTGGGCCGCAGAGGCAGGCTCAGACACAGAGGAGAAGCAGAACATAAATACTAATAAGAAAAATCGTAATAATTGTGGCATTTGTTAACTGCTTACTACGGTCCAGGCACTGTACTAAGCACTGCAGTGAATACAAGCAAATAAGGTTGGACGGAGTTCCTCTCCCACGTGGGGCTCACAGTCTTGATCCCCGTTTTACAGATGAGGTAACTGAGGCCCAGAGAAGTGAAGTGACTTGCCCAAGATCACATAGAAGACAAGAGGTGGAGCTGGAATTCGAACCCATGGCCTTCTGACTCCCAAGCCCATATTCTACCAACTATGTCATGCTGCTGCTTCCCCAAAGCTGTAGCCACCCCGACTCCTCAGGGCGCGGAGCCACACAGGCAGATGGAGAGGCCTCGGCGGGGGTGGGGGAGGGTGGGAGCCGTTGTGAGCAGGGACTCTATCTGTTTATTGTTATAGCGTAGTCTCCCAAGTGCTTACTACAGCGCTCTTCACACAGTAAGCACCCAATAAGTACCACCGACAAACTGACTGGGCAGGGCTGTCTGAGCCACATATGGAGAGCTGCTGCTGCTGCTATTGCTACCACCACACCCATGTCACAACCCCCCAGACTGGGCCACCACAGCCTCTCAAACCGAGAGGAGGCGGAAGAAAAACTGAAGAGGCTCCAATCTGTCTCCTTGGCTTCCCCCTCCCCCTCCAGGGGGAAGAACAGGGGAAGCAGCATGGCCTAGCATGCACAGCACAGGCCCTAGAGTCAGAAGGAGCTGGGTTCTAATTCCGGCTCCACCACTTCCCTGCTCTTTGACCGTGGGCAAGCCACTTCATTTCTCTGTGCTTCAGTTACCTCATTGGTAAAATGGGGATTAAGACCGTGAGCCCCATTAACTTGTTTCTACCCCAGCTCTCAGTATAGTGTCTGGCACATAGTAAGCGCTTAACGAATAACAGATATAGAAAAAAAGGAGACAGAGCTACGCAACAGGCTGGGTAGCGGGGGGCGGGAGGTGGGGGGACACACACAGTTTCCTCCACCAGAGCAGGGAGTGGGAACCAGGCCCACATCAACTTGCATTGTATCAATCATTCAAGCAGTTAGTGACATTTTTGGGCCCTTACTGAATGCAAAGTACTGTACTAAATGCTTGCTAGAGTATAATACAACAGAGTTAGGGGACACATTCTCTGCCCACAAGGAGCTTACAGTCTAGAGGACCAAACAGACATTTCAGATAAATTAAGAATGTGTACATAAATGCTGTGGGGCTGAGGGTGGAGGGAATATCAAGTGCTTAAAGGGGACAGAGTCAAGGGCAGAGGTGACACAGAAGGGTGAAAGAGTAGAGGAAATGAGGGCTTAGTCAGGGAAGGCCTCTTGGAGGAGTTGTGGGGAGAGTGGTGGTCCGTCGTATGTGAAGGGGGAGAGAGTTCCAGGCCAGAGGGAGGACTTGGGTGAGGGGTCAGTGGTGAGATAGATGAGATTGAGATACAGTGAGTAGGTTAGCAATAGAAGAGCAAAGTGTGCACACCGAGTTGTGTAGTAGGAAAGCAGCAAAGTGAGATAAGAAGGGGCTAGCTGATTTAGTGTGCTGATGGCAAGGAGTTTCTGTTCAATGTGGAGGTCGATGGGCAACCACTGGAGGTTTCTGAAGAGTGGAGAGACATGGCCTGAAATTTTTTCAAGAAAATGTTCCATGCAACCAAGTTAAGTAACCCAAACAAACATCTCTTATGCAAATTGCATCCCCATCACATCTCTCTATGTTTTAGATCTTGAGGTCTCTGAAAGCCAAGAACCATGTCTGAATTATCATCCTTTTCCCTTTTACCAGTACTTAGGTCAAATGGCTCAAGAAATGCAACTATTGTTAGTATTAATAAGAATAATAATGAGGCCACAGAACAAGAGAAGAAGCATGAATATCAGCTGAATAAGGAAGCCGGAGGTCAATTTCCCTTTATTAACTATTAAGAGCGTATTAATAGTATATTAAATTAGCTTATATTTGAGAGCAACAATTAAAGATGTAGAATTAAAATTGAAAAAGAACATTTGACTGGACTCAAATGATCATAAGTATTCACTCAACAGCATACTTGAATTTAAATTAATCGCTAGGCTACTAAAACCGGATTTAAACCCAAACTTCCAGCTGACTTCAAATGTAATCACCTTCACAGACCACCACAGAACACTTTATCTTTGGGAAAAACACACAACAAGAATCTGAATGTGGTAGAGTCAGAAACATTCACAACAAGGGAGTAGGGCAGTTTGAAAGAAAAAACAGAGAAACCTATAAGGAAAGTGCTAGGATTGGACCAAGAGGTGAATGGAAACCAGGAAAGAACCAGTATAAATGTAGGTAATATATGAGAACGGAGACAAATGTGTGGTTTTCTTACTGCCCTATTAAAAGCAGCATAACCTGCTGGAAAGAGCACAGATCCAAGAGTCAGAAGACCTGGGTTCTAATCCAAGATCTGCCATGAGCCTGCTGTGTGACCTTGGGCAAGGCCCTTAACTTCTCTGTGCCTCAGTTTCTTCATTTATAAAATGGGGATTGAGCCCCTGTTCTCCTCTCTGCTTAGACTGCAAGCTCCCATGTGGGACAGCAACTGGCTCAGACCTGATTATCTTGATTCCACTATAGTGCTTGGCACATAGCAAGTGCTTAACAAATACTGCAATTGTGATTATTTAGAAATCGACCATTAAATCATACTTCCAGAGCCATACTGCAGGCTCCATGGCCCTGTTACCAACAGACGGCAATGTACTGTGTAGGAATCCTGTCTGTGATAGGCTAGACAGATCTGCCAAGAAGGGCTAAGAAGCAGACTTGCCTAGAGTTATGCCAGTAACATACACATGGGGTTTTCGCTGGTAGCCGACCACTTACAGTTCGCTCTGCTCTCTGAATAAGAAGTTAGAATTCCTTCCTAAATGCATGGGTATGAGAGATTATGATTACTGTCCCCCCCTTCAAAGTCTTATTGAAGGCAAATCTCTTCCAAGTGGCCTTCCCTGACTAAGCCCTCCTTTCCTCTTCTCCCACTCCCTTCTGCACTGCCCTGACTTGCTCCCTTTATTCATCCTCCCTCCCAGCCCCACGGCAATTATGTACAAATCTGTCATTTATTTATTTATATTAATGTCTGTCTCCCCCTCTGGACTGTAAACTCGCTATGGGCAGGAAATTCATTCATTCATTCAATCGTATTTATTGTGCGCTTACTTGGTACAAAGTACTGTATTAAGGGCTTAGGGTAATATCACATATCATAATATCATATATCATATCATATCAATATCATAATATCACATGCCTGTTATATTGTTGCATTGTGCTTTCCCAAGTGCTTAGTTGAGTGTTCTACACACAGTAAGCACTCAATAAATATGATTGACTGGCTAACTGACTAGAGATATATTTTGCCAACTTGTACTTCTCAAGCGCTTAGTACAGTGCTCTGCACACAGTAAGCGCTCGATAAATACGATTGATTGATTGATTGATCTAGGCAAGTGAGTTCAGTGACTTTACCATGTGCTCTTCATTTGGCATCGAATTATTTTCACATAACTCCTTTGGCTTAGTGAATGAAGAATGGCATTTGACTTTTCTATTTAAAGCCCTTTTGTAATAATGACCTTCCTCATTTGCAAAAACTCAGGGGTTAAAAGGTTCTGTTGTAATCTCATTTTTACACAACTAGAATTTTGGGTACAACAATTTTTTCCAGGGTTCACAGATTTTCTGAGGTTAGCAGTTCACGCCCAAAAAAGTCATGAAATGCTGCTTATTTCAGCATCTACCAGCTGCACGATGTCCATCAGAATGATCTAAAAATCCCAGAATCTGCCCCAAACTCAGCTCTTCGAAACCAGCCTTCTCTCAATCAATCAATCAATCAATCAATCATATTTATTGAGCTCTTACTGTGTGCAGAGCACTGTACTAAGCACTTGGGAAGTACAAGTTGGCAACATATAGAGACGGTCCCTACTACATTCACTTCCAACTGATTTTTTCACCCTTAGTAATCATAAGGATTATGGTATTTGTAAAGCATTTACTATGTGCTGAGCACTATAACTAAGCACCAGGGTAGATACAAGATCATTAATCAGTCAGTCAATCAATGAATGGTATTTATTGAGCTCTTAGTTTGTGCAGAGCACTGTACTAAGCCCTTGGAGGGGAGTACTATACAACAGAGTTGGTAGGCAGGGTCCCTGCCCACAACAACCTTACAGTCTAGAGAGGGAGATGACATTGATATAAATAAATAGGTTACGGATGTGTACATAAGTGCTGTGGGCCTGAGGGTGGGGTAAATATCAACTGTGTAAAGCATACAGATCTTAGTGCATAAGTGGAGCAGGAGGGACGGGGAGTTGAGGAAAAGGGAGTTTAACTGGGCAAGACCTCTTGGAGGTCGAATAATCAGGTCAGATACCTGATTAGTATTATTATTATTAGAACAGTCTCTGCCCCACACATGGCTCATAATCTAGGAGAGAGGGAGAACACGTACTTAATCTCCATTTTACAGATGAAGAAACTGAGGCACAGAGAAGTTAAGTAGATTGTCACACAGCTGTCGAGTGGCAGACGTGAGATGAGACCCCAGGTTCTCGGACTCCCAGGCCCATTCTTTTTCCACTAGGCCATGCTGCTTTTCTTCAACTAGTTCCTTCTAATCTTCTACTGAGTCATTTATATGCATAAACGTTCAAAGCTCCAATCTGGGCCCTTTGAACGTTTGTTGATTTATCTCCCAAACTGAAGGCTCTCAAAATTCAGCTGCCTAAGAAAGAGCTGGGAGCTTTAAGCATTGTTGTCTCTCAATAAATACTGTTTATGAGCCTGGGGATTGAACATATAGGTGACATTACATGCTTGAAATGTCCTCCCAGGAGAACCCTCAAAGTGTTTGTTTATTCTCTGTGAGACGGTATGCAGCCTGCCTGATTACAGGGAGAAGGAGTGACTGCTTGAGGAGAATACTGAACACGATGAAACCATGCCTTGGGGATTTTCCATCAACCTGAGAATTAGAATTCTATTTCAAGATTCCCCAGTGTAAACAGCAACCCAAGCCTAGTCCTTGAACCTCAGTTTCTTAAGTGTTTAGAGAGCTGATAAAGTTCGGCCCCAGAGCTGATGTTTCTGAAGCGTTTGGAGATGATCTGGTGAAAGGAGCTGGGTATTGGTATGTTGGAATTAGTGTTCAGCAATCCCTCTTGACCCCCTTGTATGGAAACATGGCAAAAAGAACCAAGGGGAAGCCTGGCAGATGTCCTGGCCATACATGAAGAAAATCTGACTTTATTGACTGCGTCCTCATGGCCTAGTGGATAGAGCACGAGCCTGGCAGGCAGAAGGATCTGGGTTCTAATCCCAGCTCCACCACTTGTATGCTGTGTGACCTTGGGCAAGTCGCTTAACTTCTTTGTGCTTCAGTTATCTCATCTGTAAAATTGGGCTTAAGATTGTGAGCCCCATATGGAACAGAGACTGTGTCCAAGCTGATTAGGTTGTATCTACTCCAGCACTTGGACTAGTAAGGACAGTAAGAACAGTAGAACAGCACATAGAATAGTAAGCATTTAGCAAATACCATCATCCTCATTATTATTATTATTATTATGTCTGGTGAATTCCCCTACATTTCAGAGGTGACTCTACAAAGTATTTTTTTCATTTTATCAAGTCTATTAAGGCTCAATTCTGGCATTCCTATAGAAGAGTAGGTGGAGCTGGGGAAAGAGACAGGCTGGTAAAGGCAGGATCATTTTCACTCTGCTGCAGCACCAAATACTTCCCTCCCATCCCTACCCAACCACCAATGTCCTCCCCAGAGGCCACCCATTAGCTCCCAATTTTCTGGGTCCTGAGAACTGGTATAGTCTCAGATGCACCTACCCTCCCGCTGTCTATGCTGGAAAAAAAGGCTCCAGTCCTCAGGCAAGGGCTACGGAATACTTTCTGCTTTCCTTCCCATTTGTTTACAGTTTATTTTCAGATTTCAAAAGATATTGAAACTCTGCCAGGCCTGTAATGGGAGGAAAACTCCCCTCTCCCCTTCCACCCCAAATCCAGCACTTGTATACAGACTGCTCTCCTTCTGCACTTCCCACTTTTCTAATATCTCTCTTCCTAGAGGTTTTGCTTTTCCTACTGAAAGAGCACAGGATGGACAGGAGACCTAGAAGTCGTGCTGCAGTGAGTAACGAGATCGAGTGGATGTTGAGTGAGCGTCCACTGTATGCGTCCTCCTGGGTTCAGAACCAGACGGGACTGTGACATTGGCATGGTGGGGTGGACAAAACAAGCAGATTTTCTCACCAATCAGGTGTGATGAGCTCTCAAAAGGCAGATTTGTCCACCAACCATAGCCTGCTTGCAGGAATCAATCAGAGGAAGGGGCTGGAGGGGTAGATTGTAAACCAATGTTTTAATTGGAGGAGTCCAAACAACAAAGGTTTCCCAGATGTGTTTCATTTGCCAAGCGATTCTAGATTAGCAAGTCATAAACTTATTGTGAACCTGTCCCTAATGGTTCTGGAGAGTACCATGACAGTAGAGCTGATTTTTCTTTCAGAGATCTGTGAGAAAGTACTTTTTTTGTTGGTGAATTATTCATTTCATCTCTGTGCCACTGTTTGTGGTGGTGGCGGTGGTGGTGATGATGGAGTCTCTCATCACAAATGATGGATGAGCCCAGGTTCAGCACGAAGACTTTGGGACTGAGAATCTACACAATTTCAGGTTCTCACATGGTATTTCTGTAGGAGTCGTGTCATACTTTGCAGTATGACAAATGGCTTAGGGGAGAATGAGTTAAACACAGTTTTACAAAACAAAATGGATTTTTTTTAACTCCTGAAGCAATTTCAAAAGCTTTGTATGGTACAGTTGATAGAAATAAACTTTTTAGATGATTTTTAGAAACCTCCTTCATAAACTCTTTTAGGCTTTGTTATTTGGCACATCCTTCAGTTTGGTTTTCCAAATTGTTGAAAACATTCTCAACTTGCTGATGAATGATATCTTAACTTGCATTTTCAAAAATGTGATTTTGATGAGGAAAAAAACAGTTTGAATTTGACCTTATTGAAAATCTTTCACTGGGGACTGAAAGTTGCATAAGACCTTGATAAACACTATATTACAAATGTTACAGATAATCCAAAACACCTCAAAGATCAAAAGTCAACCACTTAATCATCAATTGTTCAATTTCTAATAAATTGTTGGCCAATCAATAATTGACAACAATCTGTAACCCCCAACTCCTCGCACATTGTAAGCACTTAACAAATACCATTAAAATAGAAAAGAAGACTCTAGGTCAGCTAGTGAAGTGCTTGTTTATATCAAGGTTCTCGGGGCCAACTCTAAGACCCCTTGAGGTTCTGTCTACTAACATTAGCGAACCTTCCCAAGCATGGAGAAAGCACTCAATAAATTTTTTTGACTGATTTACTGATTGGTAGAAGCATGTGGCTCCAAAAACCAAAAGCAATGGTAAGTCAGCATTGAAGATTAGGTTGGTCTTGTGCAGCTGAGTCAAAACCAGAATCTTTCCAAAAAACACTCTTAACCTGAGCCCCTTGGCTAGAAAATACCCTTCAATATGGGGGAAAACCATAAATTAGCCTCTTGGGAAACCTGCTTTTCCTTTGAAACTCTCGGCCCACGCCTGAATGCTTCTGAAGAGTTGCCATTTGTCCTGCTAGTTGCTAATTGCCTATTATATAAGCTGTCCACAATACCATAGATGGAACTCCTGATTAAACTTCGAGACAGTAAAAATGGTGTAAAGCAGTAAAGGAAGTGAGACAAATGAAACTTTCAGATCTGAGGAATGAAAGGCACATAATCCCAAGGAAGGATATGAGGACTCAAGCCGATGCCAGGACAAATATAGCACACAGAGAAAAGCTAGTAGATGGCAAACAAAACAGTCCAAGAAAAAGACTGACCCAATATCAGAGAGAAACCAAGGCACGACTAAGGGCTTCTTTATTCAGCTCATTTTGCTGAGGGGATGTCGTCTGATATGGGTGAGAGAAATGAGTGTATGAAATGCACTTATTTAATTTGGCCCTGTATTCATTGGTGCTCTCAAGTGCATGGGTTGACAGGCCCAGAACTTCACTTCCCCTAACCTGACAGAATCATGATGATTTGGTCTCTGTGTTTTGCTTGCCAACAATGCATACCTGCTAGTCCTCCACTTCCTTCACCCCAAAAATGAGCTCCAGGTTTAATCAGGGGCAACCATTACTTGAGCCAGAATGGTCCTTCCCAGCTCTTATTCTACATCAACTACATGTGGCAAATTGTCATTCTATCCATAGTAAGTCAATAGTATTTATTGGGTGCACACTCTGTACTGAGAACATTCTCCCCCATTAGACTACAGACTCTGCCACTGGACTGTAAACTCCATGATTTCATCTGTTGCATTATCCCAAGTGCTTAGTTCAAGGCTCTGCACTTGTTATGTGCTCAATAAATACTATGGTTGATTGATGCTGCCCCCAGAAGTCACTACAAGCTCTTGGGAGAGTACACTACAAAGCACATCCTAGAGGACAGAGTATGGGCCTGGGAACCAGAAAGCCTTGGGTTCTAATTCCAGCTCTGCTACTTGTCTGCTGTGTGAGCTTGGGCAAGTCACTTAACTTCTCTGGGCCTCAGTTACCTCATCTGTAAGATGGCAGTTAATATGTTGAGTCCCATGAAGTGTGTCCAACCTGATTAGTTTGTATCTACCCCAGCACTTAGTATGGTGCCTGGAACATAGTAAGCGTTTAATAAATACCATTTTAAAAAAATTGGTAGACACGTTCCCTGCCCATGATAAGTTTACAGTCTAGAGGGTATCATGCTAGTTGTCACTACAGTCACTACTCTCCCAAGTGCTTAGTAGCGTGCTCTACACAAAGTAAGTACTCAATAAATACCATTGAATGACTGAATGGATGAATGAATTCATTCATTCATTCAATCGTATTTATTGAGCGCTTACTGCTGTTGCCATTCCCATCATCAGCAATCTCTATTTTCCCATTTGAAAAATAGAGATATTAATAACCCCTCTCTGCCTCACAAGGATTTCGTGGGTAGTCAAATAAATTGTATTTACTGAGCACTTGTGGTGGGCAGAGCACAGAATTAAGTGCTTATTCCTTGGTTTTAAGAAATAAATGAATCTGGATAATGGCTGAAAGTTTTCAGCTAGTCATGAATAAATTTATTCATTCAGTCAGTCATATTTATTGAGCTCTTACTGTGTGCAGAGCACTGTACTAAGCATTTGGGAAGTACAAATCTGCAACATATAGAGACGGTCCCTACCCAACAATGGGCTCACAGTCTAGAAGGGGGATTTATATATTATGCATAGTAGTAGTAATAGTAGTAGAAGTAGTAGTAATAGTAGTCCCTCTAGACTGTAAGCTCATTGTTGGAAGGGAATGTATCTATTATATTGTAACATTGTACTCTCCTGAGTGCTTAGTACACTGCTTTGAACACAGTAAGCACTCATTAAATACGATTGACTGACTGACTATATTGCATTTATTTATTTATTTATTGAGCGTTTATTGAGAATCCCCTTGACGTTGTGCCCTGTAGTAGGTACTTGGGAAGTACAGAATGAAGACGTGACACATTCCCTAACCAGGAATAGCTTATTTTTTAAAAAATGGCATTTCTTAAGTGCTTACTATGTGCCAGGCATTGTTCTGAGCACTGAGGTAGATACAAGGTAATCAGGTTGGATACTATCCATGTTTCACATTGGGTTCACTGCCTTAATCCTCATTTTACAGATGAGGGAACTGAGGCCTAAAGAAGTGAAGTGGCTTGCCCGAGGTCACAAAGCAGACAAGTGGCAGAGCTGGGATTAGAATGCAGGTCCTGTTGACTCCCAGGCCTGTGCTCTATCCACCAGTCCACGCTGCTTCTCATGCTGCTCAGGAAACAGGAGAGAAACAGAAAAATATTTACGCAACACTGTAAAAATAGAGTGGACATATGTGCACACTTAAATAATTTCACTTAAAATAATTTTAAAACATCTGGTCCACTGAAACAGGGCCTCAAGAAGTTTCAGCTCCCCCTCGGTCTTTTGTGCCTGGATAGATATAACTGAAACAAAGCGGAGAACACGGGACAATTAATCAGCGAATATGGCCTGTCCACTCAGTCAGTCTGCATCTCTCTGGCCAAAGAATGCATGTGGGCTTCCATTACTCAACAGATTGTTGGGATGTGATCTCCCCCAGAGAATAGCTAGGCAACTCTGTACTGCTGTCTCTCCTACTTAGATTGTGGGATCTGATTATCTCCCACTCTGGCTTGATCAGCAGCTCTGAATAGCCCATTTTATGGCAGATACACATGTTTTGCTTTCTTTTTTTTGAGTGGTATTTATTAAGCACTTTCTATGTGCCAGGCACTGTACTAAGCATTTTGATAGATACAAGCCGATCAGGTTGGACATGTCCCATATGGGGCTCATAGTCTTAATCTCCATTTTACAGCTGAGGTAACTGAGCCACCAAGAAGTTAGTGACTTGCCCAAGGTCAAACAGCAGAGGAGGGGCAGAGCTGGGATTAGAACCCAGCACCTCTGACTTCTACACCCATGCTCTTTCCACTAGGCCATGCTGCTTCTCTGGACATCTCTGTGAACTGTTCCCACTTCAAGTCCTAATGTGGAGTAACACTGCCCTCCCTACTCAGGAAACGGGCTGGAAGCAAAATACAACAATTCTTCAACCATGAATTATCTAGGTAAAACAAAGCAACAGTATCATTTCCATGAGGAAGCTCTGATTTCACGGGTAAGCGAACAGCACACCTGACTAAACAGATAAGCTCTGTTGGGAACTTCAGATCTAATCCTTCCCAAATCCCAGAGGAAAATGGCCCCCCAAAACTTGTATTTTTTTTTCTAAGGGAAACTAGATCCACTGAAAACAGGAGCAGTCTAACGGAGGGAGCTGCAAATAGCACTTAACCCCATAAGACCAGAAAAATTCTGGAAAGTTGGGCTGATGAGGAGGAAATGAGGAGTCAATAGCTTTGAGCATAGTAAGTGCTCAATAAATATCACTGATTGATTGACTTCTTGGTTGGGGTTCCATTTTCCACAACAAACCAGAGACTACACCACTCAACAGCCTTGGCCGATCCATAGCATCCATCTAAAGAAGCTATGGCTAATAATAATAACAACAATAATTAAATAATCATGGTATTTGTTAAGCACTTACTCCATATCAAGCACTGTCTTAAGCGCTGGAGTAGACACGAGATAATCAGATCCCACAATCTAAGTAGGAGAGACAACAGGTATTGAATCCTCATTTTGCAGATGCGGGAACTGGGGCCCAGAGGAGTCAAGTGACTTCCCCAAGGTCACACAGCAGACAAGTAGCAGATCCAGGAATAGAACCCAGGTCCTTTGACTTCCAGGCCTGTGCTTTTTCCACTAGACCACGCTGAAGCTAAGCCTTGGATTCTAAATCACAACCTCAGCATGCCCAGGGCTATGTCTAGGTCTGGTTGCCTAGATTAGAGTTCCTTTCTCAACGAGGCTTAAATTAAGAATTAGAATCATAGTCTCCTAACTGTCAGTTAGTCAGTCATATTTACAGAGCACTTACTGTGTGCAGAGCACTGTACTAAGCACTTGAAGGGTAAAATATAATAGATTCCCTACCAACAAAGAGCTTACAGTCTACAGGGGGAGACAGACAGTAATAAAAAAATAAATAAAATTACAGATATGTACATAAATGCTGTGGGGCTGGGGGGGGAGATGAATAAAGGGAGCAAGTCAAGGCAACACGGAAGGGACTGGGAGAAGAGGAAAGAAGGGCTTAGTCACTTCCCAGCTAAGAAATGTTGTCCTTTCTGAAGGGGCAATACAGTATATTCTTGTGCTGTCTGATCCTCCTAGGGTTAATTCAATTTGACATTAAATTCTATTCATCCCTTTTGGCTCCAAAGAGTGAAACAATGTGGAGCATCAGAAGACCAGATGGCTTCTTACTCCTTCTTTCCTCCCCGCCCTCTCCAACTTAACCAGTCTAGAGAAAAAAAACAAAGGAAAGGCAGAAAGAAACAAGAGCAAGCAAATCATAAGACTTATTTTGCTGACCGATCCACCTTAATTCACGGGCCAGGAGACCAAACTTTATTCACTCTGATACCAGTTGTTCCACTGTTTCCAGATAAGTTTGGAGCAATATTATCACTTCAATGCCTCTATTTCCCCATCTGAGAACAGAGAATGCCACTAACAATCAACCAGTTATATTTATTGAACACTTTATCTGTGCAGAACACTGTACTAGCGTGGAGTAGTGGATAGAGCATGGGCCTGTGAGTCAGAAGGTCATGGGTTCTAATCCCAGTTCCACCCCTTAACTGCTGTGTGGCCTTGGGTAAATCACTTCACTTCTCTGTGCCTCAGTTACTTCATCTGTAAAACGGGGATTGAGCCTGTGAGCCCCAAATGGGGAAGGGACTGTGTCCAACCCAATTTACTTGTATCCACCCCAGTACTAAGTATAGTGCCTGGCACATAATGAGTGCTTAACAAATACCACCGTTATTATTATTATGCTCTTGGAATATTACAATAGAGTTAGTAGACTAGATTCCTGCTCTCAAAGGGCTTACAATTTAGCAGAGGAGCCGCACATTGAAATTGCCAGCAGGAGGAAGCAACAGAGTTTTAGACAAGGTACATATGCACCTTGAGGATGGAGGAGATGGGTTGAGTATCTAAATGCTCAGTGGGAAAGAGTCCTGTGCATAGGTTACGAGGAAGGGTTGAAGAGGCAATAAGAAGGAAAATAAGGAAACGTGGCGGCAGTGGTTGTGAAAATGAAGGCAGAAATTACCAGAGTTGGCCTCTCCTACACTTAACTGTGGGCTTGGCCCTTTCAAAACCTAGAGAGAGCAAGGCAATCTCCCGGGCTACATCTCATGACTCTGGTAATCAATCAATCAATCAATCAATCAATCAATCGTATTTATTGAGCACTTACTGTGTGCAGAGCACTGTACTAAGCGCTTGGGAAGTACAAGTTGGCAACATATAGAGGCAGTCCCTACCCAACAGTGGGCTCGCAGTCTAGAAGGGGGAGACAGAGAACAAAACCAAACATACTAACAAACTAAAATAAATAGAATAGATATGTACAAGTAAAATAAATAAATAAATAAATAAATAAATAAATAAATAAATAAATAAATAGAGTAATAAATATGTACAAACATATATACATATATACAGGTGCTGTGGGGAAGGGAAGGAGGTAAGATGGGGGGATGGAGAGGGGGACAAGGGGGAGAGGAAGGAAGGGGCTCAGTCTGGGAAGGCCTCCTGGAGGAGGTGAGCTCTGGCCTTGGGAGTCAGGGGACCTGGAATCTAATCCCACCTCTGCCAATTGTCTTCTTTATGACCTTGGACAAATCATTTAATTTATCTGTGCCTCAGTTCCCTCATGTAAGATAGGGATAAAATATCTCTTCTCCCCACCTTTTAGACTGTGAGCCTCAAGTGGGACAGGGACTGTGTCCAAACTAATTGTATTGCCCAAACTCTTAGTAAAATACTTGACATATGGTAACCACTTAACACTTAAAATTATTATTATCATCATTATTGTTATCTCTGCTTGGAGTTCTTTTCTCAGTCTTTCTAAGGAGGATGGAATTAATGATCTGCTGAATCTTTCCTGACCACATATTTATGACTAACATGGATATGGGAAATCTTTCTGAGGTTCTGGACATTGAACAGTCCTTCCTGCCAATGAGATGAGCCAAGTTATGAAGCGATTTTAGCAGATTGAATGCCGATTATTTGGGGAAACAACCAGAGGAAAAGGGGATGTCCTTCTATGGGAGGAACATAATGAAGTACGAGGGAAATACATTTAAGGCAGTACACCTGAGAATGAACATTTATGTACATATCTATTCACTTGGATCTGTGACATTCGGGAATTTGATATTCTTCCCACCTGCAACCTCTGAGAACTTTTGTGTATATCTTTAAATTGTATAATATAAATTATTTCTTCATTTATATTACTGTCTGTCTCCCCATTTAGACTGTAAGCTTGTTAGGGGCAGGGAACGTGACTGCTTATTCTCTTGCATTGTACTCTCCAAGTGTTCTGCACATAGCAAATTCTCAATAAGCATCATTGAGTGATATCTGTAAATTATATATTATAAATGATTGATTTATATCTATGTCTGTCCCCCGCTCTAGACTGTTAGCTCATTATGGGCAGGGAATGAGTCTACCAACTCTGTTGTATAGTACTCTCCCAAGTGCTTAGAACAATGCTCTTCAAACAGTAAGCATTCAACAAATTCCATTGATGAAGATGATGATAATTATGAATGGCGTGTCCAGTTTTGATGCTTCAAGTTACACAAAGTGTTAATCCCAGGAGTGGAACTGGGCTTCAAAGAGACCTTTCGTTTTGTAGCTCAGGAAAGGAAAATGACTCAGAAATTTCAAACAGAGGCTCACAACTCACTCCTGACAATGAAATGTTTGAAAAATCATGAATCTGAAAGGCACCCCTACTTTTAACCCCCCTTGGCAAGCAAAAAACATTTAAATATTAGTATGTGCCTAACCCTAAAGATCTTAGCTTTTTTAGTTATGTTTTGTGTCAGAATTGACCATCTCTCACCCTAAAGCTCTTTTTAAGAGTTGTGTCTTCTGTCTGAATCACCCATCTATCCACCTAATTTATTCCATGCCCTTCCTCCACCCTCCCTCCATGGGTGTTACGTTCTTTTGGAAAACTGCCTTCAACATGGCTAACCCCATAAAACAGGGTAGATTTCAGAACAATAATGTGATTTAAGTGGAGCCAAAACTGAATGCCTTCCAACTAGTAGAGGAAGCAGCATGGCGTAGTGGATAACGCATGGGCCTGGGAATCAGAAGGTCATGGCTTCTAATTCTGGCTCCACCACTTGTCTGCTGTGTGGCCTTGGGCAGGTTACTTCACTTCTCTGGGCCTCAGTTACTTCATCTGTAAAATGGGGATAAAGACTGTGAGCCCTATGTGGGATGGGGACTGTGTCCAACCTGATTTGCTTGTATCCACCCTGGCATTTAGTATAGTGCATGGCACAAAGCAAGCACTTAACAAGTTCCATAATTATTATTATTATTACCACCAAAGAGAAGGTGTTTAAATTGTCAGGGATTCCGTTGTTTAGATTCCTTCAATCTGTTGGAGAAAAAGGATATTCCAGATAGCTAACATCCCAAACGTCCTAAGGTGTCTTTGCAAGCATATGAACAACATATATTTGGCAGAGAACGCTGTCCACACATATGTAAAACATGGTGAGAGAGAGCTAGCTATTCTTTGTATCCCAAAATGTCATTATTGATGGAGCAAGCTTAACCATAAATATAGGTATGGATGAAAAGAGAAGCAGCATGGCATAGTGGATACAGCACTGGCCTGGAAGTCAGAAGGACCTGGATTCTATTCCCAGCACAGCTGCTTCTGCTGAGTGGCCTTGGGTAAGTCACTTCACTTCTCTGTGCCTCAGTTACCTCATCTGTAAAATGGGGACTTAGACTGTGAACCCCATGTGGGACATGAACTGTGTCCAACCTGATTAGCTTATATTTACCACAACAAATGCCATTTCAAAAAAAAGAATAGGAGGTCAACACATTCCACACTGATAAAGATAGTCCCTTATCGCGTGATGTGCTTGGCAATTTTGTGTTGTTATCATGATATCCTTTAAGGCTTTTCTCAAGTGGAGCATCTTGGAATCAACTTGCCACAGTGGAAAGAAGTTTGGAATGGGAGTCAGGAGACCAGAATTCTCATAATAATAATAATAATAATTATGATATTTGTTAAGCACTTACTATGTGCCAAGCACTGTTCTAAATGCTGGGGTAGATATAAGGTAATCAGGTTGTCCCACGTGGGGCTCAAAGTCTTAATCCCCATTTTACAGGTTAGGTAACTGAGGCACAGAGAAGTTAAGTGACTTGCCCAAAGTCATGCAGATGATAAGTGGCAGAGCTGGGATTAGAACACACGACCTCTGACTCCCAAGCCTGTGCTCTTTTCAGTAAGCCACTCTGCTCATCCCACTTGCCTGTTAGGTGACCTTGGGCCAGTCAGTTAATGTCTCTCTTTCTCAGTTTCCTCATCTGTAAAATGGGGATTAAATATCTGTTCTTCCTCCAGTTTAGACTGTGAGCCCCATGTGGGACAGGGACTGTGTCCAAACTGAATACTTTATATGTTAACTTATATCTACTCCAGCATTGGAACAGTGTTTGGTACATAGCAAGCTCTTAAAAATACAATAATAATCGTTGTGGTCAGGGAATGAGTCTGTTTATTGTTGTATTGTACCCTCCCAAGTGCTCTGCACACAGTAAGCACTCAGTAACTATGATTGAATGAAAAATAATGAGCTTTCAGCCTAGTGGGGGAGACAGACCTTAAAATAAATTAAGGATAAGTATTGTGGCGCTGAGGTTGGGGTGAATATGAAGTGCTTAAAGGAAGTGCTTTAAAGATTTAAATGCATAGGTGGATTCAGAAGACAGATAACCATTCATTGCAGATCCAGCCCTAATGGCCATTTAGAAGATTAGACACTAATACAGCTTTGCAGACTTTTCGTTTAGTTTGAAACTTGATACCAAACTGGCTTAGAAATTGCTTGAGCCCAGCTGCTCCAATGGTGAAAAATGCTTCTGTAAGGACTATGAATACCGTAAAAAGATTCCTGCATCTATCACGTCTTAAAGATCGGGTCTTCTGGGCTGAATTTTGGTGCGAAGCCACTCTAATACAAGGTGAATATGATTAATGATATTCTTCAGTAGCGTGACTGTACGGACAAATGCTACTTAGGATAGTGTCAGCAATGGGAAAACGTGTGGTCTTGTGGAAAGAGCATGGGCCTGGAAGAGAGAGGACCAGGATTCTAATCCTGGTTCTTCCACTTGTCTGCTGTGTAACCTTGGGCAAGTCATTTAACTTCTCTGTTACCTCTTCTAAAAAACAGGGATTAAGACCATGAGCCCCACGTGGGAAGTGGTTAGCTTTTATCCATCCCAGCACTTAGTACAATGCCTGGCACAAAGTATACACTTAACAAATACCATTAAAAAAGACGAATGGTAAAATGACTCAGTAGTCTCAACAATCAGCTCACTCCTCTTTCTTCCTGAAGAAGACGCATGTGCTTTCTGTAGCCCTTTTGCCTTCCATCTTTGAAGTCCTGTAGCATTTTTGCAGTGTTCCACAGGATAGAGAAAAGCCCAGGCCAACCTCTCAACAATAAACAGCCTGGGAGTCAGAAGGACCTGGATTCTAATCCCAGTTGTGTCACTAGTCTGCTGTATGACCTCACTTCACTGCTCTGGGCCACAGTGACCTTATCTGCAAAATGGGGCTTAAGACTGTGACCCCCATGTGGGACATGGACTGTGTCCTAACAGATTACCTTGTATCTACCCCAGTATTTTGTACAGTGCCTGGCACATAGTAAACACTTAACAAACAGCATAAAAAAACAGGATTGCTACCAGATAGAAGAGCCTTACCTTTCTTCATAGCTTTTACTTCTAGAGCCAGTTTCTCAAATGCTGGTGCTTAGAGTCATGCTGGTGCATTTTGGCAGGTTCTCTACATTTTAAGGACTTTATTTCTGGTGGATGAGAGGGGTGCTTGAAAGAACTCATGCAGTAAACTAAAAATTAACCCAGAGAACTTACGGTAAACTATCCCTTAGACTGGGAACCTCAGGTAGGACAAGGATGGTGTCTGATCTGATTGTATTTCATCTACATCAGTGCTTAAATACCACAGTCATTATTATTCTTACAGCATGTGTTCTCGGTATATGCAGTGGCATAACCAAAGTTTGTAACATGAAAAATCGTTTCCTTATTTAACCATAAGAAAAAATCCAAATGAAACTTTTATTGCAAATGGAGAGCATTTAAAGAGGTGATAAATGCTTAAGTGAAAATGTTCCCTGTCTTTAGTGTGAAGAATCCAGGTGACGATAAACCTGGAAATAATATTTTAACAGTTTTGCTAGGTGTACGTAATTCCACGTCACTCAAATTATGCCACTTTTAAAATGCAAATAAGTCTGCAGTTCTGCACTACATCATCAGGTGTGCCCAATCAACTGAACGCTCAACCAACAGATCCAATATCATGGTATTTCTGAGTCGAAGCCCATGGGTCAGTAATTACAAGTGATTTCAAGGTGCCGCATGGCCTAGTGGCAAGAGCACGGCTTTGGAATCAGAGGATGGTGGGTTCTAATCCCGGCTCTGCCATTTATCTGCTGTGTGACCTTGGGTAAGTCACTTAACTTCTCTGAGCCTCAGTTACCTCATCTGTAAAATGGAGATTAAGAGTGTGAGCCCCATGTGGGACAGGGATCATGTCCAACCTGATTTTCTTGTATCTATCCCAGTGCTTAGAACGGTGCTTGAAACATAGCAAGCGCTTAAAAAATACCACAATTATTATGACTATCCTCAGATGGCTCTCAAAGATAATTTTGATATATGCAATTTTCCCATCTCCTGAATCTTCCCCTTCCTGCTCTCACTGCCTAACCCACTGGACTGGCTGGCTTCCTGCCCAGCCTCAATCTGGAGTTTGGCGTAACAGTCCTGGCTAGAAAACAGATCACGAAGGAGGGGTTGTAGAGAGAGAAGAGGCCAGGTTAAAGAAAGCTAGTCAGGAAGAAGGGAAGAGAAAAAAAGAGCCAGGCAGGGGGAGGCAAAGAAATAGAGCAGAGACACAGAGAAACAAGAAGAACTGCATACACAGAAGCAGAGACGAGAATCAGAGAAGCAGTCACCCGTCAAGCCTCATTCCTACCCAACACCTAGTGGATAGAGCATGGGCCTGGGAAGCAGAAGGACCTGGGTTCTAATCCCAACTCTGCCACTTGTCTGCTGTGTGACCTGGGGCAAATCACTTCACTTCTCTGGGACTCAGTTACTTCATCTGGAAAATGGGGATTAAGACTGTGAGCCTCGTGTGGGACAGGGACTGTGCTCAACCTGATTAGCTTGTATCCACCCCAGCACTTAGCACAGTGCCTGGCACATAGTAAGTGCTTAACAAATGGCATTAAAAAAAAACAACTAACTCAAGGTCAAGTAGCAGAACAAGATGGCCAACAGGGAGGACCCAGAATGCATTCAGCTCACCAGCATTGATGCGATGCTTCCAGCCCCACAGACCCTCTGATCAAGACAGCAGGAGACTCAGCCCCCTACCAGCTGGTGAACAGGAGGGGGATGCCCTTGAGCCTGGAGGGCAGAATAAATGATCTAAAGACAGGATGGAGTGCAGCTTCAAACAAGGGGATCGAGCTGTGGACAGTGGAGATACCACTGCAGCACCAGCCTGGTGGGCAGAAGTCAGTCAATGCTATTTATTGAGCACTTACTATAATAATAATAATAACTGTGATATTCTTAAGCACTTATTATCTGCCAGGCACTCTACTAAGCGCTGGGATGAATACAAGTAAATCGGATTGGACAACATCCCTGTCCCACATGGGGCTTATAGTCTCGATCCCCATTTTACAGCAGCGTGGCTCCGTGGAAAGAGTACGGGCTTGGGAGTCTGAGGTCATGGGTTTGAATCCCAGCTCTGCCACTTGTCTGCTGTGTGACTTTGGGCAAGTCACGTAACTTCTCTCTGCCTCAGTTACCTCATCTGGAAAATGGGGACTAAGACTGTGAGCCCCACGTGGGACAACCTAATCACCCTGTATCCCCCCAGTGCTTAGAACAGTGCTTTGCACATAGTAAGCGCTTAACAAATACCGTCATTATTATTATTACGGATGAGGTAACTGAGGCACGGAGAAGTGAAGTCGAGGTCATGCAGCAGACAAGTGGTGGAGCACGGATTAGAAATCTTGACCTCCTGACTCTATCCACTACACCATGTGGCTTCTTCTTCTATCAGCAGAACACTGTACTAAGTGCTCAAGAGCATACAAGTCAGTTCCAAGTGCTTAGTACAGTGCAGTGCATGTAGTAAGCATTTAGTAAGCATTCACTAAATAGTACTGATTGAATGACTGAGAGAGGGATTGCTCTCCTTGGGCAAGGTTTGGAACATCATGAGGCCAGTTGGGAAATGGTGACAAAACCCTTACTAGGATTCTTTCATTAGCACAGCAAGAATCTAGCCTGATGTGCAAACAATTCAGGAGGATATGTTAGTCACATATCTGTCTCTTCCCCATGCTCACTTGAAAGGATAGGATCTCACCAACAGACACTGAAAATGAGGGACAGATGCACAAATCTTTTAGTTTTTTAATGGTGCTTGTTAAGCTGTCAGTATAGGCACTGTAATAATAATAATAATAATGGCATTTATTAAGCGCTTACTATGTGTAAAGCACTGTTCTAAGACCTGGACTAAGTAGTGGGGTAGATACAAGATAACCCGGTTGGTCACATTCCCTGTCCCACATGGGACTCACGGTATAAGTTGGAGGGAATAGGATTTAATCCCCATTTTAAAGATGAGGTTAACTGAAGCAAGGAAAAGTTAAGCAACTTGACCCGGGTCCCAGAGCAGACACGTTGGTCGGCCAGTGAATCGTATTTATTGAGCGCTTACTTTGTAATGTTTGGAAGAGTACAATATAACAATAAATAGACACATTCCCTGCCCACAGTGAACTTACAGTCTAGGAGGGAGACAGACCTTAACATAAATAAAAAAATAACAGATATGTACATAAGTGCTGTGGGGCTGGGAGCCCGGAGGAATAAAGAGAGTAAGTCAGGGAGATCTAGAAGGGAGTTGAAGAAAAGGAAAAGAGGGCTCAGTCAGGGAAGTCCTCTTCTTGGAGGAGATGTGCCTTCAATAAGGCTTCGAAGGCTGGGAGAGTAATTGTCTGTCAAATATGAGGAGAGAGGGCATTGCAGGCCAGAGGCAGAAAGTGAGCGAGAGGTCAGAGATGAGATAGTCAAGATTGAGGCACAGTGAGAAGATTAGCACAGATAGTCAAGAATGAGGCACAGTGATAAGGTCAGCATTAGAAGAGCAAAGTGTGCGGGTTGGGTTGTAGTAGGAGAGTAGTGAGGTGAGGTAGGAGGGGCCAGGTGAATGAGTGCTTCATTCATTCATTCGTTCATTCATTCATTCACTCATTCAGTCGTATTTATTGAGCGCTTACTGTACCAGGTGATTGAGTGCTTCATTCATTCATTCATTCATTCATTCAATCATATTTATTGAGCGCTTACTGTGTGCAGAGCACTGTACTAAGTGCTTGGGAAGTACAAGTTGGCAACGTATAGAGATGGTCCCTACCCAACAGCGGGCTCACAGTCTAGAAGGGGGAGACAGACAACAAAACAAAACATATTAATAAAATAAAATAAATAGAATAAATATGTACAAGTAAAATAAATAAATAGAGTAATAAATATGTACAAACATATATACATATATACAGGTGCTGTGAGGAGGGGAAGGAGGTAAGGTGGGGAGATGGGGAGGGGGAGGAGGGGGATAGGAAGGAGGGGGCTCAGTCTGGGAAGGCCTCCTGGAGGAGGTCAGCTCTCAGTAGGGCTTTGAAAGGTGGTAGAACCAGGATTAGAACCGAGGTCCTCCGACTCCCAGACCCATGGTCTTTCCACTAAGCCATGCTGCTTCTTTATACTCAATTGCTTCCCCTGCCTGTAATTAATTTGAATGCCTGTCTTCCCATCTAGACCATAAGCTCCTCAAGGGCAGGGATCATGTCTACCCACTTTATTGTACTCTCCCAAGCCCTTAGAACAGTGCTCTGCCAACAGCAAGTGCTCAGTAAGTATCACTGACGCCACCCAATCCAGACCTGCTCCTACTAGACAGAGCTGCCTTGGCCAACAGGGAAAACTGGGCTATACACAAGCAACTACCAACTCCCCTTTAACAAAATTAAAGTTTTGGAAATGACTGGTTTTTACTTGATACCATTCCGTCCTGGCTTCCCTCCCACTTCTGACAATAAAATTAGCATTGATCCAATAAGCTCCCGCGTTTCCATCCTTCTCCTCTTGCTGTAATGCACCTTACTTGGCTGGTGGATTGCCAAAAAAACATATGGCAGCAGGTTTCCCAGTAGCTGTCAAGTTCTCAGCTCCCCTCTGTAGGTTTAAAAACGATGCCAGCAGAAGTATCTCAAAACTGCAGTGTAGCAAGGGAGAGGAAAGAAAAGCCAATGAATAAACCCTCTTGTTGAGCTCTGTAATGTGGGCCTGTGGTTTATAGAAACCACTGAGCTTCATTTCCATTGTGATGTGTTGACACTAAAAATATTGTGGTATTTGTTTACTGTTTGTTCACTATGTGGTATTTGTTTACTCCCCCTCTCAGGGTCGCATCTGGAGAATTCCCAGTTCCCTACCAGTCTTGACTACTGGAGGGAGAGTCAGGCAGAGGCATATTCACTCCATTCCTAGCTTGGGCAATGGCTAGCTAATGGAAGGCAATCTGTTACAAGTCAAAACTCACCAGTGCTGGGCAGCAGCGGCATTGGGAGAGAGTCGAGGGTGGAGACTCAAGTTTACTGCAAGGAAGGAGACAATGGTAAACCACTTCCATATTTTTACCAAGAAAACTCTATGGATTCACTACCAGAATGATTGCAGGTGGAGGTGGGGCGTTCTGGGAGTGATGTGTCCGTAGGGTCGCTATGGGTCAAAAACGACTTGACGGCACAAGGCAAGACAATCTGTTTGCTATATGTCAAACACGGAGTAGGTACAAAAAAATCAGGTCAGACATAGTTCCTGACAATCAGTCAATCAGCGGTATTTATTGAGCACTTACTGTATGCAGAGCGCTGTACTAGATGCTTGGGATGAGTCCCACAGAACCAGTACTGAATCCCCATTTTACAGATGAGGAAACCAAAGCACAGAGAGGTGAATTGACTTGCCCAAGGTCACACAACAGATAAGCGGCAGAGCTGGAGTTAGAACCCTGGTCCTTTTGACTCCCAGGCCCGTGCTCTAGGAAATTGGCCACACAGTTTCTCCATTTTAAAGGCCTCCATGCCCTCCCCCCCTGCCCCCAAATCCTGGTCCAGACAGCGCTTCTCACCCCATTTCTTCCTTGTCCCTGTGCCCCAGAACTGAGCCAGTGGAAACTCCCAGAGGGAGTTCAGACCCCACATCCAATCTCTTTTGCTCACTGGACAATCAATCACCAGCTTTCTGCAAAAGAGCCCATTAGCATTCTTTCCCCTCATATGTTGAAAAACATGGAACGGGCTTTCTTCCCCCTCTGACCCCCCTCCATGGAAACTTGATTTTGTCACCTCTCTTTCATTTATGGGGGCCGTGGCTTCTCTTTTTAAGAAGCTGGGCTAAACACAAACATGTTGGGAAGCTGTATGATGCTCATTATGGTCAGGGAACAGGTCTGCCAACTCCCAAAGTGAGTTTACAGTCTAAAAGGGAGCTTACAGTCTAGATTCTGCTACCTGGTTCTGGATATTCTTGCTGACAAAGCTCAATTTGAATTCTAATAAGGGATAGTAAAAGCCGAGAGCACAATTCTCCCATGACAATCATTAAGGCTTCACACCCTAAGCCAATACTTTATCTTGACTTAACTCTGACAGTGGTTAATAACTTAACAAATGATGTTAGCTGGGAAGGCATGTAAGAGGGCTCAGCCCTGAACCAGGACAAAATGGTAAATTATTCAACCCTTACACAGCCCTTGGTTCATAAAACTCCTCTGAATCAACAGCAGAGACTGTGTGGGTGAGCTCTCCAGTATGCTCAAGAAAAGGAAAACCCGACTTCTACAGACATATACAACCATGGAATCCGCATTTGCTTCTAGTATCCATCCTTCAGAGAAACACGTTGGCTTCCAGAAATGGCATCTTTCATCTGAGAGAATTGATCGATCAGTGAATACTATCAACTAAGTATTTCCTATCTGCAGAGCACTGTACCAAGCACTTGGAAGAGTACAATATGATAAACACGATCATAGTACTTACAGTAAAGTGGGAGAGAAGTTAAGCCTCTGATTTTCATGGCTCAGGAGAAGAGAATTGAGGAAAATCCTGCCCTCAACCAAACGCAACCAACTCCTCCGGTGGTAATGACGACTCTGAATTATAGATTCCCTCCCCCTGGTCAGCAGCAGAGTTTTTACAAGTTCTTAGTTCTTGCCAGTGATCTCCCTGGGCCCAAGGGGATATTTCAACCTTTCATTTCCCTGTACATCACAGAATGAAATGATAGGATGGATATAGAACTAAAAGGTCATCCAATGCATCCCTCTGCCTCCAGGCTGGATACTCCTAACCCATCCTGGTCCATCGACACAATACAGAGAAGGCACAGGCCTGGTAGTCTGAAGAAATGGGTTCAAATCCTGGCTCTGCCACATGTCTGCTCTGTGACCTTGGGCAAGTCACTTAACATCTCTGGGCCTCAGTTATCTCATCTATAAAAGGGGGATTAAGACTGTGAGCCTGAACAAGAACAGAGGCCTTGATTTGGGGATCTTGAGAGAATATTAGTAAAATATTGGTGAAAACAAGGCTAGTTTTAGCATATGCAGTCAGTTCTTCATCTTGCCTTTCTGCCTTACTCCCAATCCAAAACAGTACATCATCGGCATCTTCCAATCAATCAGTCAGTCACTGGTGGCTACTGAGCACTTACTGTGTGCGGAGCACTGAAGTAAGCACTTGAGAGAGTATAATACAACAGAGTTGGTAGACCTGCTCACTTCCAATAGTGTGCCATGCACTCATCCATCTCACACTCACCAGGCCAGAGACCATTCCAAGACAGATTCCCATCGACTGGATTCCCCAAATTAATAAAAGTGAAATTCTCAATTATCTCGAGAAACAGAGAGCTCAACCTTTGTCCTCTTCTCATTCAAGGGGTTGGCTGTCAATCAGCAACTCTGTGCTCTGCCCTGGCCTAAACAGCCTGTTTCCTCATCTCGGGGCCTCTGTTTTTCCCAAAAGATAACAAACTCCTTAACAATTACGAGATCCAATGCGAGTCTGATTTTTGGCTCAGAAAGATATGGTTTTCTCCTCTGGGTGGTACGGTCAGTCACAGTTGATTTCATCTTATTTAGTGGACCTTCAGCGGACCTTCAACAGATTTCATACAGATGGTTGTGCAAACACAAGCCCTGGAGCTAGAGAAAACTACACAGATTCATTTAACACATTTTCAATACGTCACTTTGGGAGAAAGGGTGGAAGTTTGCCACGACTGCCATTATCGTTAAGAATTTATATCTGCAGAGTATTTTATGGACATTTATCATTATTTCTCGGAGGTCTCTAGGGCAGAGTAGTAGAGTTTGCCTTATTTTAGAATCCTGGGGCTTCCCTAAGTTCAGACTGCAAATATGAGGTAGAACTTGACTTAGAACTCCGACCTCTGTGTTTCCAGGCTATCATTTAGGCATGGAGACAGACTTCCCTCCACACAGATTTTCAGTACAAAAAAGTGCCATAATTCCCACCCCAAAAAATCTCTGTTTTTACTGCCTTCCATTTTGGTGGAACACAGTCAAAAATCTTTGTGTGAAACTGAAAAATAGGGTGAAGGTTTTGCAAAACTAGTAAAAACCAAAACTCTCTAGCAGCACTGTGCTTTCACTTGGTTGAGGATCTTTCATTAAATAAGACTGCTTGTGACCTTGAAGCAGTTTAAGATTATTCTCCTAGGTATTTCTACTTCCAAAACTGGTTTTTCTGTTTTACAAGAAAGATTTGTATACAAAAAATGAGTGACTGAGCTTTGATATCAGTTAGGCCAGCCCTAAGGGAGAGCTTCTGATATGAAGATGTTTGGGCTTTAGGAGAGAGATGGAAGGAGGTGGTGAAATTGCCTTTTCTTTTTTATTGGTATCCGTTAAGCACTTCCTATGTGTCAGGCACTGAACTGAGTGCTAGAGTAGATACAAGATATTCAGACTGGACACAGTCCATGTCCCACATGGTGCTCACAGCCTTAATACCCGTTTCACAGATGAGGTTATCTGAGGCCTAGAGATGTGAAGTGACTTGCCCAAGGTCACAGAGCAGACAAGTGGTAGAACCGGGGTTAGAACCCAGTTCCTCTGACTCCCAGGCCTATGCCTTCTCTAGAATGTGTCATTGGACTGGGATGAGTGTCCTGCCTGAAGGCAGAGGGATATATTGGATGACCTTTGAGTTCTATTTCAGTCCTGTCATTTCATTCTCTGATGCACAGGGAAATAAAAGGCTGAATTATCCCCCTGGGCGAGGCTCACTCGCAGGAACTAAAAATGATGACATCTGTACAGGTACAAAAAAGAACTTGATCTACATTCACCGAATCCACCAGAGCAAGAGAATTCAATTGTGATGAAAAGCTAAGCAAGCAAAGGAATTCTCAGTGGTGTGCTCTCTAACAAGCCTCTTTCTATTCTCTAGAAAGCCCCCAGGAACAAGAAAGTGAAGCCTCCACCTCAACTCGACTATCCCATAATTTGGTTTAGCCAGCTTACCCTTGGGTGGTAACAATTTTTCCCTGCTCTCCTAAGAAAGAAAATGAAAAGAACAAGAAACAGAAGGGAAAGTATTTTCAGTGTTCCCTAACACTGGAAATTCTGTATAAACACAGTACTATGAGGAACTATGGAGAAGCAGATGCCCTCCCTCCGCACATCTGCCAAGCTAGCTCTCTTCCTCCCTTCAAGGCCCTACTGAGAGCTCACCTCCTCCAGGAGGCCTTCCCAGACTGAGCCCCCTCCTTCCTCTCCCCCTCCTCCCCTTCCCCATTCCCCCCGCCTTACCTCCTTCCCTTCCCCACAGCACCTCTATATATTTATATATGTTTGTATGTATTTATTACTCTATTTATTTTATTTGTATGTTTATTCTATTTATTTTATTTTGTTAATATGTTTTGTTTTGTTCTCTGTCTCTCCCTTCTAGACTGTGAGCCCACTGTTGGGTAGGGACCGTCTCTATATGTTGCCAACTTGTACTTCCCAAGCGCTTAGTGCAGTGCTCTGCACACAGTAAGCACTCAATAAATACGATTTAATGAATGAATGAATGAATCTAGTGGATAGACCACAGGCCTGGGAGCCACAAGGACCTGGGCTCTACTCCCAGCTCTGCCACTTGGCTGCTGTATATCCTTGGGCAAGTCACTTAACTTCTCTGGACCTCAGTTACCCCTTCTGTAAAAATGGGATTTAAGACTGTGAACCCCCTGAGGGACAAGGACTGTGCCCAACCTGATTAGCACTTAGTAAAGTGCCTGGTACATAATAAGCACTTAACTAATACCATTGTCATTATTATTAGAGAAGCAGCAGTGGCTCAGTGGAAAGAGCAGGGGCTTTGGAGTCAGAGGTCATGGGTTCAAATCCCGGCTCCGCCAATTGTCAGCTGTGTGACTTTGGGCAAGTCACTTAACTTCTCTGTGCCTCAGTTACCTCATCTGTAAAATAGGGATTAAGACTGTGAGCCCCACGTGGGACAACCTGATCACCTTGTATCCCCCCAGCACTTAGAACAGTGCTTCGCACATAGTAAGCACTTAACAAACACCATCATTATTATTATTATTTACCCCAGAGCTTAGTTCAATGCCTGGCATATAGTAAGCACTTAACAAATACCCTAAAAAAAACTTTTAGAAATGATAAACTGTCAGTTCAGGCATCCACTACATGTCTACCATAGACCCTCTCTTGGCTTTTCCTTCATAACCTGGAAAGCAATTCCAGTTCAGCTAAAGTTCCTGAGAAACATCAGCCAGAAATCCATATTGCCTGGGGTATTGAGAGTTGAAGTCCTGAGAGTGAAAGTAATATTAATAATTGTAGCATTTGTTAAATGCCTACTATGTGCCGAGCACTGGGGTAGATACAAGATAATCAGGTCCCATATGGGAATCACAGCCTAAGTAGGAGGGAGAACAGGCACTGAATCCTCATTTTGCTGCTAAGTGAACTGAGGCACAGAGAATATAAGTGACTTGCCCAAGATCACACAGCAAGTAGGTGGCAGAGCCAGCATTAGAACCCAAGTCCTCTAACTACCAGGCTCATTCTCTTTCCACTAGACCACACTGCCAAGTACTCAGCTTGGCATCAAGTCAATGAGGTTATGTCCGCCTAAAGATGAACCAATACTTAATTCCAGAATGCCTCAAGGCTCCCATATTACTGCAAGGACTGCAAACTTTCTTACAATAATAATCATAATCATTATGGCATTTGTTAAGCACTTACTATTTGCCAGGCACTGTACTAAGTGCTGGGGTGGATACAAGCAAATTGCAGTGGACACAGTCTCAATCCCCATTTTACAGATGAGGTAACTGAGGCTCAGAGAAATGAAGTGATCTACCCAAGGGCATCCAGCAGACGAGTGGTGGAGCTGGGATTAGAAGCCAGTGACCTTCTGACTCCCAGGCAAATGTTCTATCCACTACATTATTTCTATTCTCCTCACTTCTTTTCCCCTTCGAGCCGAGCAGTGGGAAGGGTGGGCATGTAAAGCAGAGGGGCAGGGGACCTCGGCACTGAGTGCCTCTCTGAGCACATCATCTTGCACACCATGTGTGTGTCCATTTGCTTTGGCTTTGCCTCCTCCTTAGAGAGTAACTGCTGGCTTTGTAGGCAAGGGGAGAATTTTGTAAGGCTCGCCCCAGTCTGTAGATGTACAAAAGTGTTAGTGTCAAAATGCAAATCCAGATGCCATAAATATAGATGCTTCCCATGTTTCTGGCAGCAGTGGTGACTTCCCCAATGGCTGGGATAGGAACCATGACTCTGTGTGTTAGCGGGTTTTCTACATTGGGTAGTGCCGTGTCTTGGACTGAAGTAGGTCGCTTAAGAAGAGCATTGCTCTTCTGCTGCCCTCTCACCAGGATTTCCCCCCGGCCTATGAATAAGCTAGATCCACCTTCACTTTTCAGAGGGGCTAGGCTGGTGTTTACTGCAGTTAGTCACATCTGATTCCTTTAGTGATGTATACCCCAACTCTAAATCACAAAGGGATAAACTCCTTTGAATTATTATTAATAATAATAATGGTATTTGTTAAGCGCTTACTATGTGTCATGCGCTCTTCTAAGAGCTGGGTTGGATACAAGCAAATCGGGTTGGATACAGTCCCTGTCCCACGTGGGGCTCACAGTCTCAATCCCCATTTTACAGATGAGGTAACTGAGGCCCAGAGAAGCCAAGGGACTTCCCCAAGCTGATACAGCAGACAAATGGTGGAGCCGGGATTAAAATCCATGACCTTCTGACTCCCAGGCCTGTGCTCTTCTAACCACGGGGCTTTCACATCAGTCATCTTATTTTATCCTCCTAATTAGCATCCCTGTCAGGTTGGGATTTAAAGTGGGATGCAGGAGATAGCCTATGACACATCTCTCTGAGCTAAAGATAATAATAATGATGATGATGGCATTTATTAAACGATTACTATGTGCAAAGCACTGCTCTAAGTGCTGGGGAGGTTACAGGGTGATTAGGTTGTCCCATGGGGGGCTCACAGTCTTAATCCCCATTTTAGACGAGGTAACTGAGGCACAGAGAAGTTAAGTGACTTGCCCAAAGACACATAGCTGACAATTGGCAGAGTGGGGATTTAAACCCATGACCTCTGACTCCCAAACCCGTGCTCTTTCCACTGAGCCATGCTGGGGCAAGAAGAGTTTTGTTGTTTGTTTTTTTCCTTTGGGTTTTAGCTCTACAGAAATTGCATGGTATCAGGGTTTTTCTTCTCCTTTTTGACTTGAATTTAGGATGCCTTCTGCTGCCACCATCAGGAAGATCCCGCCTAAGGCACGAGATTCCACTCTGCTCAAGTACATTGAGTTGAAAAGGATCCAGACGAAGCAGCCTCCGCAAAGCCCAGGCCAAGAAGGAGATGAACCACGTACTTCACTTTAATGGAGGCCCCAGGTGAACCTGCGGCTTCTCGCCCAGAAAGGATGCTTATAATGCGGTCTGCTGATGAGGTACTTAGGTTAATTGGTTTCTGAAAAGCTGCAGGTTCCTTCAAGCCCCAGCATCACTTTAGCGGCAGAGTGAGCAGCTCTGAGAGCTAGTCCTCTGAGTTAGTTTTCAAAATTAGATGCATTGTTTGTGGATAAGTATGTCTACCCTCAGATCCTGAGTGATAAGCTCTTTGGGTCACCAGTATGGTTTAAAATCAATCCCCTTCCCCAACTCTCCTCCCGCCTGCTCTCCCAATCAGTAAACTTGGTTACTCATTCAGTTCATTCAGTTGTATTTATTGAGCCCTTCCTGTATGCAGAGGACTGTACTAAGCGCTCGGGAGAGTACAGTACAACAATAAACAGACACATTCCCTGCCCACAGCGAGTTTATAGTCTAGAGGACGAGCTTAAAGTCTAGAGCACTGTACCCAAAAAGACTCAGGGAAATGACTTTTTCAATGTTGTTTCCAAATTAAGGTGGGTAATTACAATTCTAAAACCAGTGCATAAGAAACCTAAGCAAATAGTTCTCTGCAAACGACTAAATATGTCTTCCTCAAATAAGACAAATACTAACACAATTGGGTAAATGTAAAGAACTCATCTTCTTTATATACCAAGAATCTGTATCAGAGTCACTCTAGTCACTTGTTAAAATAACAGATTACGGAGGTACTAAGTAAAAATAGGACTGTTCTTTGTTGGATGAAGCTTGAAAGAAAGGAAAATAGGCATCAAAAATAAACTTATATGTGTTTCTTTGATCTCAAGCAATGGATTCAACCTGGATCAAATACGGTGTGGGAGTTTAGAAGGGGAGTGGAGGAAGAAGCAAAAGCAGTTTACATTCAGGCACAAAGAAATAAAAATAAATTCACACAGAGGGGACTGTCTGGTTCCAATGTTCAGATGAAAATGGTCTGAACCTAAGGGAATCATGCAATGGTAAACAACTATGCTTTCAGTGCAAACTATAGCTACTTGACACTAAAACCACCATTTCAGACCCAGGATAAATCTTGGTTTGTCACAGCTCAACCACAGAATCAGATTTCACACTACAAACTTTGGCATGTCACAGAAACAATTTGGGAGTTTTCAAAAGCAAGAAGCAAAGGAATCCATGCCAAAAAACACTCATCTTTTAAAACCAAACCATGACTTCATGAGTGTGTCCTTTCAACAATTACTTAAAACACATACACTCTCTCTCTCTCTCTCTCTCTCTCTCTCTCTCTCTCTCTCTCTCGGTCCCATTTATGGGAGGAAAAAACCTACTGTGAAGTCATTCGTATTAATTGAGTGCTTACTGTGTGCAGAGCACTGTACTAAGCTCTTGATCAGGAAAACCTTCAGTTTCAGCTACCTTGCCAAAGGTGGTTAGATTAGCTGCGGTAGGACAAAAGGTTGGAGAGACATATTGAAGGGTTCATTCATTCATTCAATTGTATTTATTGAGCACTTACTGTGTGCAAAGCACTGTACTAAGCACTTTGGAAGGATGGGAAACAGGGAGGGAGAGACATGGAGAGAAGGGGAGAGAGAAAGAGGAAAAAAGCGGGGTAGAGAGGCAGTCAGAGACAGAGAAACACAGTGACAGAGAAGTTTATTCTTTCCCTGGGAACATTTTTCACTTGAGATGACAGCTAGATCCTGGAATGTATCTTGATCAGTTTGAAAGACCTCACTGTCATTCAAAAACTGTTTCAAGAACAGGGGTGATATGGTTTGTATAGCCCTTGAGCATGCCAAGTGGTTAAATTGCTTTATTAAAATATATAGGAGAAATCAGAGATTTCAAAATTCTGCCCCATCATAAAGTTATCTCAAAACACCACTCCCATTGAGTAAGTTTCTATAGAATGGTCTGCTCTCCTTCTATTCCATCTGTCCCTCAGTCTCTCCCCTTTACCTACCTCACCCCTATTATGTACATATTCTACGCTAACTTTAAAAATATGTCTTTATTTCCTGGAAAGTGTATTCATCTTATTCTCAAGTAACAGCCTGCGTACTGGGAGGCAGCCAGAACTATGGGACATCCTAAACTTAATCTTACATTCCTTAAAACTGCAAGGAATTCAATCCATCAGTAGTATTCTTTGAGCATCTTCTCTGTGCAGAGCATTGTATAAGCACTTGAAAGAGTACAGGGGAGTAAATAGATTTGATTTATCCCATTAAGGATCTTATAAACTAGTGCCGGAGACAGACACTAAAATAATTAGACTGAAGGAAAAAGGAAAAGGGAGTGTGTGTGTGTGTGTGTGTGTGTGTGTGTGTGTGTGTGTGGAGTACTTACATAATAGCACATGTAAGATATTAATGCAGCAATTGTGAAAAAATAAATCCTTGCTATCCCCAAGTTTCAACAAGAACCATAACCTGAAGTTGACCCTTTTTTGTCATAAAATCAACCTCCACATTTACAAAGACTTAACTAATCATGTGCAGATTCACTTTGGAGAGTCCAAACGAAATCATTCTTATTTCCTCCCTGAGAGATCTCTGTAATCAAATTTAAGGCAGGCAAGAATATTAAGTACAATGAAGAAAGATGGATCAGCAACGAGCCAATTAATCCACCCTCACTTCTGACCCTATCCCTAGAAAATGAGTCAGTGCTTAGCCTCTCTCCAAGCCCTCTTACTTGAACTTCTTTACTTCAGGAAAGATTCAAATGCTGTATTAAAGAGTAAAATAACAAGAACCCTTGCTTCATCAGTTATTATTATTATCATTATAAATATTGTATTTGTTCAGCTCAGCACTGTCCTTAAGTGCAGGGGTAGATAAAAGTTAATCAGTTGAAATACAGTCCCTGTCCCACATAGGGCTCACAGCCTAAGTATGAGGGAGAACAGCTATTGAATTCCCATTTTACAGATGAAGAAACTGAGGCCTAGAGAAGTTAAGTGCCATACCCAAGGTCACACAGCAGGCAACTGGCAGAGCGAGGATTAGAACCCAGGTCCTCAGACTCCCAACCCCATGTTCTTTCCACTATAACACACTGCAACTCCATTACTCAGTAACTTCTTGAAAGGGGAAATTCCCAAGGAAAGGCTAAATTACTTTTCAGGGATTCTATTTTTCCCTCTAGAATCAATTGATGCATCAATCATCAGCGATATTTATTGAGAGCTTACTGTGTGCAGAGCACTGTTCTAAGAGTTTGAGAGAGTATAACAGAGTTGATTGAGATGTTCCCTGTCCACAAGGAGTTTACAGTCTAGAGGAGACAGACATTAAAATAAATTACCGATTTGTACATAAGTGTTGAGAGACTGAGGGTGAGTAAGAGGTACAAACCCAAATCCCAGAATGTGAGCTCCTTGTGGACAGGGGTCGTGTTTTAGTATTGTGCTCTCTCAGTGCTCTGCACACAATCAGCGCTCAAGAAATACCATGGAATGATTCTTCAATCTACCTATGCCTTATCCCTCTTCCCAAAAAACTTTCTGGCTTCTCTGGAAACGTTGGCTGGGACGGTCCCAAAAGGATCTGGGTGCTGACAACCTCTGACCAGGGGGCAAAGGTTCAGAAGAAAGGCTGTCCAGCCTGTCTGGAGCGCTGGACCCAGCTCTCCCGGCTGGACAACAGGTGTGCTGCTGTACCCTCCCACCCACCCCCCATTACATCCCATCCTCAGTGGCCAGGAGGGTCTCCGCAGAGCTCTGATAAATACAAGGATTGACTCTAACGGGAATAACAGAATTTTTTTTCTTTTTCCCTAGGCACTTTGCTGCTCTCCCTCCTGTGCAGCCCACTGACCCCAGAGAAGACGGAGTCCTGGATGGAAGGATGAGGACACTCTGAGGGTCTTTCCTGGCCCAGACCCCACCACCATTTCTGGTTCCCCATCTCTCGGGGCCTAAGCTCAGCTGCTCCAGGTGGGTGTCCGCGGGGAGCGTGGGGAGAGGAGAAGCAGAAGGAGCACGGGCTTGGGAGTCAGAGGACGTGGGTTCTAATTCCGGCTCCACCGGTGCTGTGTGGCCTTGGGCAGGCCTCCTAACTTCTCTGTGCCTCAGTTACCTCATCTGTAAAAATGGGGATTAAGACTGAGCCCCACGAGGGACAACATGATTACCTCGTTTCTACCTCAGTGCTTAGAACAGTGCTTGGCACATAGCATGCGCTTGACAAATACCATTATTATTATTATTATTATTATTTTGTTACTATGCAGAGGAGTGTCCTGTCGATACCAGTCGAGGCTGCCCCCTCCCCTCCTCGCCCCCTGAGACTGAGGGATGGCCCGGTCCTGGGCACTGGGCATCCCTCCTCCTCATCCTCCTCCTGCCCCGGGGACTCTCCCTCATTCCATCGTATTTATTGAGCGCTAACTGTGTGCAAAGCACCGTACTAGGCGCTTGGGAAAGTATAATACAGCAATAGAGACAATCCCTGTCCACAATGAATTCACAGTCTACGGAGGGGGGCGGGGGGAGACAGACGTCAAGGCAAATAAACAGACATCACTCTAAAGAAATAGAATTCCAGATCTATACATTATGCGGTGTGGGATGGGGAAGGGGGGGAAGAGCAAAAGGAGGGCAAGTCAGGGCGATGCAGAAGGGAGTGGGAGAGGAGGAAAAGTGGGGCTTAGTCTGGGAGGGCCTCTAGGAGGAGGTGCGTTTCAGTAAGGATTTGATCCAAGGAAAGGGAGGGCTCCTTTCCCTGGGATGAGCCCCGCATCCCGGCTACATGGATGCGGGATTCCCAACTCCAAAGGCCGCCCCGCATCACCGTCCCCCCGCCCCTCGCCTCCCCGGGGACCTTTTCCGGGGAAACTTGCGAGATCTGGCGGGAAAGTCTCCGGGATAGGGAATCTCTCCTCCCTTGGACCGTGGGCAGCCCCCCGCCCCCCGGTCCGGTCCGGTCCGGCCCCGCCCGCCCCGCTCACCGCCGAGGAGCATCAGGAAAAGTTGCAGGAGGCGCAGGGCGGCCGTCTCCATCGCGGGCTCGGGGGGCGCGTCCTGGAGTCCTGGAAGGGGGGGGGGGGGTCCTGGAAAGGGGGTCCTGGAAAGGGGGTCTTGGGAAGGGGAGTCCTGGAGGAGTCCTGGGGAAGGGGGTCCCGGAGAGGGGATCCTGGAGGGAGGTCCTGGGGAGGGGGGTCCTGGAGAGGGTCCCGGAGAGGAGGGTCCCCCAGCAACAGCAGCAGCAACAGCAGCAACGGCAGCAGCAGCGAGGGTCTCGGGCGTCCTCCGGCCGCTCCGGACGAAAGGTCCGGGCCGTCTGCCCTCCCCGCCCGGACCCTCAGCCCGAGGGGACGGGAAGGGACGGGGCGGGGAAACACCCGGGGCCCAAAGCCGGGGGGAGCGGAGGGGAAGGGGAGGGGAGGGGAGGGGAGGGAGCCCCGGAGACCAGGGCGGGGAGGGCGGGGAGAGGAGGGGGCGGGGAGAGGAGGAGGGGGAGGGGGACAGGCCACCAGTCGTTGGGCAGCAGCCAGGAGGACTTCTTCCCTTTCCCCTTCTTCCCTGCCCCTGCCCCCGTGTCTCCTCCAGCTCCTCCCTTTCCCGACCCTCCCGGTCCCTGCCCAGCCCCGGACCCCCCCGCCCTTCTCGGGACCCGCGGGGGAAGCTGGCACCCAACGGCTGCCAACTTGGCGGGGCGGGGGGGGAGGCTGTGTGTGTGTGTGTGTGTGTGTGTGTGTGTGTGTGTGTGTGTGTGTGTGTGCCCCCGCGCGCGCGCTGGGGGTCCGGGAGAAGGAGGAGGCTGGAGGTTGGGGGGGGCGGGGGGGCGCCCCGTCCTTGGATCCCTTTCCGTGCAACCGCGCAGAGCAGGGATGGTGCTGTCCATCCTCCCCTCCTTCCTCCCATCCATCTTCCCGGTCATCCTCCCATTCATCCTCCCATCCATCCTCCCAGTCATCCTCCCGTCCATCCTCCCGGCCATCCTCCCGGCCATCCTCCCGACCATCCTCCCATCCATCCTCCCATCCATCCTCCCGGCCATCCTCCCGGCCATCCTCCCGGCCATCCTCCTGTCCATCGTCGTTTCGGGGCGGAGGCTTGACCCACCAGGTGTCCGGCGGCCGGAGGGATGGATCCGCCCTGGTCCGGAGGGTCAGGTGGGTAGAGACCTTCGTGAGTCTTCTCACCCTCCCCTAAACCACCCCCACCTCCCCATCCCCCCGACCCTCTGGCCCTGCTCCATTTCCCCAAACGTTTCCCCTCCCTTCGAACCCCCCCTTCCCTAACAGCCCTCCCTCCTTTCGATCTGCCCTCCCTTCCCTCTGGTCATCCTTTCCCTAACTCTACTTCTTCCAGTCGAAGAAGAATATCTTCCCTGATATTTTCCCTCCCTACGATGAATCTGCTTCCCCTAGCAATCCTGCCTCCCGTCAATCGGTCCTCCTTCCCCTTAATAATGATGGTATTTGTCTAGAGCTCACTATGTGCCAGGCACTGTACTAAGCACTGGGGCAGATACAAGCAAATCGGATTATGCACAATCCTTTGCCCCACGTGGGGCTCACAGTCTCAATCTCCATTTTACAGATGAAGTAACTGAGGCCCAGAGAAGTGAAGCGACTTGCCCAAGGTCACACAGTAGACAAGTGGTGGAGCCAGAATTAGAACCCATGACCTTCCGACTCCCAGGCCTGTGCTCTATCCATTACACCATGCTGCTTCACAAGGTACTTCCCTCCCTTCAATCTGTCACCCCCTCCCCTCGATATCTACTCCCTGTGCTTCAACAGTCCTCCCCTCCTCACCTGGGGTCCACCCTCTCCTAACAGTCCTCCCTCTCCTCTATCTGTCAGTCCTCCCTCCCCTGGGTCAGTCTTCCCTCCCTTGCATCAGCTCCCCCCTTTTCTCCATCAGATGCTCCCCACACCGTGAATAAGTCCTCCCTCTCCTCAACCCATCCTCCCTCCTCCCAGCCAGGTTCCCTTCAGCCCAATCCCACCCCCATACCTTCCACCCAATCCTTCCTTCTCCTTTACCAGGGCCTTCCCTCACCTCGACTGATCCTCCTTTTTCTAATAGTCCTCTCTCCCCTCCACCAGTCCTTCCCTCTGGCCAATCTCCTCTCCTTCCCCTGTCCTAACTTCTATACTTCTGTTCTCCCTCCCTGACCCCAACACTTCTACATTTCACGGCTGAAAGCTTTTTAAGTACCTGTACAACTCTATACATGCTTTTGCCTCACAGTAAGCAGGGAAGCCGCAGCAGTACTTTTATCCTGACACCTAATCCATCGTGCTTTGCATTTACTTTATTTTTTTTCCGTGCCTAAACAATTTTTAAACTTTCCATCTGCATTTAAAAACCTGGAAAAGAGACAGGGGAGAGGAGACGAGAGGACAGATCTAAAGAGGCCACCAAAAGCATTTATGCTTTTCCATTTACTTAATTTCTACATGGTCAGAAGTGGGTTTTGAGGGAGAGTCAAGAAATTAAAATTTGATGAGGCTTCTTTCTCTTCTGAAATCCTAAAAATTGAGTGGTTCTGAAGTCTGCTATTAAGTCTGATCTATAAGTCTCTTTTGATTAATAATAAGACATTTCTGCTCCTGGAGAGAGATTGTGAATGCATAGGTCTGAAACATTACAGCTACTAAATCATGAATGCAGCCCTATAGCAGTAAACTCCAAAAATTGTTTCATCATTTTCATTGTACCTTTCCATCTCCTAATTTACCGTCCTAAGGATAGGTGTGTTTCAGGGTCTCGAAGCTAAAGCTCATGGCCAATAATGTTATTTCTTTCTGCAACAATGTAATCTCAACTCTCCATGACTGCGCAATGGTTGACAATCAGTAAATTCATTCATTCATTCAATCGTATTTATTGAGTGCTTACTTTGTGCAGAGCACTGTACTAGGCTTTTGGAAAGTACAAGTTGGCAACATATAGAGACGGTCCCTACCCACCAGCAGGCTCACAGTCTAGATGGGGGAGACACACAACAAAACAAAACATATTAGCAAAATAAAATAAATAGAATACATATGTACAGGTAAAATAAATAGAATAATAAATGTGTACAAACATATATACATATATACAGGTGCTGTGGGGAGGGGAAGAAGATAAGGTGCGGGGATGAGGAGGGGGAGGAGGGGGAGAGAAAGGAGGGGGCTCAGTCTGGGAAGGCCTCCTGGAGGAGGTGAGCTCTCAGTAGGGCTTTGAAGGGAGGAAGAGAGCTAGCTTGGCGGATGTGCGGAGGGAGGGTATTCCAGGCCAGGGGAAGGATGTGGGCCGGGGGTCGACAGCGGGACAGGCGAGAACGAGGCACAGTGAGGAGGTTAGTGGCAGAGGAGCGGAGGGTGTGGGCTGGGCTGTAGAGGAGAGAAGGAAGGTGAGGTAGGAGGGGGCGAGGTGATGGAGAGCCTTGAAGCCGAGGGTGAGGAGTTTTTGCCTGATACGTAGGTTGATTGGTAGCCACTGGAGATTTTTGAGGAGGGGAGTAACATGCCCAGAGCGTCTGGGCAGCAGCGTGAAGTATAGATTGAAGTGGGGAGAGACACGAAGATGGGAGATCAGAGAGGAGGCTGATGCAGTAATCCAGTTGGGATAGGATGAGAGATTGAACGAACAGGGTAGCGGTTTGGATGGAGAGGAAAGGGCAGATCTTGGCGATGTTGCGGAGGTGAGACTGGCAGGTTTTGGTGATGGATTGGATGTGAGGGGTGAACGAGAGAGCAGAGTCAAGGATGACACCAAAGTTGCGGGCTTGTGAGACGGGAAGGATGGTAGTGCCGTCAACAGTGATGGAAAAGTCAGGGAGAGGGCAGAGTTTGGGAGGGAAGATAAAGAGTTCAGTCTCGGACATGTTGAGTTTTAGATGGCGGGCAGACATCCAGATGGATATGTCCTGAAGGCAGGAGGAGATAGGAGCCTGGAGGGAGGGAGAGAGAGCAGGGGCAGAGATGTAGATTTGGGTGTCATCAGAGTAGGGGTGATATAGTTGAAGCCGTGGGAGCAAATGAGTTCACCAAGGGAGTGAGTGTAGATAGAGAAGAGAAGGGGACCAAGAACTGACCCTTGAGGAACCCCTACAGTAAGGGGATGGGCAGGGGAGGAGGAGCCCGCAAAAGAGACTGAGAATGAACGGCTGGAGAGATAAGAGGAGAACCGGGAGAGGATAGAGTCTGTGAAGCCAAGGTTGGATAGCGTATTGAGAAGAAGGGTGTGGTCCACAGTGTCGAAGGCAGCTGAGATTGTCCAGGAGGATTAGGATAGAGTAAGAGCCATTGGATTTGGCAAGCAGGTGACCTTTGAGAAGGCAGTTTCTGTGGAATGTAGGGGACGGAAGCCAGATTGGAGAGGGTCGAGGAGAGAGTTGGTGTTGAGGAATTCGAGGCAGCGCGTGTAGACGACTTGTTTAAGGAGTTTGGAAAGGCATGGTAGGAGGGAGATAGGGCGATAACTGGAAGGTGAGGTGGAGTCAAGAGAGGGTTTTTTTAGGATTGGAGAGACGTGGGCATGTTTGAAGGCAGAGGGGAAGGAACCAGTGGAGAGTGAGCGGTTGAAGATGGAAGTTAAGGAGGGAGTAAATGATGAAGTGACTGAAAATTCTTAGTTTAGTGCACCAAATTGTATTTAATGACAAATTGAATCATTCTAAAAACCAGGGGTTTTCTCTCTGTTCAGGAACAACTTGTGAATCTAAATCCTTTGAAATCCACCTACCTGAGAAAAGCTGTAACTCTGGATACTGAGGGGGCATAAATCCCACCAAGCAATGTCCCCATAAAGCATGGTCCCTGGAAAATCCCTATCCCCTGGAAAATCTGCTCTGGAGGAAAACTGGTGGAGGGGGAGGTCTCTATGGTGGGTCATAAAGCCAGGGTAGAGTTCCTTTTTATATCCACCATCTGGCGAAGAGTTGTTTCACCTCAGAACAGTCCCAGCTTTCTGCTGAATCCAGTGGGTCTCCACCTGTGACACTCTGTGACACTATGGGCCCCTGGAGCAGAACTCCCTGAACTTTTCCCACGAAAAACTGAGGAGGATGGTGGGGGGAAGGGCAGAGAAGGAAAGGGAAGCCAGAAAGAAGACAGATGGTTTTATCTGCTTAAACTAGGTATGGACGCCTGAGCTGAGCTCAGTAATAACTGTGGTATTGGTTAAGCCCTTATTATGTGCCAAGCACTGAACTAAGCACTAGGGTAGGTACAAGATCATCGGCTCGGACGTAGTCCCGATCCCACATGGGGCTCACAGTGTGACTGAGTGGAAAGCGTGCTCTGAGCAGCATCCACATGGTCATTAAACTGCCGAATGAGGAATGTAATCAAATGCAGCTCAAGACATCAACCAGAGTTAGAGCAGGGCATCCAGCTGGGATTGTTTAGTCTCGTCTTGCAGCTGGTCAGCCACAGAACCTGCCCACATGGATCAGCCCTCCAGCACACATGGATCAGCCCTCCAGCACCACTGAGCCACTGCTTGGCAGATCGGAGAGCTCTCCGGGGCTGTTTACACTTTTAGTTAATGACGACGTTAAACAAAAATTACAGTTTTCAACCCTAGAAATCAAAAAAGAAAATTAAATGACACACATACAGAGTGGAAAAGAAAATAGTTTCTCCCACTTCATTTTCTAGATCATTCCTTCGCCAGCCCGAGCACTTACAAAATCACTCATGCCCTCTCTAAGCATATATGTGTATATATGTGTATTGCACAGAGAGGGTGCTCAGTAAATTTTGTTTCTGCTGCTGCTACTACTACTACTACTACTACTACTACTGTTAATACATTCAGAATCTTAGAGTTTTGTTGTTTTGGAGGCAAGTTATTGTAAGAACAGAGTGTTTGCCACAGATAGAAGGGGATGACATCAATGAAAATAATTTCATTTTTCCAGGTGGGCTCACATGTTTTCAGAAGTGGCCATGGAAAGACTTGTGCATATTATTATTATTATATTATAATAGTAATATTATAATATGTAATATAACATTATTATAATATTATGAATAATAATAAGCACAAGTCTTTCCATGGTATTTGTTACTATGTGTCAGGCACTGTACTAAATACTGGGGTGGATACAAGCATCTCGGGTTGGACACAGTCCCTGTCCCATGTGGGGCTCACAGTCTCAATTCCCTTTACAGATAAGGTAATTGAGGCACAGATAAGTGAAGTGACTTGCCCAAGATCATACAGCAGACAAGGGCAGAGCCAGTATTAGAACCTGTGACTTCCTGTCTCCTAGGCCCGAGCTCTGTCCACTACAGCATGCTGCTTGTAAAGTTATGGCTCTCTCATTACCCAGTTGGAACCCATTTTCACTGTCCCCCAAATACTTGTTTCAGAATGGAGGTGATCTGCATGTAGCCACGTCGAAACAAACCTGGAGTTCCAGCTCAGTACAGTATTTACTGGGAAGCTCACTCCCTGCACCTGACATCTCTCATCCATCAGGCTTGCCATAGGCAGTAGAAATTGTTCACAGTGCAATCGAGATTTTCCTCCAATTCTAGCAGCATCAGAAGAGATAATGCGACATTGCATTGCAAGTGGAAAGCATATGGAGTCTGTTAACACCAACAGAAGTTATGCCGGCCAAATATGTGGGATTCTAGAAGGGTTTGAATAGATTCATGGATGGTTTCCTAGAGGAAAAGTTAGTAATGACTGTGGTACTTTGTTAAGTGCTAACTATGTACAAAGCACTGGGGCAGGAGAAGACACAGTCCCTGTCTTGTCGAGGACTCATGGTCTTAGTGGGAGGAAGAACGATTTTAATCCCCATTTTACACTTGAAGAAACTGAGGCACCAAGAGGTTAATTGACTTGCCTGAAATCATACAGAAGTCAAGGGGTGGAGCTGGGATTGAAACCCACATCTCCTGACTCTCAGTCCTGTGCACTTTCCACTAGACCATACTGCTACTCTTGAAAAGTTAGGGAATGTTAGTTGGCCCATCCATAACCCCCATGCATTATGAAGATGTAAGAGCTGAAGATGGAAATTCATTCATTTGATGCATTTATTGCATGCTTACTGTGTGCAAAGCAGTGTACTAAGTACTTATCTCTCCAAGCATGTCGGGGCCACTGTTGGAGACAGAATACCAGATTGGGTGAACCACTGGTTTGACACAACACTGACATTTCTTCTGTTCTGGTCATTGCCAGCAGGTCATAGTCATGGCAGCCAGGAGCCCACCTGGGTTTAGGATTCCAGTTTTTCCACGAGCCCCACTCTTTCCATTTTCAGCTCACACATATCAATTGACATATCTCATTAATCCTTCAGTTCCTACTGCATGTTTTCAAGTTCATATCTCCACTGCTATGGAAATCAGAACCAAAAAAAAAAAACGCCTGCAGGGCATTGCAAAGATTGTTTCCTCCAGCAAGAGCTTATGCTGTGGTCTGAAGGCTATTTGCATAATTTCTTCAAATGTTTTTTCTCAAAACACATGTGCCACCCCCCCAAAAAAAAACCCACATACAAAATGCACACTAAATTAAACCTCCCTATCTTAGGGAGGAAAGATTGATTCACCCAGTCAAAGGCAGCAAAAACATTTTGAAAACCACTGTGAATTTTAAAGCAAAACCAATTCTATTGCTTTAGAGGGAAACAGTAAAAGCCAATCCTTCCGTAGTGTGAATTCAGGAAAGGATCACAGGTCATGCCAGTCATGAGGTATCCAAGAGGTCTTCCACAGCTAAACCCTCTTTTCCCCTGCTCCCTCCCCCTTCTGCATCTTTTATACGCTTGGACCTCTGACCTCTGGGCATTTGCTATTCTCCCCACCCTCAGCCCCACAGCACTTTTTTACATATCTATAAATTATGTATTAAAAATCATTTATTTATATTAATGTCCCTCTCTAAACTGTTAGCTTGATGTGGGTAGGGAACATGTCAACCAACTCAGTTTTATTATATTCTCCCAAGCACTTAGTAGAGTTCTCTGCACTCAGTAAGTGCTCAAATAAATACCATGGATGATGATGATGATGATTTTATATACATGCAGTAGCACCATTACCAATGACATCAATAGTAATGACATTACCCTGATCCCAAAAAGGAGAGAAAATTCCATTTGTAATTGTTGCAAATCACTAGCTGGAAGTGGGGAAGAAACCACAAAGGAAACAAAATATGTTTAGAAAAAGAATCAATATTATTTCACATTTAGAGAGCACTTTTGCTTCAAAAAATCTCATTGCATGTTTTCCCAAACTCTCTAGAGAGACTGTCGGTAAGCAACACAGTCTTTAAGCTCATGCCAACTTATTCACTGAGCCTTCTTATTTCTCTCACCAAGTGCTCTTGCTCATGACCTCCCTTCTGCTTAGAATCCCCTCCCCCTTCACATCCAGCAGACCATGGTTCTCTCCAGTTTCAATGCTCATCTGTAATTACATCTCCTCTAGAAGACCTTCCCTGATTCATCTCTCATCTTCTAGACTGTCTCTCTTTATTGCTGAATTGTACTTTCCAAGCACTTAGTACAGTGCTCTGCACACAGTAACCACTCAGTAAATAAATGTGATTGAATGAATCTCCCCAATCTATTCCCCACAGCCCACATTGCCACTTCAACACTTCCACATGACCGATATTTGGTTACTCACTACTTCTCCAACTCCACCCCTTTATTATATATCATTTTACCTGTTGATTCCCCGACCTGTAATTTATTTCGGTGTCTGTCTCCCCAGCTAGATTGCAAGATCCTTGAGGGCAGGAATTGTATCTACTAACTCTATTGTATTCTCCCAAGCACCTAGAACAGCGCTCTGAGCACAGTAAGTGCTCACTAAAAGCTGTGGATTGCCTGGTTGGAATCCACTTAGATTTTAGGCAGAGAAGTTGCTTATGAAGTTGACCTTGGCAAAAGAATCTGCGAACAAGAAACACACTGCCCCAGGCAATGAGATTCTTCAAGTCTCAAATCCTCAGCTGCCAAATGGGTGAACACTATTGTTGCTGAAATCCAGCAACAATACTTCTCCGTTCTTATTGACTCCATACCCATTGCCCACGCCAGCTATTTCAGATGCTTAACTGCCTCCTCAAATTCCCTGTCCCCTGCCTCTGCCTCTTTCCCCTAATGACCTGGCCACAAACTTTATTGAGAAATTGAAACCATCAGGTGTGATCTCATTAAGAATCTCCCCGTTCTTTTCCGATTCCTCTCTCTTCCTGCCCCCTCCTCTGTTCTCCCATCTTTCCCAGCAGTATTTCAAGAGGTCTCCCACTTCCTCTCAAAAATCTACCCTCTACCTGAACTTTTGACCTTATCCCTTTGCATCTTATCAAAACACTTGCCCTCTCCCTGGTCTAGTGGAAAGAGCAGGGGACAAGGAGTTAGAGGACCTGGGTTCTAATTCCAAGTCCTCCACTTAGCTGCTGCATGACGTGGGCAAGTCACTTAACTTCTCTGTGCCTCAGGTCCCTCATCTACCAAATGGGGTTTCGATACCTATTAACCCTCCTACTTAGGCTGTGAGCCCCATGTGTGATGTGATTATCTTATGTGTACCCCAATGCTTAGTACATTTTTTACCTCATAGTAAGCACTTAACAAATATCACAATTATTATTAATTACTCTTCCTTCCCTGACCACCATCTTTAATTATATGCTTTCCAATGCCTTCTTCCACACTGCTTTCAAACAGGCTCATGTATCCCCGTCATAAAAAAAACTCTCCCTCGACCCCATGGTTCCCTCCAGTTATTGTCCCATCACCCTCCTACCATTCCTGTCTAAATTATGTGAGCTAGTTGTTTACATTCACCTCCTCCACTTCCTATCCTCTAATTCTCCCCTTGACCCCTTTCAATTTGTGTTTCACCCCCTTCAATCTATGAAAACTGCCCTCTCTAAGGTCACCAATGACTGTCACTTGCCAAATCCAACAACCAGTGGTTACCTAACCACCTCTGCATCAAACAGAAATTTCTTACCATCACCTTTAAAACATTCAATCAGCTCACCCTCTCCCCTCTTAACCTCACTGATTTCATACTGCAAACCTGTGCATACACATCATTCCACTGATGCCAGTTTATTTTCTGTACCTTGATCTTGCCTATCTTGACACCGACTCCTTTGCCCATCTCCTCCCTCTGGCCTGGAACACTCTCCCCCTTCATATATGACAGACCACGACTCTCCCCACCTTCAAAGCCCTGTTAAAATCATATTTCCTCCAAGAGATCTTCCTATCCTCTTAATAACTCCCCTTTTCCCTTACTCTCTCTCCCTTCTGCATCACCTACGCACTTGGATCTATACACTTTTAAGTAGTAGATAATCACCCCACCCTCAGCCCCACGGCAATTAGGTATATATCCATAATTTATTCATTTATTTGATTGTTATTTATTTTAATGTCTGTTTCCCTCTCTAAACTGTCAGCTACTGGTAGGCAGGGAATGTGTCTACCAACCCTGTGGAATTCTACTCCCTCAAGTGTTTAGTATAGTGCTCTGCACATGGGAAGCGCTCAATAAATACCATTGATTGATTATTCATTCATTAAAAATGGGGTTCAGCACTTTTCTCCAGGCTCCATATAGTGAGCAGAGCCATGGCAGAAGGCCAAGAGACCAGTCCTTTGTTTAATCAATTGTCACAATGAATTGTTCAGCCATTCCTTGAGAATAAAATGTCGTCTTCTAGACTGTGAGCCCACTGTTGGGTAGGGACCATCTCTATATGTTGCCAACTTATACTTCCCAAGTGCTTAGTACAGTGCTCTGCACACAGTAAGCACTCAATAAATATGATTGAATGAATGACACTAGATTGTAAACTCCTTGAGGGAAGGAATCATGTCTAAAAGCTCTATTGTACTGTACTCTTCTAAGTGCTTAGAGCAGTGCTTGGCACATACAAAGCACCTAACAAATACCATTATCATTATATTATTAATTTTGTTATTAGTGAGACTAGATTGTAATTTAGTTGAATTCTGTCTTTCCCTGTAGACTGTAAGCCCCATGTCGGCAAGGATCATGGCTACTGACTCTATTATATTGTACTCTCCCAAGCACTTAGTGCAGTGCTCTGCACACGGAACACCAAAACACCATCGATTGATTGCTTGACCTACATAGGATTTTTTATCTCCTAAAACAGAGTATCCATTTCAGATAGACTACACTGCTCCATCCTCTCACTCTGGGTTTCAACGGTTAAGAAACTGAAAGGTTCCAGACTCTCCTGGCTACACCAATAATTGCTAAGCCTTGCTCCAATAGCCATTAGACAGAATAAAAAAAGATCAGATTTGAGGCCCTGTGACAGGATGCCAATTCAAAGTTATATCACTGTAATATTTTTCCTTGGAAATAAGGATCATACATATTATCCCAAGTTATGAAGCAATCCTGTTTGTCCTGGACATCACTTCAAATTCTTCCAGGCAGGAATCACTGCTGATTTCTTCTTATGAGAAAAAATACTGATGTGTTTCTCTTACCCCATGATTTTTTCTTGCTGGCAAATACTATGATCCTTCTCTTTGTACTGCAGGCGCACACTGGAACAAATCTAACGACTCCAGGACAGAGAATAGATCACATTTTATTTCTCAGTGGATAATGGAACACTCAGAACCAGACTTGAAGGGGGATGGCATAAAACTGAAGCACAGCCATGTCTGTGCGCAGTTGAATAAAGTCTTCGCTCCTTTGAGTGTGAATATGGCTAGAGCATTGGCATGGATCGGAAAATAAGATCACATGTGGTGTGAATCAATCAATTGTATTTTTTGAGCATTTATTGTGAGCAGAGCACTATACTAGATGCTTGGGAGAGTACAACCACCTTCCCTGCCCCCAACAAGCTTACAGTGAATGGCTTCTGAAAAGCTGGCGCGGATTTCACAAGTGGGTTAGTGTCTTTCAGGATCTTTTCTCATTATGAAATTGGAAAGAGAACAAATTCACATCAAGTAATAATAGGAGGATGAGGAGGAGAAGTCCTAGTACTAATAGAAACATTTATTGAGAACCTACATGGGACAGACACTGTACTAGGTGCTTGGGAAGCCCCAAATACTCAATGGCGCATTCCCTGCCAATGAGGAGCTTGAATTCTAAAAAGGAGGTAAACATAACTATATTGACAACTAGAGAGGTCAAAAATCAATAAGTAAAGTGGACCTGAGTGTATTAGATACTTAAAGGAATATTTACAGATGTTCCTTAAATGTAGGAAACTGGAGATATCTTCCTGAAGTTTCCCTTGGACTGCACCAGAGGGAATATGGAATCAGATTCACTTCAAAGTCAATAAAACCTGGATTTTAACCATCTGCATGAAGGTTGTCGAGTGTGAGAAGATAGTGTGGTCTAGTGGATAGAGAACACTCCTGGGAGTTAAAGGATCTGGCTTCTAATCCTGGCTCTGCCACCTTCCTGCTGGGTGATCTTTGGGCAAGTCACTTAACTTCTCTATACCTTGGTCATCTGTAATAATAATCTGTAAAATGGGGATTATGTGCCTGTTCTCCCTCCTACTTAGACTCTTAACCTGTAGAAGGATAGGGATTATGTTCAACATAAATGAGATGCAGTATGGCCAAATGGACAGAGCATGGGCCTGGGAGTCCGAGGACCGGGTTCTAATTCCAGCTTTGTCATGTGTCTGCTGTGTGATCTTGGGCAAGTCACTTAACTTCTCTGTACTTCCCTTACTTCACCTGCAAAATGGAGGTTCAGTTCCTGTTCTCCTTCCTACTTAGACTGTGAGCCTCATGTGGGAAGGAGACTGTGTCCTACCTGATTACCTTGTACCTACCTCAGTACTCAGAACAGTGGGCTTGGCACATAGTAAGTGCTTAACAAGTACCATAATGATGATTATAATTCTCTCATATACCTCAGTGCTTAGGACAGTGCTTGGCACGTAGTAAAATGCTTAACAAATACCACCATTATTACTATTATTAGAATGGGATCTGACATCCGTCCAGCCTGGAGGAGAAAACGTCTAGCCCAACAGAGCTTCCCATTCCATTTTTCTATTTAAGATGTTTTTTGGTTTGGTTTGGTTTCATTTTTGGGGGGCGGGGGGAGTTATGGCTTTGTTAAGTGCTTACTATGTGTCAAATACTGTTATAAGCAATGGGGTAGGCATGAGTTAATCAAGCCAGATACAGTCCTTGTCCCACTTCGTGCTGCCAGTCTAAATAGGAAGGAGAACAGGTATGAATCCCCATTTTTGAAGGGAGGAAACTGAGGCACAGAGAAGTTGTCTTTTTTATTAGCCAAACTGCCTTACAGTCATCTATTCATTCATCCTCCCTGAACAAAGTGTGATCTGTCCTCTTTGTAAATCAGGTAACCATGACTGAGTTTCTTCACAGCCAAACAAAAATCAGCCTTTATGTCTACCCTAGAAAAAGAACTCTGACCTAGTGAACTCTGTATATATGCATTCTGGTAATGAAGTTATTTTTAGTCCCTTTGTTATCAAGAGATTCTTTTTTTTAATTCTTCAAACTTCAAATAATTGATTTAGACACCAGTTTCACGTGTGTAGTCAGCAACTGGGAAAACCAATGGTCAGTTCCTGTTGGAGTTATGTAATAGTCATCACAGAGACCAACCCTGTTTTCTAAAAAGAAAAATAGTACAGTGTGTGGAGTTTGGCACAATATTCAGGATTATTCAGAGAGGGAATGAATCCATTTCTGTGATCTTATATAAGTACCTATGAACTGTTCCACGAGCATATTTCCTTCAATTTATTTGGATAAGTATATGAATCCCAGCTCTGCCACTTGCCTGCTTTGTGACCTTGCATAAGTCACTTCTCTGTGCCTTAGTTTCCCCATCTGTAAAATAGAGATGCAATACCTGTATGCACTTATGTACATATGCACAGATGCATTTATGTACATATCTGTAATTTATTCATTTACATTAATGTATGTTAATACTGACTGCTCTCTTTCCTACTATAACCATGAGTCCCTTGTGAGACAAGAAGTGTTTCCAACCTGGTTATGTTGCGTCTACTGCAGTGCCTACTAAAATAATCAATCAATCAGTCAACCAATCAATCATTTATTAAGCACTTACTGTGTGCAGAGCACTGTACTAAAGCAATTGGGAGAGTACAGAGTACAATGCAACACAATTAGCAGGCACATTCCCTGCCCAAAGTAAGTCTAAATAAGCTCTTAACAAGTACTATTATTACTATTATTATTTCTTAATATCTTAGCTTACCTGAAATTCATTCATTCATTCAATCGGGTTTATTGAGCACTTACTGCATGCAGAGCACTGTACTAAGCGCTTGGGAAGTACAAGTTGGCAACATATAGAGACGGTCCCTACCCAATAACGGGTTCACAGTCTGAAATATGGACTGCAGACTACTAATTGCAGGGGGGGAAGGGTCATTTGAGATTAAAACTGCTGATCATTTGTCTGCTCCTCAAAAGAATAGGTCATGGCATATAACCCCTGCAAATAGTATCCACAGTAGAGCTGAGAAGCAGTGTTGTCTAATAAATAGAGCAAGGGCCTGGGAGTCAGAAGGACCTGAGTTCTAATCCTGGGTCCAATGCTTGTCTGCTGTGTGACCTCGGGCAAGTCACTTCACTTCTCCGGGCCTCAGTTACTTCATCTGTAATATGAATTAAGACTGTGGGCCCCACATGGGATGAGGACCGTGTCCAACCTGATTAGCTCGTATCTACCCCAACTCTTAGTAACAGTGCCAGGCACATAGAAAGGGCTTAACAAATATCGTTAAAAAAAAGTCTGAAGGTCTTTCCCGGGTAACATCAGGAGAACAAATATCTTCTCCACTTTCTGCTTTTGATTTTATACACTTTCCAGTGCAGTAAACCCAGAGGAAAGAAAAGTAATTAACGTTTTGGCACTGTCCTAACTACAAGAGAAAACAGAAATAGCAGGAGTGCAAATAGTCACTGAAGCAACATTCAGAAGCAACGCTAGAGATTCCTCACGGCATAGCCCTTCCTGTGCCAACTCGAGTTTCATCAATTGCCCAGCAATTTCCCGTGAACCGCAGCCAAGATTGTTACTGCTTTAGTGCAGAATATCATTTATTTACAAATCATATGTGCAGGCTTTGTTCTGAGTGCATGACCACCTTTCCAAAATGCCTGTAGGAATGAAAGTTCAAGCCTCAAATATGAAAAGCAGCAGAAGGCTTGCTTGGAAAATCTACAGATCTCCAGTGAATTTCAATCTTACCAGTGAAAGGGCTGTGTTTTAGAAAGGGGTTGCTTAAAGGAAAGGCTGCTTTCTTAGAGAAAAGAAATTCATAATGAATTTAAATGTGTTGGTGGTGTCCCTTCCATTTTACATTTGCTTTATTTTTCTACACTGTAAGTTTATTATGGACAGGGAACATGTCTGCTAATTCTGTTGTATTGTACTCTCCCAAGTGCTTAGTACAGTGCTCTGCACATAGTAAGTGCAGATAAATAGATATGATTGATTGATTGATTGATTGAAGAAAGAGATTTGAATCTATGAAAGATAGTGTAACTTGGTGGAAAGAGCACAGGACTGGGAATTAAGAGACCCTCATTCCAGTTTCAAGTCTTCAATTGCATTACTGTGTGTCTTTGAACAAGTCACTCCCTTCTCTCTGTCACCTGGGATTGACTGATTTATTGAACTAAGTTATGAATCTTCTTTGCACCCACATTATTCACCTTCTTTCATTGAGCTGGAGTGGCAAACCAACGAGTATCAGTTTCTTTTATCTATTCCACTGGGATCTTTGAAGACAACAGAAATACAAGTGAATCAAAACAGGCCTGCCCACCTTGCCACTTGTGATCTAAAGCCATCTCACCTTTTCTATGGTATTTGCTAGGCACTTCCTATGTGCCAAGACATTGTACTAAGCGCCAGGATAGATACAAGCTAATCAGGTTGGACATAGTCCATGTCCCACATGAGGCTCCTAATTTTAATCCCCATTTTACAGGTGAGATAACTGAGGTACAGGGAAGTTAAGTGCTTTGCATGAGGTCACACAGCAGACAAGCAGTGGTGACATGATTAGAACCCCAGCCCTTATGATTCCCAGGTCCGTGCTCTATCCACTAGACCACTCTTCTTCTCTAGCTCTTGTGGACATAAAATTCAGAAAGAACGTGATCACACTGCACAGGAGACAACCACTCCTCCGGTCTTTTGCTGAACTGCTGCAAGAGGTCCTAACCGTTCTCTGGATTTTCCCCTGCACCTCTGACATCTACTGAAGGGAGAGATCCTATCCTATCTCCCTTGAGTTGTTTACCACATCCTGTTGACGGAGCTAAAGGAAAGGAAAGCCCTGAATGAAGAACTATAAACAGGACAGGAAGAACAAGACAGAAAGGACAGGTCCACCGTTGGCTACTTCCTTTCCTAAGGACTCTGTCTGCGAGGTGACTGCCTCTTGGCTGGACAAGCAAGTCACTTTACCTCTCTGGCTTAATCTCTCTGGGCTTCCACTTCATCTGGAACAGGGGAATAAGAAAAAGTTTGAGACCCATGTGGAACAGGATCTGTGTACTTAGCACGGAGTAAACTTAGCACTTGGTAAATGCTTAATAAATGTCATTATTATTACTAGATGAGCAACCTATTTCTTTAGAATTCCAAAAATTCTCCAGTTCAGGTCAAGTCCCATCTGTATTCATAATAATAATAATAGTATTTGTTAAGTGCTTACTTTGTGCCAGGCACTGTGCTAAGTGCTGGGGTGGATACAAGCAAATTGCGAAAATAAGAACAGGTTTCTATTCAAATTGCTTTTTCTCTGACCGAGATTTCTGTTTATTTTTTAGGCTTTTTTTAAATTTCCTGAGGGGAAAATACACCTTCTAAGTATTTTTTTCCCTGTCAGGCGATTGTTTTACTTTTATCTGCAAATTCCATCAAATTGAGTTATTCTTGGTTTTCTGGGCCCAAGTGACCCAGGGTGAATTTGCAGAGCTTGAAAAGATACAGAAGATACCATGAATTTGGCAAGTCACAACATGATAATTAATGTCACTTTCGCAAAAGCTGGGCTTCACAAATACAGAGCAGTCTGAAAATCCATAAATGAATATATGAAAAGTAACAGTTTGGGATTTTGTGAACTGCAAAATATTTTAGTAGTCTAGGTGAATATGAGCAAGAGAATTTACCATACACGTTCTTTTTATAGTGGTATGAGAAATAATTCTATCTCTTTTTAATCTCCCACTGCTGGAGTGAATCCTGAATATTTGTCCTTGGAAACGACAAAAAAAAAAAAATCACAGTTGTTACATAGTGGGATTTACTCTATTTCGATTTGCAAATAGACTTTCAATTCGCTGTATTCTTGAACTGGAATTCAAGATTTCTCATTATTAATAGACCCATCATTCCAAATGACAATAGAACAAATCATTTATTGACTTTCAGCTCCCTCTGCTGTGCAAACATTAAAAAAAAATGTATCTAGGATTTTATTCCTTATCATTATTTTTTCTCTTTTTTTTTGAACTGGAGTAAATTCATGCTAAATTGGCTTTTTTGGAGACTAAACCCACCTGTGATAGGAGGAAAGAGGGGAAAGTTAAGCCTGTTGTTGGCAGGGAGTGTGTCTTATATTGTACTCTCCCAATCTATCAATCAATTATATTTATTGAGTGCTTACTAAGTGCTGAGCATTGTACTAAGTGGTTAGGAGAGCACAATGCAACAGAATTAGCAGGCATGTTCCCTGCCCAAAACAAGTTTACAGTCTAGAGGGGGAGATAGACATTAATATGAAAGCTCCCGAGCACTTAGAACAGTGCTCTGCACACAGTAAATAGCCAATAAATATGATTGATTGATTGAACTTTAAAGATGAAGCAGGAAGGCAACCCAGGGAGGCGGAAAGGGACTGTAAGCTCATTGTAGGCAGGGAGTGTGTCGGTTTATTATTATATTGTACTCTCCCAAGCGCTTAGTACAGTGCTTCGGACACAGTAAGTTCTCAATAAATATGACGGAATGAATGAATGGAGAAGGGCCAGTTTAACCACCTGTTCACCAGATAGAGTCACAGAGAGGATCAACACGTCCATTTTCCTTCTGATGAAGTAAAATCAGTTGGCTCCCCCTTATGTGAAGCCTCTCTGACTCATAATAATGATAAACACATTCCTGTAGCTATATTACTCCTCTGTTTCTGAGTGTCTGCACAATTTTGGGAAATTTTGGTGAAAATAAGATCTAAAACTTTGGTTCAGGAAACAATCCCTCATGTAGAGCATTGTTCATTGAACCCAATTTACCACTTCTCAACTTAAGGCACAGTCTTTCTGGAAAAAACTTGTTTCTTAAATTCAAGGGCTGCACTTTGACCATCATCATCTTCATCAACAGCAGCATTTATTAAGCACATATAATTATGCCCTGGGACCATTCCAAAACACTCAAATAAACCTAAAGGAGAGCATTTCGTAAATCCTCACAACTTCCCTGTGAATTCAGAGGATTCCCTTACAGTTCCCTGTGAATATAATTGTCTTAATTGTATCTAACCCATTTAACTCTGTTCCAGGTCCCCTTCTCTTCTCACTGTTCACTCACACTAGTAGTGAGTTCATCTACTCCCATATCTTCCAACTCTACAGGGGTGACTCCCAAATCTCTCTCACTAGCCCCAACCTCTAGCCATCTCCACCATCTCGTGATTCCTTTGAAATCGGGACAATTCCACATCACCCACCAGCACCTTAAACTAAATATGTCTCCCCATCTTCCCTCTCTAAAACACTCCTTCCCCTAAATTCCCATTACTTCAACACCACCATGCTCCTCCTCCCAAAAGCCTATATGCTTGACTCATCACTTTCTTTTCAGCTCTCCCATCAGTCTGTCACTAAATCCTGCTGTTTTTTCCTTCACAGTGTTTTTGAATAACAATAATAATAATAATAATTAATGATGATAATTGTGGTATCTGTTAAGTGCTTACTTTGTGCCAGGCACTGTGCCGTGAGCTGGGGTGCATATGAGCAAATCTGGTTGGACACAGTCCCTCTCCCACGTGGGCTCACAGACTCAGATGAGATTTTACAGATGAGATAACTGAGGCCCAGAGAAGTGAAGTGACTTGCCCAAGATCACAAGGCAGACAAGTGGCAGAGACGGGACTAGAACCCATGACCTCCTGACTCCCAAGTCTGTGCTCCTACACCCACCCCTTCCTCTCCATCCAAATGTCTACTACTCTGGTCCAAGTGCTTGCCTAGACTACTGCAACAACTTCCTCATTGGTCTTCCCATCTCCTGCCTCCCTGCTCGTCACTCCATACATCACTCTGCTGCCTTCATCATTTTCCCCAAGTTGTGTCCCGCATACCTCCCCACTCCGCTAAAACCTCCAATGGTTACCCATTCATCCCTGCATTGAGCAGAAACTTCTGACCATTAGCTTTAAGGCCCTCCATCAACTCTTTCCTTCTTCCTAATCAGCTCTTGTCTCTCACTATAGACCAGCTCACACTCTTAATTCCTCCTATGCCATCTGTTCCTCATTCCCAACTCCCCTGCTTCTGACTCCTTGCTCATGCCTTTCTCCTACCTGGAATGATCTCCCACTTCAAATCCACCAGACCTCAGCTCTCCCAAGGTTCGAGCCTTCTAGAAATCCCATCTCTTCCAGGAGGAGGTGCTGAATAATTTTCTCTTCCTTTGTTCACATTCTCCCACCTGCCACCTCAGCACTTATGCACTTTCAGGCACTTCTATAATAATAATAATAATAATAATAAAGCTGATGAAGGTATTAAGTACTTACTATGTGTCAAGCACTGTTCTAAGCACTGGGGTAGATACAAGCTAATCAGGTTGGACACAGTCCCTGTCCCACACTGAGCCCACAGTCTTAATCCCCATTTTGCAGATGAGGTAACTGAGGCACAGAGAAGTTGTGACTTGCCCAAGGTCACACAGCAGACAAATGGCAGAGCCATAATTAGAACCCAGGTCATTCTGAATCCCAGGCCCGTGCTCTATTCACTAGGCCATCAAGTTATGTGCTCTGCTACCTTAGCACTCATTTATTCACTTATCCTTCTTTGCATTCTTTTTTCCCTTATTTGTAAATTATATAATTACAGTATTTGTTAAGTGTTTATTATGTGTCAAAGCATGGTGTTGAACACTGGGTAGATTCCAGATATTCATATTGGACACATTCCAATGCACACAAAATTATTTTGTGTCTGTCTCTTCCATAAAATTTTAACTCCCTGAGGACATGTTATGAATCAAGAAAGTTAGGCTCAATTCCTATAATTATCCTAACAAACTAATTGACCCTGCTGAACTGTAGATCAAAGAAATCTTTGATTCTGTTACCCTGCTAATGTGAGACACATAAAGAAGAGAGGAAAAGCTATTTCCAAAATTGGTCCATTTCTGAAAGGCTTTTACGAGAATTTGAGCTAAGACCTTTCTTCTTCCAGGAAATGCATTTTCGCCACTGGCTGGAAACAGACACCAAAGAATAATTCTGTTTTGTTTTGTTTTGGGTTTTATAATGGCATTTGTTAAGCACTTACTATGTGCCAGGCACTGTAGTAAGTGTTGGGGTAGATACAGTCTAATCAGATTGGACACAGTCTCTGTCCCACAGGGGCCTCCCAGAAATAGTAGAAGCAGAAGCAGAATCATTGTTCTGTAATTTGGGGAGGGAAAAAAAAATCATTTTTCTAGATGGGAAGAACCAGGAAATGACAGGGAAGCTTCCTGCCACTTCACATACCAGAAAAGTGGGAAGCAAAGGCTCAAATGGAGGCTATGTTGCCCCTTTTCTCAAGGAGAAACCAATCTGCCACCCTTCTCACCTTCTAGAAGACATTCACTGGCCCTGCCTGGGGAACTCCAGGAAGCAGCATGGTCTAGTAGAAAGAACCCGGGCCTGGGAGCCAGAGGACTTGAGTTCTAATCCCAGCTCTGCCATTTAGCTGCTGTGTGACCTTGGGCAAGGCATTTAATTTTTCTGTGCCTCGGTTACCTCATCTGTAATGATGATGATGATGATGATGATGGCATTTGTTAAGCTTACTATGTGCAAAGCACTGTTCTAAGCGCTGGGGGGGATGCAAGGTGATCAGGTTGTCCCACGTGGGGCTCAGAGTCTTAATCCCCATTTTACAGATGAGGTGACTGAGGCGCAGAGAAGTGAAGTGACTTGCTCAAGGTCACACAGCAGACACGTGGAGGAGCTGGGATTCAAACCCACGACCTCTGACTCCAAAGCCCGGGCTCTTTCCACTGAGCCATGCTGCTTCTAATATGGGGATGAAGACTGTGAGCCCCATGTGGGACAAGGACTGTGCCCAATCTGATTCGCTTGTACCTACCCCAGTGCTTAGTATCGTGCCCGGCACATAGTAAGCACTTAACAGATACCATTTTAAAAAAATACCTCAGTCCAGGAAATGAGGAATTTTTCAAATACTTTTCATCCCGTGAAAAGATAATAGAGAGGAAACACTAAGAAGCCTCAGGTTGGAAAATGTTCTCCAAGCAGAAGGTTTTTGAGCTGAGAACGGGACAAAAGATTGGGAAAGAGATTGGATTTTTAGGTCCTCGCTCCATGAGTGGAGAAGATTTGTAAAGGGGTGGAGAGTGGACAATTAATCCTTTTTCTCTTGTAATTGTTGAACTTTAGACAATTATTTCAGGCTCTTGGCCATGCACAGAGATCAGGCAACGTAAAGGCAATCACTAAAATCACTAAGATTCCTTCTCCTCTTCTGCCCCTCCTACCAAGGAAAAGCCTGGGCAGGGTTTTGAGCAAAATCATCTGAATGAGTTGTCGCTATTGGTCAAATACACCAAGCCTCCATTTCATTCTGCCAAGGAGACAAAGCCTAAATTAACATGTAGTCAACCATAGATATGGTTTGTGGGGGTTGGGAGAGAGATTTTTATGTGAACAAGTCACATGGCCTCAGCTGAAAACTGTAGGTGATTCTAACTGCCCCTTTGTTCGTTCAATCGTATTTATTGAGTGCTTACTGTGTGCAGAGCACTGTACTAAGCGCTTGGGAAGTACAAGTCGGCAGCGTGGCTCAGTGGAAAGAGCACGGGCTTTGGAGTCAGAGATCATGGGTTCAAATCCCGGCTCTGCCAACTGTCAGCTGTGTGACTTTGGGCAAGTCACTTCACTTCTCTGTGCCTCAGTTACCTCATCTGTGAAATGGGGATTAAAACTGTGAGCCCCCTGTGGGACAACTTGATCACCTTGTAACCTCCCCCAGCGCTTAGAACAGTGCTTTGCACATAGTAAGCGCTTAACAAATGCCATCATCATCACCATCATCCTCAACATAGAGAGACGGTCCCTACCCAACAACGGGCTTGGAAGGATTACTAACTTAATGTCTGCGAAGGATAGCATTTTGGACCATTAGGAGAAAAGGACCTCAAGGGCAGATTCTACTGGTCACTCCAGATCTGGGAGCTGGGAGGGGGGCAGTTAGTTTTTCAACCATTGCTATTAACAGTGAGCACAACTCTTCTCTCCCTAACACTGGAGGCCCTTCACCCACATTGTTGGAAATTGAAGGAAAGTGCTACCCAGGAGAAACACTGGATCACCCCTATCTCACTCTGTTGGGTGCACCCCCTGAAAAACAAAAGGTCCCCAAGACGTCCTTTTGCATCATCATCATCATCATCAATCGTATTTATTGAGCGCTTACTGTGTGCACAGCACTGTACTAAGCGCTTGGGAAGTACAAATTGGCAACATATAGAAACAGTCCCTACCCAACAGTGGGCTCACAGTCTAAAAGGGGGAGAAAAGACCAAACATACTAACAAAATAAAATAAATAGAATAGATATGTACAAGTAAAATAAATAAATAAATAAATAGAGTAATAAATATGTACAAACATATATACATATATACAGGTGCTGTGGGGAAGGGAAGGAGGTAAGATGGGGGGATGGAGAGGGGAACGAGGGGGAGAGGAAGGAGGGGACTCAGTCTGGGAAGGCCTCCTGGAGGAGGTGAGCTCTCAGTAGGGCCTTGAAGGGAGGAAGAGGGCCTTGAAGGGAGGAAGAGGGCCTTGAAGGGAGGAAGATTTTTGCAGTATTCCCTCAGAGACTATCAGCAACAACAATGTGGCCCAGTGGGAAGAGCACGGCCTGGAAGTCAGAGGACCTGGGTTCTAATCCCAGCTCTGCCACTTGCTTGCTGTGTGACTCTGGGCATGTTTCTTAACTTCTCTGTGCCTCAGTTTCCCTAACTGTAAAATGGGGATTCAGTAGCTGTTCTCCTTCCTACCTAGACTGTATGCTCCTTGAGGGACAGGGACTCTGTCCGATCTGATTAATTTGTAGCTATCCCAGAGTTTAGAACAGTGTTTGACACATAGTAAGCACTTTGTTATAGTATTTGTTAAGCATTTACTATGTGCCAGACTCTGTAGTAAGCGCTGGGGTTGATACAAGCTAATCAGGTTGGACATTCATGTCCCACATGGGGCTCACAGTCTTAATCCTCATTTTACAGATGAGGCACAGAGAGTAAAGTGACTTGCCCAAGGTCACACAACAGAAAAATGGTGGAGTTGCAATTAGAAGCCAAGTCCTTCTGACTCCTAGGCCCATTCTCTTTCCACTAGGCCATGGTGCTTCTCAACTACCCTTAAAAGTGCTTAACAAGTACCATAAAAATGTACATATATATGTACATTTATACATATTGGGTGACCTTGGGCAAGTCCATTCATTTCTCTTTTACTCAGTTTCCTCATCTGTAAAATGGGGATTATGACTGTGAGCACCATTTGGGACATGGACTGTGTCCAACCTTATTAGCTTGTTTTCACCGCAGCACTTAGTACAATGTCTGGCACATAGTAAGCACTTAAAAAACCCACCCTCTTAGTTGAGGAATAAAGAAATTCTAAATCTAACCAAGTCCTCAGGATCATAAAAATTTCTTGAGTGCCAGCACTTATACAGAAAATCTTTCAGCATAACTAAAATTCCTGGTTATAGAACCTCAAAGGCCCTGCCATGATTTCTAAACAAAGTCATGCCAAGAATGTCAGAATTTAAACAGAAGTAGTAGTAGTAGTAGTAGTAGTAGTAGTAGTAGTAGTAGTAGTAGTAGTAATAATTATTATTATGGTATTTGTTAAGTGCTTATTCTGTGGCAGGCACTGTGTTAAGCGCTGGGGTAGATACAAGCGAATTGGGTTGGATACTGGCCCTGTCTCATTTGGGGATCACAGTCTCAATCCCCATTTTATAGGTGAGGTAACTGAGGCACAGAGAAGTGACGTGACTAACCCAAGGTCACACAGCAGACCAGTGGTGGAGATGGGATCAGAACCCATGACCTTCTGACTCCAGGCCGGTGTTCTACCCACTACATCATGCTGCCTCATGGCTTCTGCAGTAGTAGTAGAAGTGGTAGTAAAAGTATTCATTGAATACCCACTGAGTGCAAAGTCTGTTGTAAACACCTGGTAATGAAACAGAAGAATGAGATACATTCCCTGTCCCCAAGGAGCTTACACTCTAATGGGAGGGTCAGACATAAAAATATTTACAAAGAAAATAATCCAAATAAACAAATTTATGGTACAAACAATAATATACATTATACAATCATTCAGTGGTATTTATTGAGTGCTTACTCTGTGCAGAGCACTGTACTAAGGGTCTGGAAAAGCGTGATACAATAGGGGTAGGTAGGCACAATCTCTACCCACCAGGAGCTTGGTGTCCAGTACTCGTACTCTCTCAAGCACTTAGTACAGTGCTCTGCATATAGTTAGTGCTCAATAAATACCAGTGATTAATTGATTAATACTGAGACAGGATATAAATCATTAAATGTGTAAAAGTGCTAGAGGTGGCTAAGGGGTTGTTGGGATTCAGGTTTGGAGAGTTAATCAGGGAAGGCTTGTTTGAGGAGGTAGGATTTGGAGAGGTCTTAATAATAATAATAATAATGGCATTTATTAAGTGCTTACTATGTGCAAAGCACTGTTCTAAGCTCTGGGTTTTGAAGATAAGGAGAACTTACTCCCTCACACATGTTCAACCCTGGTGCTGGCTCCTTCACCACACAGGCAAAGTTTATTCCACTTAATGGCACGCATTGAAACTAGATGTTCTTTAATTGGAAATATCCAAAACGGAACTCCTTACCTTCCCACCCGAACCCTGTCCTCCCCTTGACTTTCCCATCACTGTAAAAGGTATTATCATCTTTCCTGTTTCATGAGCCCATAACTTTGGCATTATCCTTGAGTCCTCATTCAACCTACATATTCAGTCTATCAATAAATCCTGTAGGTTAAACCTTCACAACATTGCAAAAATCTACCCTTTCCTTTCCATCCAAACTGCTACCAACATTAATCCAAGCACTCTTCCTATCTCTCCTTGATTACTTTATCAGCCTCCTTGCTGACCTCCCTGCCTCTTGTCTCTCCCCACTCCAGTCCCTACTTCACTCTGCTGCCTGGATCATTTTTCTACAAAAATGTTCGGTCCTTGTTTCCCCACTCCTCAAGAACCTCCAATGGTTGCTTGTCCACTTGAACTAAATTGAACTAAAATCTGAGGACAAGTGACTCTTTTAGGAATCTCTTCTTCCTGCTTACACTCAAGACTAGTTGAGGGCAGCATGTGCTTGGGGATTATGTCACTCCAGCTCTTGTGCAGAAGGTACAATTATGAATAATTCACTTTTTCAAAAAGTAACTTATTTTCTTTAATCAATCAATCAATGGTATTTATTGAGCACTTACTGCACAACACTAAGTACTTGGGGAAACACAATACAACAGAGCTGATAGGCACGTTCCCTGCACACAATGATCTGCAGAAAGGTTCAGTGGATCTTTGGGAACTAAAATCTCAATTTTACATAATAATAATAATTCTGGTATTTGTTAAGCACTTACTAGGTACCAGACCAAACACAATCCCTGTCGCACATGGGGTTCACAGTCTAAGGGGAAGGTATAACTAGTATTTAATCCCCATTTTACAGATGAGGAAACCGAGGCACAGAAAAGTTAAGCTATTTGGCTAAGGTCACAAATCAGACAAGTGGTAGAGCCAGAAATAAAAGCTGGATCTCTGGACTCCCAATCTCACTGCCTTTCCTTATTTGGCTTTTCCTTGCGGTAAATCTAGTGTAGGTGAAAATTGTGCTACCGGAACATCCACTTTCTCTGGGCCCAAAAGGAACTGGGTAGGCACCGTCTCTATATGTTGCTGATTTGTACTTCCCAAGCACTTAGTACAGTGCTCTGCACACAGTAAATGCCCAGTAAATATGACTGAATGAATGAATAAACTGGAAGTACAAATACAGATGAGGAAGGTTGGGAGGGAGGAAGGAAAGAGGGAGAGAGGCCAGAAGAGAAGATAAAAAGATGCGGAAACTAAAGTATCAGTTGTGCTTGCAACCCTGAGCTCCCCATAATTGGAAGTTTGAGACCCTAGGGGACCCCTACTCCCTCTAACTCCAAAGGATACCTCCCACCCCAAAGGAATAGAAGATGGGGGAAGCTTGGGGGTGAGTCTGATGGCAAGGAATTTTTGAGTGCATACACCTCTCCCAGACTCAGCTTTTAGGCTTGAAAAGCAAATCAATAGTATTTGCTCAGTGCTTACTTTGGAAGAGCACTGTACTAAGCGCTTGGGAGAGTTCAATAGAATTAGCAGATATGGTCCCTACCCTCAAGGAGCATAAAGTCCATAAGGGGAGACAGACACTAAATTCCAGGTACAAGGATGTAATAGAGTATTAAGATATGTACATAAGTGCTACAGAGAGTGGGAGTGCTAGAGCAGCAATGGAGGGGCTATAAAATAGGGAGATTAGAATTAATCTGGGAAGGCCTCCTGGAGGAGATGTGATGTCAGGACTGTAGAGCAAATGTGATTTAATGAGGCGAATACATTTGGTTTGTAAGGAGATGGAGGAAACTGAGAATACATGTGGACTGTAAGCAAAGATGTCGGAATGCAGTGCCACTATTTTAAAAGAGGAGCCTGCGGGGAGGACCAGTACTTAATCACACTAACAGAGAAATAGCTGTCACAGTGAGGAAAGCCAGAGCCAGGCTCTACCATTCAGAGGCTGGTAGAAAAGCCAGAGGGTCCAGATTTGATCAGCGCTGTCTCAGACTGAACGCATGCTTGGAGCCCATGAAATAAGAGGTCTCTGCCTTGAAAAACAACAGCCTTCAAAATATGCAGTTTTGATTTTGTGTACGCTACATATTTTGCCTTTACCAAGCATTAGCTACCTCAGAAACCCCTCTCCAAATAATGTCATGCTCTTCAAAGTGGAAAAAAAAACAGATACAAGGGAGATTAAAGATGACCTTTTTCATTGTCCAAGTATCTGACTCTATTTAAAACCTTCCCCATGCGAGTCAAAAGTTAAAATGATCACACAAGCAATATCTTTATTGGGTTTTTTTTCTAAAAGTGTGATGAAGCCTGGTTAAATTAGAAGGGGAGAAGGCTCTTTAAAAATCCCAGGGAGGTTTAGTGGAGAGAGGCAGGGAAGAGGAAGCTGTGGTTATTCTGAGGGTAACCTCACCGTGGGAGCTGACCTAAATCATTTAACATCTCTGTGCTTGATTTCTCATCTGTGAAATGGGGATCATAATATCTGGTCATCCAGGGATGGGGAGGTGTTGGGACGTGGGAGGAGACGAGGAGGATTAATTAGATTTGCTCTGAAGCCCTTAATGGGCTTAGAACTCCTGGGAGCTTGAGACAATTTAAGGTGCTTCACAAGGAAGGGCTAGGACTGGAAAAAGACAAGTTCTGAAGTTGCCCACTGATGTGCTTTTTTTAACTAAAAGGGTTTTTTTTTTCAGCCACAGTGGTGCTTTGTGGCCCCTCAAAGTTTTTTCTGACCCCTCCCCTGCCACTGTTTTGCCACCAAGTTCCCATTCTGCATGAGCTAAACCGGCAAGATCAGGGCTTCCCTCAGGAATCCTCTAAGGAGTCATGTTTTCTTTTTCTCCTCCCACTGTCTCCCTTATCCATGCAGTTCCAGAGGCTCATCCATCACCCTCAACAGCACACAATCAACATCATCTCTTGTAAATCCCATAACTCACTTTAAAAAACCTTCTGCCTGTCTATTCAGTAGCCAAAATATCAGTCTCCTTGTCCCCACCTTTCTATCTCTTTAAGGCCCGTGTACTGTCTTTGACAATGGCAGGGATCATTTACCCAAGCTTTCCTGTTAGGTGGCAGCAGTAGAAAGATTCCTTTGAAAGGCCACAAGCTCAGAATTATTTCTGACTTCAAATGTCCATTTCCATACGGGTGAAAGTGACGGAAGTCTCTTGCCATCGTAAGCTTGTTGTGGGAAGAGAATGTGTCCATTTCCCTCTCCTAAGAGCTTAGTACAGTGTCCTACACAGAGTAAGAGCTCAATAAATATGATTGTTTGATTGATTGAAGCAGCATGACCTAGTGGATAGAGTATAGGCCAGGGAATCAGAAGGACCTGGGTTTTAATCCCAGCTCTGCCGCTTGTCTGCTGTGTGACTTTGGACAAGTCACTTCATTCATTCGTTCAGTCAGTCAACCATATTTATTGAGCATTTATTGTGTGCAGGGCACTGTACTAAGTGCTTGGAGAGTACAATATAACAATAAACAGACATATTCCCCGCCCTTCTTTGTGCCTCAGTTTACTTCATCTGGAAAATGGGAATTAAGACTGTGAGCCCGCTGAGGGCCAGGGCTGTATCCAACACAATTTGCTGGTATCTACCCTAATGCTTAGTACAGTGCCTGGCACACAGTAAGTGCTAAACAAATACCACAATGATTATTATTATCATTATTATTATTATTATTAGTGGTGTTTGTTAAACACTTACTATGCATCAAGTCCTGTACTATATACTGGGACAAATACAAGATAAGTTTAGACCCTGTCTCTGTCCTACATGGGGCTCAAAGTTGAAGGGAAACTAGGTATTGAATCCCCATTTTACAGGTGATTAATCCCCATTTTTCAGATCCACAGAGAAGTTAAATGACTTGTCCAAGGTTATACAGCAGTCAAGTGGCATAGCCAAATTAGAATCCAGGACCTCGACTTTTTCCACAAAGTTGTACTGTTTCTTACATTTTAATTTGGCCCTTTCCTCTGTACAATACTACTCTTCTCCCTCAGTGACTCTCTTGCCCATAGTCTCACCCAGGGACAGGCTGATGGTAGCAGGATGCATGACTTCTAGAGGTGCCCCCTCCTCTCGAGAGGAGGCATCGAGAACTATGGAGGAAAATAGGGACCTATGCTCCATGGAGGTGAGAAAGGTCACCCACATCTTTTTCGGTGGGGTTGGCTAGCTACAGCTCCCTGATTGGCTCAGAAATCTTTGATTCCCCTTGGAATCATAAGCAGGCTGGAGTTGGAGCCCCCAGTCCAGCTTCAAAACTCTACAGAGACTCATTTTATTCAGTCAATTGTATTTATTGAGTGCTTACTGTGTACGGAGCACGGTACTAAGTGCTTGGGAGAGTACAGTATAACAATAAACAGACATAGCATAGACAGGCCTTCCCTTACTAAACCCCCCATTTCCTCTTCTCCCACTCCCTTCTGTATCCCCCGACTTGCTCCCTTTATTCATCCCCCCTCCCAACCCCACCACACTTATGGACATATCTGTAATTTATTTCTAGACTCCTCTAGACTGTAAGCTCATTGTGGGCAAGGAATGATTCTATTTATTGTTGTATTGTACTCTCCCACACAGTACCTCTGCACACAGTACCTCTGTGCCTCAGTTACCTCATCTAGAAAATGGGGATCAAAATTGTGAGCTCTATGTGGGACAGGGACTGTGTCCTACCTATTTGCCTTGTGTCTATCCCAGTCCTTAGTACAGTGCTTTGCATACAGTAAGCACTCAATAAATACAACTGAATACGACTGAATGAATGAACATACTCCCTGCCCTCTTGGGCCTGGTTAGAGAGCTCAGAGGGAACAAACCGGGATCATCCAGAAAACTTGTTGGATAGTCTGGGGTCAGGCGAGTGTCCAGACCAAGGAGCATTTTTTTTAATGGTATTTGTTAAGCACTTACTATGTTCCAGGCACTGTACTAAATGGTGGTGTAGATACATGGCAATTAGGTGGAACACAGTTCCTGTCCCACATAGGGCTCACAATCTTGATCCCCATTTTCTAGATGAAGTAACTGAGGCACAGAGAAGTAAAGGGACTTGCCCAAGGTCCCACAGCAGACAAGTGGCAGAGCTGGGATCAGAACCCAGGTCCTTCTGATTTCCAGGCCCGTGCTCTAGCCACTAGGCCACGCTGCTTCTCGGGGCGGATCAGTCAGCCATCACCCAACTGGCACCGTAGTGCATGTGGAGAGGGGAATGGAGTGGGATAGGATGGGGCAGAACCAATAACCTCGCCTCAGCCAGAAAATTGGGCCTTCTACCTCTGAGTGATGAAAACACACATTTATTCAGTTTTATTTTTCCCCCTAAGATAATCTCACCCGCGATTGGATTTTCCGAGTGGCTCTGGGAGAAGCAGGAGTTGTGCATGTCATTACATAGTCCCAGAGAGGTATCTAGCCTAAAGACAAGCAGCTGGCAGAGATTCAGGATCAGGACATCAATCTTTCAACAAGTTCCCTAATCCGCTTCTGACATACGGTGTGACTCTGGGAACTTCTCAGGGCTTTAATCTCTGTAAAATGAGAATATTACCACCTGCTCTGCACTTCTGCCCTGGGACATCGGGGGCGGGGAGGGGTCAAGAGGACATCTAAAGCGCTCTTATGAGCAAGGGGATTAGAATTTGGGGCTGCTGAAGAAAGAGGTCATCCAGACACCTCAGTGGCTCCCCCAGAGATGTAGTAAGTGTTTGGCTGAACGAACCCCAGAGTTCTCTCTTCAACTTTCACTCAACTGCCCCTCCTCTGAGGCAGGGTGGTGGGGATCAGGAAGTCCTGGAGGAGGAGGAGAATGGCAATGGGGGAATCTGACACAGCCGATATGGTGCTTCATCTCTGACCAGTCATGACTCATTCAGCCTGGGGAGCTGCAGGAGTTCCAAAATTTTCCATCTTAGTCCTGGCCTGGCCACGAATACATCACTGATCCTACAGGGCTGTTTGCCGCAGTAGCTGAGATGTACTTAAGGAAAAGTCGACTCCAATGCCGTAGGACCCAGCCAAGTTCTTTTAAATTCAAAGCACTCCGTCACCTTGCCCACTCCTACCTCACTTCACTACTCTCCTATTACAACCCAGCCCAAACACTTCACTACTCTAATGCTAGCCTTCTCATCAGTCTTGATGAGACTAGCCTCTATCGCATCAGTCTTGCCGCTGACCTTTCGCCCTGGCTGCCTCTGGCTTGGAACGTACTCCCTCCTCACTTCTGACAGGTAGTGACTCTCCCTGCCTTCAAAGCCTTATTGAGGACACATCTCCTCCAAGAGGTCTTCCCTGACTAAGCCCTCCTTTCCTCTTCCACTCTCTTTTGTGTCACACTGACTTACTCCTTTTATTCATCCCCCTTTCCAGCCCCACAGCACTTATGTGCATATCTGTCATTTATTCACTTATATTAATGTCTGTCTCCCCCTCTAGACTGTAAGCTCATTGTGGGCAGGTAATATGTCTGTTTATTCTTGTATTGCACTCTCCCAAGTGCTTAGTGCAGTGCACACTGTAAACACTCAGTACATATGATTGACTGACTGACTGACAGATTCCTTTACATTGGCAGTCCTTTCCCCCAAAACAGGTCCTTCACCTTTCAACTATTTTGCGTTCCAGGCTCCCTCTCCAGAATTCACTGGGGATATCTGCCCTATGTCAATAGCACAAGGTATAAATTCATCAGCATCAAATAGCCAGCCAGATTCCCTAGTTCCTCCCTGTTGGCAAGTTGTGCAGGACACTTGGGGATCTGCAGAAGAGGTCACTAGTAGCCAGGGTAAAGCTTCAAGTGCCTAATCTCCCTTCTGTTTCAGAAAGATACGCTCTAAATACGATTGAAAGAATGAATGAAAGACATCAACCAGGAGATGAACCAGATTTCAGGTCAACTTCCCTACTAGATTCTATAAACACAGACTTCCAGAACAACTCCAGCCAGGGCAGAGGACTGAGCTGCAACGTGTCACAGTTGTAAATCTATTACTAATAGTAGTAGTAATAATTATTATTATTATTATGGTACTTGTTAAGTGCATACTATGTGCCAAACACTTTTCTACACACTAGTGTGGATACAAGTTAATCAGGTTGGTCACAGTCTTCAACCCAAATGAGGCTCACACTATTAATCCCCATTTTACAGAGGAGGTAACTGAGGCCCAAAAAAGGTAAGTGCCTTTCCTAAGGTCACACAACCAACATGTGATGGAGCCGGGATTAGAAGCCAGGTCCTTCTAACTCCCAAACCCATGTTCTATCCAGTAGTAGTAGGAATAGTAATATGGTACTTATTAGGTATTTACTATGTGTCAGGCACTGGGCTAAGCACTAGGTAAGATATGTGTTAATCAGGTTGGACATAGTCCCTGACTGTCCCGGGGCCCAGATTCTAAGAGAGGGGCAGATCAGGTATTTTATCCCCATTTTACAAGTGAGGAAACAAAGGCTCAGAGAGGTTGTGACTTGCCCAAAGTCACCCAGAGCAGGCGAGTGGCTGAGTTAGGACTAGAACCCAGTTCTCCCAACTCTTTGAGGTTATTCCTAGCATTTCTTGCCTCCCATGGGAGATGTAGGCCAAAATCCATCTCCCACCACCAAAAAACCACAAGCTCTACCTAGTCTCCTTTTCTTCCATCTAAGTGGCTCCTTCCAGCCTCTGGTGGGTTTCGTTTCATTCATTCAATCATATTTATTGAGCGCTTACTGTGTGCACAGCACTGTACTAAGCGCTTGGTAAGTACAAGTTGGCAACATATAGAGACGGTCCCTACCCAACAGCGGGCTCACAGTCTAGAAGGGGGAGACAGACAACAAAACAAAACATATTAACAAAATAAAATAAATAGAATAAATATGTACAAATAAAATAAATAAATAAATAGAGTAATAAATACGTACAAACATATGTACATATATACAGGTGCTGTGGGGAGGGGAAGGAGGTAAGGCGGGGGGGATGGGGAGGGGGAGAGGAAGGAGGGAGCTCAGTCTGGGAAGGCCTCCTGGAGGAGGTGAGCTCTCAGTAGGGCTTTGAAGGGCTTTTGTTTGTTGTGTGTTTTAATGGTATTTGTTATGCACTTACTATGAGTCAGGTGCTGTACTAAGCACTGGGGTGGACACAAGCTATTTAAATTGGACACAATCCCTGTCCCACGTGGGGCCCAAAGACTAAATCCCCATTTTCCAGATGAGGGAACTGAGGCACAGAGAAGTTAAGTGATCTGCTCAAGGTCCCACAGTAGTACTCTCCCAAGCTGTCAGTACACTGCTCTGCACACAGTAAGTGCTCAATAAATATGAATGAATGAATGAATGAAAGTGGCAAAGTCAGGATTAGAACCCAGGTCCAACGCCCACGCCCATGCTCGATTCACTAGGCCTCACTGCTTCTCTAGTGTTGATTAGCCACTGTTTCAGGAATACCCTCTATGGCCCTCAGCAGTTGCCCAGTGAAATATGGCTGGAGTGACATGCTTCGAACTGCTGTCCACCTAGTAAATACACATCAGTCAATCAATCAATGGTATTTATTGAGCTCTTACTATGTGCAGAGCACTGTACTAAACCCTTGGGAGAGTACAATAAAGACAATTGATTGATACAACACAACAGAGGTGGCAGACACATTCCCTGCCCATTATGAATTTAAGTAAATAAAGTAGGTACTGGCACGGCATCAACACCCTTGTCATTTAGGGAGAGAGAGAGGAGGCTTGAAAGGAAAATGCTTGCTCTGGAGGCAGACACTCTATATTCCACCCACAAAACTATTGACACCACAACCAGGCAGGGAACTTGCTTTAAAAAGTCATTTATGTCGGGGCCCCAAGAATGTGAAGAATGATGGTTCCCCAAGAATGTAAAGAATGATGTCAGGAGTGGGAACATCTGACTTTGCAGACAATCTGTCTGGCCCTGACAACACCCTGAAAGTGCTGGAGTAAGAACCAATCAATTTCAAGAGAAAAAAAGGGAAAGAAAAGGGAGGAACAAAGAGGTCAAGGCACCTTTAGAGCACCACCAAGAAGTCAGAAAAACAGCAAAATCTCCCCATCAATCAAGAGCATTCATGGAATAATACTCTGTGCAGAGCAAATTGCCAAGCACTTAGGATAGTACAATGGAGTTCATAGATCGATCCCTGCCCTCAAGGAACTTCAATCTTTCAGAGGTGCTTACCACATCCATAGTTCATACTTTCTTGTTTTGGGTGGTTTTTTATCGTATTTGTTAAGCTTTTACTATCTACCAAATACTGTTCTAAGCACGGGGAAAGATACAGGTTTGTCAGGTTGGACATAGTCCCTGTCCCACATGAGACTCCCAGTTTAAGTAGGAGGAAGAACAGGTATTTAATCCCCATTTTCCAGATGAGGAAAATGAGGCCCAGAGAAGTTAAGTGCCTTGTCCAAGGTCACACATCAGACAAGTGGCAGATTTGGGATTAGTGCCCACATCCCCTGACTTCCAAGCCCACGCTCCTTCCACTAGCCCACGCTGATTCTTAGTCTGATTCTTCTTGTTGATGTCCTTCTTTGAGTCTCTGTGTTTTTCAACGGACTCTGGATTCCACCGAGGAGTGATTTTCTAGCAGAGAATCAGTAAGAGGTGCAGGCCTAGTGTTGGGTAACCAGTAGAGCAGCTATCTACAGGGTCTTCCCTATGGGAAGAACAACTCGATACAGACAGCTTGTAGTCCTTCTGGCTTTCCCAGATAAATCAATTAAACCCGCTTGACATGCTGGGTGGAGAGTTTACCTAGAGGCCAAGAATGCCTCACTGAATTTGTCAAACTGCTACCAAGTCCAGAGAAGCAGTTTTGCCTAGTGGATAGAGCACAGACCTGGATGTCAGAAGGACCTGGGCTGTAATCCCAAATCTGTCACTTGTCTGCTGTGTGATTTGGGGCAAATCACTTCACTTTGTTGTTCGTCAGTTGCCTCATCTGTAAAATAGGGATTAAGACCGTGAGCCCCATGTAGGACGTGGACTGTGTCCAACCTGATTAGCTCATATCTACCCCAGCACTTAGTACAGTGCCTGGCACATCGTATGTGCTTAACAAATACCATTAAAAAAAAGTTGCCATGGGGACCAGGCACGGTTGGAAGAACGGAGACTTCTCCAGGCAACAAGAAAGTGAGACCAGAAGTACCTCCCACTAGCCACAGCATGTCCTAGTGGAAAAACCATGGGTTTGGGAGTCAGAGGTCCTGGTTTCTAATCCCAGCTCCACTACTTGGCTGCTGCGTGACCATGGGCAAGTCACTTCATTTCTCCGGGCTTCGGTTACCTCATCTGGAAAATGAGGATTAAAACTTTGAGCCTCATGTGGGACAGGGGCTGCATCCGACTTGATTATCTTGTATCTGCCCCAGCACTTAGTACACTGCTTGGCAGATAGTAAGCCCTTAACAAATACCGTTTTTATTATTATAATTATTATCATTAACCTTGTGGTGTGCATGTAATGTATGCCATTTAAAAAGTTACAAGCCTATAGAAAATGGATCCATAAACTTTGTTTAAAAGTTGGTTGCTCTGAAAAATATATTTATTAGCTCTGGGGAGACGTAGCTAAAATATCCATTTGGATAATATAAACTTTTTAAGGGCAGGAACCCTGTGTCTTATTAAATTGCACTGTCCTAGGTGCTTAGTTCTGTGGACAGAATAGGCCCTGAGTAAATTCTATCGATTGGCGGATTGAAGGTCTTTGTGATGCTCTCTGGTCCTATCTCCTCGGCTCCAGGACAGCACTGGCCAAGCCCTCATGCAGGGCTCGTTGGCTTCCAGGACCACTGACACACAGTTAGTGATAGCCCCCCTGCCCAGCCCCCAGCCCTTACACAAGCTGGAGGGCACCCCTCAACACGTTATCCCGGAGACATGACATCACACTCTCCCGGCATCACATCCGTCACCACTGCGGCCTGACCCTGCTTCACAATCACGGGTGCCAGATCCATTAAGGGCAGATGGCCTTAAATTGCTTTGACATTTTCCCTGCTGGAGAATGTCTGCATGCAGACTTTGTCTCAGGGCCGTCTCTCGGTACCACGATCTCATCTATCCCACAACACTGAGAAGCAGCATGACAGCAGAAAGAACACGAGAGTGGAAGTCGGAGGACCAGGGTTCTAATCCCGGCTCTGCCAATTGCTTGCTGGCTGACCTTGGGTAAGGTCACTTAACTTCTGTGTGCCTCAGGTTCCTCGACTGGAAAATGGGGATTAAATACCTGTTCTCCTTCCCACTTGGATTGCGAACCCCATGCAAGACCCCAGCACTTAGAACAGTGTTAGACACATAGGAAGCGCATAACCAGTACCATTTAAAAAAAGTGTTAAAGGAAAAAAAAAATCAACCCTCAATATAAAAGCTCTTGGAACACTTTTTCTGGTTCTTTAACGGTACTCGGACCATTGGAATCTTTTCTGTATGACTTTCTGACATGTGGACCACTTTAAAGTGTGCTGTTCTTTGTTTAATGATCCTATACCAGGCTGGAGACTCATCTGCTGTCAGCACCTGCCCATCTAATTTTCTAGATATCATCTCAGAGCTTCACACTGAGAAGATTCATTTGTATCAAAATCCAGTTTTCACAATGATTATAATTGTGGTGGTTATTATGTGCTTACTCTAGTGCTTAGCAAATCATGCAGAAACTTACTTCCTTACTTACTAAGTGCTTCCTATCCAACAGAAACTCCTTACCTTCAGCTTTAACGCACTGTCAGCTCTCTCCTTTCTCCCTAACCTCACTGATTTCCTACTACAAACAACTCATCCAGCACACTCCGTTCCTCTAATGCCAACCTACTCACTGTACCTCAAGCTCATCTACTGCAGCACTGCCCGCCCGCTTGCCCATGTCTTCCCTCTGGCCTGGGGCACCTTCCCCCTTCTTATACAATAGACCATCATTCTCCACACCTTCAAAGCCTCCTGTCTCTCCTCACTCCAGTCCATACTTCACTCTGCTGCCTGAATCATTTTTCTTCAAAAACGTTCAGTCCCTGTTTCCCCATTCCTCAAGAACCTCCAGGGGTTGCCTATCCACTTCCACCTTAAACAGAAACTCCTTACCATAGGTTTTAAAGCACTCAATCACCTTGCCCCCTCTTACCTCGCCTTACTACTCTCCTCCTCCAACCCAGCCCACACCCTTCACTCTTCTAATGCCAACCTCCCCCCTGTACTTCAATCTCATCTACCTCACCACAGACCTCTCACCCGTGTCCCGCTGCTGAACTGGAATGCCCTGCCTTTTCATATCTGACGGACAATTACTCTCCTCACCTTCAAAGTCTTATTGAAGGAACATCTCCAAGATGACTTTCCTGAGTAAGCCCTCATTTCCTCCTTTCCTATTCCCTTCTGTGTCACCCTGACTTGCTCCTTTTATTCGCAACCCACTCCCCAAGCCCCAGAGCACCTATGTACATATCCATAATTTATTTATTCATATTAATGTCTGACTCCCTCTCTGGACTGTAAGGTCATTGTGGGTGGGGAATGTGTTATATTGTTGTGTTGTCCTCTCCCAAGTGCTTAGTACAGTGCCCTGCACACCATAAGTGCTCAATAAATGTGATTGATAGATTATTAAAATCATATCTCCACCAAGATGCCCTCCCCTACCTCTCTCTCCCTTCTATGGCACTTATGCCTTTGGAGCTATACCCTTCAAGCAATTTATATTCAACCCACTCTCAACCCCACAACACTTACGTACGTATCTGTAATATATTTTAATGTCTGTCACCCCCTCTACCCTGTAAACTCCTTGTAGGCAGAAAACATGTCTACCAATTATATCGTATTGTAATAATAGTAATAATAACAATAATAATAATTATGGTATTTGTTAAGCACTTACTGTGTGCCAGGCACTGTACTATGCACTGGGGTGGATAAAAGCAAATTGGGTTAGACACAGTCCCTGTCCCACATGGGGCTCACAGTCTCACTCCCCATTTTACAGATGAGGGAACTGAGGCACAGAGAAATGAAGGAACTTGCCCAAGGCCCTACAGCCAACAAGTGGCAGAGCCGGGATTAGAACCCAAGACCTTCTGACTCCAGGACTGGGCTCTATTCACTACACCATGCTGCTTCCTTCACCCAAGCACTTAATCAAGTTCTCTGACCATGGTAAGCACTCAATAAATACCAGTGATTGGTTGATGTGCCAAGCACCACACTAAGCGCTCGGATAGTTACAAACAATCAAGTCAGACACAGCCCCTGTCACACCTGGGGCTCTCAGTCTAATTTGGTTGGAGATCAGGTATTGAATCCCCATTGTACAGATGAGAAAACTGAGGGAGAGGGAAGTGAAGTGACTTGCTCAAGGCCACACAGCAGGCAAGTTGCAGAGCTGGAATTAGAACTCAGGTCCTATGACTCTGCTCTCTTCGAACTCGGCCACACTGCCTGCAGTATCTTTCAGCCCTAAACATTAGAACAGATCAGTCCCAAGAAGAGTTACCATCAATGTCCATACTCCCAGCTGCGATCAGGGTAGCCTCTCTTTATGATGATGATAATGGCATTTGTTAAGCACTCACTATGTGCCAAGCATTGTTCTAAGCACTGATGCTAATCAATGCAAATTCCTTGGAATTAGAATTGTGACCAAGATCAGATCCTTGTTGGGCCCAGTTGCCTAAACCATTGCTATGAATTTTTCATCAACACATAAACGTGAAAAACATCCCAATAACACCAGTGGCTTGAGATTACTGATTCACATGGCTTGAGCTAATACCTCATTTTCAAATAAATTGGATTAATATCAGTGGGCATTCCATCAGGATTAGTTCTAGTGATCATAATACCTCCGATCTCCATAGAGTCCAAACACATAATCACAGCAAGCAGATTTCTAAGGCTCGGATTCTACCAGGTTGAGACTGTACAGTTAACATCTTAGAGCTCTTCTGCTCACATCATCATAGAATGTGATATGAAATGGGTTCACTGTGGGCAGGGAAAATATCTGAGGTTTGGGAAAATATCTGAAATAATTTGTTGCCCAGGAAGGAACAGGAAAGGTTGTGATCTTCAGTTTGAACATCAAGTAAATTGGCAAGCGACTATCTCTAGACATCAGAGTGGATGTTCCTGGGATTGTTAGAGACTTTCCACACCAGATACAATAGAAATATCGACTGTGTTGCAGAAGATGAACTAAAATATAGGAACCAACTTTTCAATCTGAAGATGAGGGCTAAAATGAGGCAGGGATCTGGGAAGGGGATAGAGGGGAGGGTGAGAAGCAAAGTGGCCTAGTGGAAAGAGCACAGGCCAGGGAACCAGAGGATCTGGGTTCTAATCTCAGCTCTCCCCCTTGTCTGCCGTGTGACTTTGAGCTAGTTATTTAACTTTTCTGTGCCTCAATGTCCTCATTTGCCGCATAGGAATCCAATACTTGGTCTCCCTCCTATTTAGAGTCCATGCTTCACGTGAGACAGGGAGTGGGTGTCCAATCAGTTTATCTTGTATTTACTCCAGCACTCAGTACAGTTCTTGGCACATAATAAGAGCTTCAGAAATATTATCATTGTTATTGGGAGAGAAAGACTTCTGAAAGTGTTCAGGCAAGGAAGCCACTGTTATGGGATTTAGGGGCTGTGATTGGTAACTCTCAGATCTGGTTAGAGAACTGAGATTAGTGAAACTTGATACAAGCTCAAAAAACAATGACACAATCACCCTCTTGCCCCATCAATCGATGCTATTGAATCAGTTGTATTTATTGAGCACTTACTTTGTGCAGAGCCCAGTATTAGGTGCTTCGGAGGGTACAATGTAACAGAATTGGTAGACACATTCCCTGCCCACGACAAGTTTACAGTCTGGAGGATGAGCTTAGTCTAGAGGACAAGCTTACCTGAAGTTGGTGCCTCTGAACTGGAGACCAAATTTTTTGTTTTGTTTTTTATGATATTTGTTAAGCACTTACTTTGAGTCAAGCACTGTTCTAAGTGCTGGGCTAGAAACAAGTTTATCAGGTTGGACACAATTCCTGTTCCCCATGAGCCCCGTAGTCTAAATAGGAAGGAGGAGGACCGAATTCCCATTTACAGTTGAGGAAACTGAGGCTCAGAGAAGTTAAGTGAGTTGCCCAAGGTCACACAGCAAGCAGTTTACTTCTCCAGATAAGTATACAAGTGTGCGCTGGTCAGGTGCCATCGTAAAAGCCAAGCTGTGAGATCTTTTTCTAGTTTTTCCCCAGTGTCCGTCTATTTAATGATGAATATGACATGTTTTTCCCTCAGCCATCCTCATCTTAAATCCAGGGAAAAGCAATTTGAGCTCTGGACACTCCAGAGAAGTGGCTTCACGGCTTGCAGAAGCAGAGGGAATGTGTTGTTTTTTGAAATGGTGTGTATCCATTCACTCATTCAATTGCATTTACTGAGTACTTACTGTGTGCAGAGCACTTACTAAGTGCTTGGGAGAGTATAACAGAGTTGGTAGACACGATCCCTGCCAACAACAAGCTTACAGTCTAGAGGGGAAGACAGCAGAACTATATTGCATTATATTCTATATTTATATATTATATTAAGCACTTATTATGTGCAAAACACTGTACTAAGCACTGGAGAAGAAGTACACAGATGACATATAGACACAGTCCCTGGCCCGCAACAAGCTTACAATCTAATAAGAAGGGGGTGAGAGGGTTGTGCCTACTTACTATTGTACTTTCCCAAGTGCCTAGTTCTGCACAGAGTAAGTGCTCAATAAATACCATCAATTGACTGGTTGACTGGTGACAGATACTAAAGGAAAAATGAACAAAAACATAAAAGGAGAGATGCAGCTTGGGAGGCTAAACATGGCAGTTGTGGTTTCTTTAGTAATTCACCAACAATCCTTCACGAGTGTCCTTACTTATCTTTGAGGATGGCACCAGCAGCTCTGTTACCGCCTGAGTCAGACGTTTCACCATCAGTAGGATTTTCAATTTCAGTTCGTCAACATAGCGGTGAAATCGCACCGTGGTTCACTGGTCCAGAGAGTATAATGGCTGTCTAAGGTAGCAACAGAGATTTCAATCTCTGTACCTATAACTTGGACAAATACACTGCAGCACAAGGAGAGCTAGAAGGACAAATATATTCCAGTGAAACTCCCTAAAACAAACGAAAAGATAAAGAAACCCTCAGCTCCATCCACCCCTGGCAAATAAAGATATAAATTGGAATTTCTATTTATTTGCTTTCACTTTCATTTTAAATCAGACTAGTGTAAAGTGCCAGTACTCCTGGGTCTTCTCATTCCAGAGGCACCAGTACCTTCTCAATCTCTGCGCCCTTGGTGGCTACAAGCTCTCAGGCCTTAGGTTTCCCTACATCCAGGTTCTCTTTGCCTCTTCCTCACTACTCTTTCTCCTTTCCCCAATTCTGCTTCCAGCTAGCAATGCTTTAGAATTGGAGGACAAGTCTTTGGCTCTAAGTTCCTCGACTTTCCCAAATCCCAGCCCTCCCTGCCATTTACCTGCCAATCTCTGAGGGAGACACTTCAGTCAGTCAAAGCTCTAGAAAGAGATCCAGATGAAACCAACTTCCATGAGAGGCAGAGGGAGAGAGAGAAAGAGATGCCAGGAATAAATGTACTTCAATTCTGTTTCATTTACAACCATATTTACCTTAATATGAGCAATTGGTAATGACTTTCCAAGGTGTTCTACACAGATCTTTTGTTAATGTTTTTGTTTTCTTGTTTTACTCTTGGGTTTAAGAAGTTTTCTTGGTCAATTGCAAACCAGGTTTTTTTGGGGGGGCTTTGATTTAATTTATATTATTGGCCAAGTGATTTCACCCTTCAAAGATTATGTTCTTTGGGTTCATCACTGCTGCACACTTTCTAGTCCAGGATTGAAGCCATAGTGGATGAAGTATAATTTGACAGCTGTAACTTTGATATTTTCAAAGCCAAGAATCGTAATGTCCCCACAGATTTGTCTAGACATCTTAATCATATTGTTAGATACTCAGTGTTATTTCCACAACCACTTTGGTGCATCTGAGATTCATTATCATTTATTTTATATAAAATCAGAGGACTTGAAATAGACATCATTGGTTTTTAAAGGCTAACACAGTCACTGAAAAATGATGTCCTGTGTATGCCTTATGCCATTATTTGGCTGTGCAATACATAATGATTGTGCTTACGGTAACAATAATAATTAATAATTGTGATATTTGTTAAGCGCTTTCTGTGTGCCTGGCATTGAACTAAGTACTGCAGGGATACAAGCAAATCAGGTTGGAAACAGTCCCTGTCCCAGGTGGAGCTCACAGTCTCAATCCCCATTTTACAGATGAGGTAACTCCCCAGAGAAGTAAAATGACTTGCCCAAGGTCACACAACAGACAAGTGGCAGATCAGGAATTAGAACTCACAAACTTCTGGCTTCCAGGCTGGTGTTCTTCTCACATTATGGTTAAGCATTCTTTCAAGCAATGTGATTCCTGGTTTTTTTTCCAAATCCACATTTCCATACATTTGTCAGCAGAGAGGGAAAGGTCAAAGCAAGACACTGGAAGATTTTTAATCAACAGAGAGACAGGCAGTTTTATTCCAAGCCATAAGACATATTTTTCATTGTGTTTTAAGTGACATTCAATGTAGTTCTTTTTTTAAGTGGTATTCGTTAAGTGCAAAATGCTGTGTTGTGTTAGATACAAGCTAATTAGGTAGGACACAGTCCCTGTCCCACATGGGGCTCAGTGTCTTAATCCTCATATTACAAATGAGGTAATTGAGGCACAGAGAAGTGAAGTGACTTGTCTAAGATCACACAGCAGACAAAGGGTGGAGCCAGAATTAGAAGCCAGGCCCCCTGACTCCCAGGCCTGTGGTCTATCCTCTTATATTACTTATGTAAATATTCTTCTTCTCTACCATTTCCCCTAACCCTAATCTATTAAATGTCTTTCTCCTCCTGTAAACTGTAGCTCCTTGTGAGCCAGGCTAGCATCTACCAACTCTGTTATATTGTTCTTTCCCAAGTGCTTAGAATAGTGCTCTGCATACGGTCAATGCCACTGATTGACTGTTTGATTGCTGATGGACTCTGCTCAGCCATCAATTTTCCTTCCATTGGGATGTACTTGGTGACTCTATTCAATTCATGCTTTTGGGACCTGTTCAATAAAACATGGGTAATTTCCAAATCCTGTCACTTCCTTTCAAACACTAAACAGGTGATGTACCACAACTCCTTTAAAGTGTTCTTCCATCTCATCTCCACAGCCAGTTGAAATATTTGCCTAGCTGAATGGAGCAAAATGAAACCATTCTCCAAAGATAATTCCAATCCCATCTGTTTCTATTAGTCACGAATGTGTCATCTCCCTTTTCACTCCAATGTAAAGGATAGAAACAAGCAGTTCATTTTGTCATACTGTTTCAAGACTGGCTAAAATGCATCCTTCGACCTCCTGAAGACATAGATTCTATTGGCCAGTGAGACCATGTAATATGGGCTTTCTGAAATCAGCAGCTGCTTCCTGATAGCATTGACTGCTAAGCGTTGCCACTTCACTGTATTGCCAACTTGCTTATATTGTAGGATGACCTAAAACTCAGGATTTTAGTGAGATGGGGAATAGAATTAGGAATGGAAAATTCCAGTGGGCTGCTAATCAATCGAATGGACAAATCGACCTCCATGACAAGCTCTGGGGCCACCCTCATGACTCCTAAACCATTAAGTGATTGATCAATTTTTTAAAAATGGTATCTGTTGAGTGCTTACTATGTGTCAGGCACTGTACTAAGTACTGGGATAGGAACAGGCTAATCAGGTTAGACACAGTCCAGGTCCCAAATGTGGCTCACAGTTTTAATCCCTATTTTACAGATATAGTAACTGAGTCCCAGAGAAGTTAAGTGACTCACCCAGTATCATGCAGCAGACAGGTGTTGGAACGGGAATTAGAACCCAGATCCTTCTGACTCCCAGGCCATGCTGCCTCCATGATACTTTGTCCACAAAGACTTGCTTGTGGCCTAGGGGCAGATTTCCCCCATGCAGAGTCTTGTCAGAAATGGAAAACTTCCCCCTAAAAGCACTTTCCAAAAACTCACTATGCCCACCGCAGAACTGACTCTGGTCAGCGAAAAGATGGCTGGCTTCCTTTCAGGATTCAATAGGGTTTTGTCTCTAGGAGAGTTTTGTCACCACTCAGATTCTAAATTGTCTCGCCGAGAGAGAGCAAAGTAAAGTTTTTATGACAAGGAAAAGTAATCATTCAGAACATAATCTTCTGATAAAAATAGTGGCTTCCTTTTCCCAAAGGGTACTTATGATTTTGAGTGTACCCTTAACTGCTCCACACTCTGAGACTGCTCCAGTATCACTGTCAAAACAGTCTTGAGGGGCCTCCCCTAGCAATTATGATTGTCCTCAACACAATTGATTAAACACTGAGAAAGTCGCAGCAAAGTGAATTTGCATTAGGCTCGGAAGTTCAAAACTAAGTTCCACCTTGCCCCCTCCTAACTCTCCCCGCTACTCTCTCACTACAACCCAGACCACACACTTATCTCCTCTAATGCTAACCTTCTCACTGTACCTCGATTTCATCTATCTCATGGCCAAACCCTCACCCAAGTCCTCCCTCTGGCCTGGAACACACTCCCTCCTCAAATCCCACAGTGACTCTCCGCACCTTCAAAGCCTTATTGAAAGCACATCTCTTCCAAGAGGCCTTCCCTAGCTAAGCCTCCCTGTCCTCTTCTCCCACTCCCTTCTGTGTCACCCTGACTTGCTCCCTTTGTTCATTACCCCCTCCCAGCCCCAGAGCACTTATGTACAGATCTGTGATTTATTTATCTATATAAATGTTTGTCTCCCCTTCTAGACCAAAAGCTCATTGTGGGCAGGGAATATGTCTGTTTATTGTTATACTCTCCCAAACACTTAGCACAGTGCTCTCACACAGTAAGGGCTCAATAAATACAACTGAATGAATGAATGAATGTGAGACTGAAAATTTGGAAAGAGAACTGGTATTTTAACCTCCACCAGAAATATCTCTTCAGAAACTGAGATCTAAAATGCATTTGAAGAAGCAGAAAAGTTAAAGTTCTGTAGAAATGCACAGCCACCCAGCAGCTTCTGAGTTTCTAGTGACAAGTAAGGTTAAATACAAAAAAAAGGAAAGAGGATGATGGGCCTTTAAATCTACCCCTGGCTAATATACATTGATTTATAGTGTGAGAGGCAGAAGGACTTTGATAGTTGCCTGGTCTCTGACTTTTTTTAATTGTATTTGTTAAGTGCTTACTGCATGCCAAGCACTGTATTACTGCCTTAGTTAGATGCAAGATCACCAGGGCAGACACAGTTCCTGTCCCACATGGAGCTCACAGGCTAAGGAAGTGGGAGAACAGGTGTCAAACCCTATTTGGCAGATGAGGAAACTGAGGCCCAGTGAAGTGAAATGACTTGACCAAGGTCACCCAGAAGGCAAATAGAACAAAAGATGGGGTTCTTGAGAGCCAAGCTGAGGTCAGGGGAGACAAAACCTCGATGCAGTTCAGTTAATTGTGCTACCTATTGCCAGATCTCTTTTCCCCCAAGCTCTGCTAGATTAGTTATCAACAATAATAATAATAATCACTGTGCTATGCACTGGAGAAGATACAAGTTAACCATGTTGGACACAGTCCCACATGGGGCTCACAGTCATAATCCCCATTTTACAGATGAGGCAACTGAGGTACAGAGAAGTGCCTCAGTTACCTCAGGCAATAAACAATAAACTGACTTGCCTATATGTATAATATCTATAATTCTTTTTTATTTATAATGATGCTACTGATGCCTGTTTACTTGTTTTGATGTCTGTTTCCCCGCTTCTAGACTGTGAGCCTGTTGTGGGAAGGTATTGTCTCTGTTGCTGAATTGTACTTCTCAAGTGCTTAGTACAGTGCTCTACACACATTAAGTGCTCAATAAATATGATTGAATGAATGAATGAATGAATGAATGAATGAATGAGGTCACACAGCAGACATGTGATGGAGCCAGAATTAGAACCAAGTCTTTCTGACTCCCGGCCCGTGCTCTATCCACTAGGCCATGCTGCTTCTATCCATGCTGGTTCTCTCCCTCCACCTCTCCTGCCTCCTGTCATAACTTTCACTTCTCCCACCATGTCCAGGACAGCCCCACCCCACCACACAATATCACATCATGTCACTACTTGATGGAACTCTTAAACATTAGACTGTAAGCTCATTGTGGGCAAGGAATGTGTCCATTCATTCAATCATATTTATTGGGTGCTTACTGTGTGCAGAGCACTGTACTAAGCGCTTGGGAAGTACAACTTGGCAACACATAGAGACGGTCCCTACCCAACAACGGGCTCACAGTCTATTATACTGTTGCGTTGTACTCTCTCAAGAGCTTAGTACAGTATAAGTGCTCAATAAATGTGACTGATTGATTGATTGATTGGGCCTCTAATGTATTACATTCAGTAGGTGGTTAATAAATACCATTACTGGGTAGGTTTTAAGCTCCCTCATAACGAGGCCTACAATAACCATTCCCATTAATTTCTACCCAGTTTTAAGAGTGAACTTTAGCAGCTTCTCTCGGGGAATAAAATCTGCTCAGAGTAGTTTGGGGTTTTCTCAGTATTGTGACCTAATCTGTATTCTCTCTATCCAGGGCCAGAACTCTGGTCCAGAGAAACCCAAGACAAATGAAACTCTCCAGTCTAATAGATTCCTTCTCACAGAATTCTGCTTTGGTTGCTCTCACATCCTCTGTATATAGGAGATACAGATCAGGCAATGTCAGTCAATTGAATTTATTGAGTGCTTACTGTGTGCAGAGCACTGTACTAAGCTCTTGGAAGAGTAAAATGTAACAATATAACAATCACACCCCCGTCTACATTTAGCTTCTGAGGGAACTGCAGTCAAAGCTGACTGTGCTGCTCATTTGAAAATGAAAGGAAATATTACAAAATGTTCATGTTGGTAATAATAATAACATTTGTAAAGTGTTTTCTACATGTCAAGTGCTGGTGTAGATACAAGTTCATCAGTTTGGATATAGTCCCTGTCCCACATAGAGCTCACAGTCCAAGTAGGAGGGTGAATAGGTATTGAACCCCCATTGTACAGATGAGGAAACGGGGACACAAAGAAGTTGTGACTTGCCCAAAGCCAGTGGTGGAGTCGGGATTAAAACCCTGGTCCCCCAATTCCCAGGCCTGCTCTCTTTCCACTAGGCTATGCTGGGTATTTTTCATCAACCAAATGATGAATGAAATTGAAATCAGATAGAAATGCACACTGGCGTTGCTATGGCAAAAGGACTCATCAGTATTTTCATTACAAGAAAGACCTGACCAACAGAATGTCCTCCCAGGTGTGGTTTTATAGTAAACATCCCTCAGCGTTTTCTGAGAATTCCTTTTCCTCCCAGGAACCAAAAATCATCACCAGACAGCTGCCTGGTTCCCTGTATAAAATCAGCTTGCGACAGCAGCCCTATTCCCAGAAAACAGGGATAGCAAAAAATCTCCGAGGAAGAGAGACATTTTGTTTTCCCCTCCCCTCTATTTCTCTTCATCTATTAAATCATACTTCTTTTTTCAACATTAAAGATAATCTATCCATGTCAATCAGCCCAATCCTGTTTAGAATATACCCCTTTTTCCTGCATGCCCAGCAGGGAGAGGAGAAGGTGAAATGCATGCTGAGACAGAAGTCACTCAGTGGTCAAAGTACTTTCCCCCAATCCCCTACAGCCAGAATGGAGGTACTGGGTGGGGGGGAGATGCAGGAACCCCATGGTGGAATTATCGTTATTAATGATAATAACTGTGGTATTTGTTAAGCGCTTACTTTGTGCCAGGCACTACTATGCGCTAGGGTGGATATGAGCAAACCGGGTTGGACACAGTCCCCGTCCCACATTGGGCTCACCGTCTTAATCCCCATTTCACAGATGAGGTAACCGAGGCACTAAGAAGTGAAGTGACTTGCCTAAAGTCACAAAGCAGACATGTGGTAGAGTTGGAAATAGAACTACCAGCTCCTTCTGACTCCCATGCCTGCGCTTTATCCATCAGGCCAGGCTGCTGCCAATGCAAGGGCCAGTAATTAATAATGATGGCATTTGTTAAGCACTTACTATGTGCAAAGCACTGTTCTAAGCGCTGGGGGGAATATAACATGATCAGGTTGTCCCACGTGGGGCTCACAGTCAATCCCCATTTACAGATGAGGTAACTGAGGCTCAGAGAAGTTAAGTGACTTGCCCAAGGTCACACAGCAGACATGTGGCAGAGCCGGGATTCGAACCCATGACCTCTGACTCCAAAGCCCGTGCTCTTTCCACTGAGCCACGCTACTTCTCTAATGGCCACTTGTGGATCTAGCAGTGTTTGTCATCTGAGGTAAAAAGCAGGTGGAGGTTCCACAGAATAGAAATGGCTGAAACACAGCTACAGGAGATCATCCAAGAGAGTGAGACCTCCCACAGACAGCAATCAGGAAGGGAAAGAACACAAGACTGGATAAGGACTTCCTGTTATCCCTGGGTTTGCTGAAGGGCTGAGATATCCATCCCTAATACAGCTGGGTAATTGAAACCAAAATGCATTTTTCTGATGTAGATAGTCTGGTTACTTTTCTGGTGAAGATCTGAACCGTAATTCAAGTTACAGAAATTAAATAGTTACAGAGTTCAACACTTGGGTACTTCCTTTCTTTTCTTATTTTTAATGCAGAAAGTGGTGTGTGACAAGATGATTAACAGTATGCTTTAAAAAAACTGCAGTCTGGAAATGTTCTTCTAAATTAGAGGAGTGATTATCCTTTTTTTATGGTATTTGTTAAACACTTACTATGTGCCAGCCACTGTACTAAGCTCTGGGGTAGATAAAAGCTAATCAGGTTGGACGCAGTCCATGTCTCACAGTCTTAATCCCCATTTTACAGAGGGGGTAACTGAGTCATAGAGAAGTTGAGCTCATCTCCTCTATTAGAATGTAATAAGCTCCCTGTGGGCAGGAAACGTGTCCTTTGTTATTCTGTACTTCCCAAATGTCTAATACAGTGCACCACCCCAAGAGGGCACCCAATAAATGTCACTACTTCTAGAAAGTATATAGCTTCATTGAGTGCTATTTTCAGGAGTCTGAATTGATGCCTTACATTTCTTGGTCATTACCTCAATTACTTTGGGCCAGAAGTAGCTCTATCTAAAGTGTTGAGCCATAGTCGTTTTTATTCCTTTGTCAGAAATACATTATACGCTACATAAATTCACAGCATTTATTGACTTTTTAAAATAATTTGACCTTCACTTAAAATGCCTCTGGGCATAGGCATAATCAAATCATGCATTAAAATATTTAGATCAGTAAATGCAACAATAATGAGGAGAGTAGGGGAAAATCCATCCTGTTAATGATTGATTTAAGAACAAACAAAATTAAAGCTCACACACTCACATATGCATCCATGAAGTCAAACAGTAACACCCATATATATTATCCCACTCTTCACTCTAAATTAAAGCTCCATATGGACAGGGAACATGTCTGCTGATTCTGTTGTACTCTCCCAAGAGTTTAGTACAGTTCTCTGTACATAATAAGGGCATAAGACATACCATTAATTGATTGATTGATTGATTGATTCATCCCCAGGAGGAATTTTTGTTGATTTTTTGGTTTGGAGAGGTTGTTAAGCTGTTAATGAATAGAAAGAGGAAAAATGGGCTTGATTGTGGGTGCAGGTGAGACTTGATTACTTGGGGTGTGTGTGTGTGTGTGTGTGTGTGTGTGTGTGTGTGTGTGTGTTTAGTCAGGGGGTGTTACTGTGACTGAAGGGGACAGAGTGACTCTGCACCAAAACTGTTTTTCCCTCAACCCCTAACCACCAATCTCTTTTGCTTTGGGAAAGAGCAAGTCACAGAGGGAAGCTAGGTGCTTTGGGAAACACCTATCAGCTCCATTGGGAACATCCTGTCTCCTGATTCCTGTTCCCTCCTTTCCTCCTCCCCCTTCCCCTTCCTGACCTCCAGGCCCTGTCTGCCAAAGCCGCCCACAGCCGCCCAAAGCTCCGCTCCATCTCTGCCACCATTTTGGCTGGTGGAATTGTAATGACATTGTCAAGTGCCACATGACGGGGGGGAGTCCCCTCTAGACTGTCCAGCCCAGGGCCACAACTTTAGTTAATGCAGCCCTGCCAAGGACAGCAGGGTTTTCTGAGGGACAGGGATCAGGAGGAGGCCAAATTCTCCACCTTGATTCCCTCTCTCTAGCTCAAGAGTGGGAAGGGGGCAGAAAATCCTCCTCCTCTTCCCATTTGGGTGGAGGTGAAGACACAGGTCGGGAGATAGTGTCGCAGTTGGTCCAAGGTTTTTTCTTAAAAATGCTATAGCTGTCAGTCCGAATCAGAACTCAAATAATACAGAGTCAGAAGCAGCATGGCTTAGTGGATTGAGCCTGGGAGTCAGGAGGACCTGAGTGCTAATCTTGACTCTGCCACATGTCTGCTGTTTGACCTTGGGTAATTCATTTCAGTTCCCTCATCTGTAAATTGGAGATTAAGACCGTGAGCCCCACGTGGGGCAAGGACTGTGCCCAACCTGATCTATCCCAGCACTTAGAATAGTGCTTGGCACATAGTAAGCACTTAACAAGTGCCATAATTATTATCATTATTATTATTATTGCTATTATTATAGGGGTTTTCCAGATTGCACCCATCTCAGAGGCAGCCTGGATTATTTTTCTTTTTCAGAAAGAAGTTTTAAGTGACTGGTTGTTAAGTCAGTTTTGAGAAACATCTATAAATTGTCACTCATTAAGAAATAAGGTAAAGAATAGTAAAAATGGAGCATGCAGACATATTTTAGAACACATTTGAAGATGCATTTCACTGCTGTACTGTGAAAGTAAATGGGTCCTTTCTTTACAATCCCTGGATGACCAAGCGAGAAAGGAGAGGGAGTTTTGTCAACAGTTACACAAACTGAACTGTTAACACACATGATAATGACAAGTTGAATATTGTTCTTATAAAGTGGCTAGTGTGAATGGGAGACAGAGTTCAAATTCTTCTCCTCTAGCAGGAGAAGACTCCATCCAGAAGTAGCAAAGCTAATCAGTTTCATTTTACTTATCACTAAGTGCGTGCTTGCCTCAGTCTTCCAAAAGACACTTCTGTTTTTCCCCTTTCTGCATTTTCATATCATAAAAAATTACATTGGTGAGTATTTTGTGACTTTCCTTTCATTGTACTTGGAATAGAATGAGAAGCAGCATGGCCTAGTGGAAAGAGTATGGGTCTGGGAATCAGAGGACCTGGGTTCTAACCCTGGCCCCTCCTTTTGTCTACTGTGTGGCATAAGTCACTTCACATCTCTATGCCTCAGTTACCTCATATGTAAAATGGGAATTAAAATGGTGAGCCCCATGTGGGACCTGAACTGTGTCAAACCCGATTAGCTGGTATCTACCCCAGAGCTTAGTATGGTGCTAACACATAGTAACCACTTAACAAATACCCTTAAAAAGAGGCAGCAACGGTTAGCGAAGCTTTGATCCCTCTTCTCAAGGTGAAAATTGGTTCCCCCCCAAAAAATGTCAGATAATCTCATCTCTTAGGTCTGCTTTAGTTCCTTTGCCACTAGATGAAAATTCAGTTGCCAAGTCTGCTTTAAAGCCCTCTCTGTACTACTAATTCTGTTGAATAGTTCTTTCCCAAGTGCTTACTACAGTGCTCTGCACATAGTAAGTACCCAATAAATACCACTGATTGGTTGATTGAACAGTGAATTGCTTCAGGCCTTCTGGGACTACTTGAAAGTATAGCTAGAATAAACCCTAAGGAAGCACAAGTTGATGATAGATGTGACTTTTCTTTTCTCCCAGTAAATTTGGGGCATCATATGGAGGAAGTTCACTTGAGTAACTTGTTCAGTGAGAACCGCAACCTCCTAGAATGCCTGATCTTAAATAGTCAGAAATAAATTTACCCAATGGAACAGTCAACCCATGAATTACCCAAGTTAGCACTAATTATCTCTGTTCAGGACGTTGAAATCTTGGCAAGCATTTGTGCTCGAGAGATCTTGCATCTAGAAGCTTAACTCCCCATCGGGTCCTAAGGGAACCCCACAGTGAGAGTTCATTTGGGATATAAACAAGGAGGATGGAGAATCAGAGCCAGATGGCAATGCAACTCATAGTATGAGCTTCTGAGTAGATTTCTCTTCAATTTACATGTGAATGATATTTGGCCTTTCTTCCTTCAGTGAAGGTGGGATCCAGATTGGAAAGCATAATTACCTCTCTTTAAAAACAACTGAAAATGATGAATTTAGAGCTTGTAGAAATGAACTGAGAAAGTGTCTGGCCTCAAAGAATTATCACTGTGAAGCCTTTGAATTGCCTTTCACACTTTGCTTTCAGTCATTATATGGATGAGAAGGTTAGGAGATATTAAACAGTCTTTCTATCATATTTGCATCTTCTCATAAAATAAAAAAGCATTTCTTTTCAAGGTTTCAAATTGGCATGTCTATCATCAATCTCAATTTCTGATATAAATCTCATGGCATTTTAGTCTGCCTGTAATTAGCAGGGGCAATAGCTTTCTTTTCACTCCTTCTATTTCTTATCTTACTCTATTCCAATTAAAGCTTATATAACATAGTAAAATCAGATTTTAAGCTGTTCTAGAATACTTTGCCTTCTCAAGATTTCACTTAAGTTGTTTTTCATTTCTTTTATAATACTGCACTGAAGACTCTGATTCTTTGAATTTTGAGGTTTTTTTATATGATGCTCTAACAAAGAGAGAGAGAAAGATAATGTTCCTAAATGTGGCTTTAAAAGCTTCTCATTCAAAAACTGTTCTGGTCTAAATCTTGCTTGGAAAGTATGGTAATCTTGGATTTTTGTTCAGATAATGATTTCCCTTTAACCAACTTTTTTGTTTCCTAGGGACATAGGGCAAGACCAAAAAAGAAATTGATGCAATGTCATGCTTTTCTCTCTGAATTGAGGAAGAATTACCACAACATGCTTTGCAGGACCCAATCGCTATATTTCGCCTGAATCACATAATGCCAGTAGGAGATTATGAGTTAAGAGATTCAGAATACAAAAGGAATTGTTTGATAAAGAGATTCTCCCATCTCTTCCACTTCATCATGTTTAAGGGCTATCTGTTATTCCTCTTTTGAGTTGTCTAAATGCATTTCAATATTTAATAAGCAATTATGTCAGATTAACATGGAAGAACAGCATTTATATCGTTAGATCTTACTACAGATAAGATCTTAAAATAATTGTGCCCAGAGGCAAAATGAGCCTTGCCCTGAGAAAGGAGTCCACTAAAGCTAAATGTTTGGGGATTGATAAAACCAGATTTTTTTCTGTAGAGCAAGATTTAAATGCCATCAAACCCAGGAAATGTAGAGGCATAAAGAAGATGAAGTACACACATAGGACCCAGAATTCCTCTCCTACAGCTATCTCCTACAGACACATGACTTAGTGGAAAGAGCACGGGCTTGGGAGTCAGAGGATGTGGGTTCTAATCCTGGGTCTGCCACTTTGCTGGGTGACCTTGGGCAGGACACTTAACTTCTCTGTGCCTCAGTTACCTCACCTGTAGAATGAGGATTAAGACTGGGAGCCCCATTTGGGCCCCATTTGAGCCCACCTGATTACCTTGTATCTACCACAATGCTTAGAACAGTGCTTGACACATTGTAAGCACTTAACAAATACCATAATTATCATTAGTATTATTATTATGTCCCTTTATGTCCCCCAAATGAGAATACACTTCAGACTACATAGCAAAGATAAGATAACAAAAGTAACTGCCAGATTTATTAAATGGATTTTGAATTTTACCTCAGAAATTCTGCCTTTCTGAGAAGGATAAAATCTTTCCAGTTGACAAATGTTACCCTGGCAGGCAACCTTAAACTGTAAAGAAGCACCATGCCTTTCATTTAAATTTTAGAGGGCTTGATGAAATAGGGATGGGAGGTAGGGGAGTTTTGTCAGAGCGTAACTGAAGATTGTTTTCTACATATTTTCTTGCAACTTCAGGACAGCTGGGGAAGGATCAGAAAAGATTCCCTCCTCTCCCTACCCTCCCACGGTAAATCTGAAGGTCCTGAGTTCTAATCCTGATTACCCCGCTGCAAACCCCTGTCTTGCTCTGGGCCTCATTCACTCATTCATTCTGGTCCTCGTCTCTTCAACCGCATAGGGAAAAGGGAGAGAGGCAGAAGCTGCACGGTGAGGGAACAAGATGTGTTTCTCCCAGAAGACCACTTCTGGTGAATAAGTGACAGGCCCAAGCTATTTTCATCCCCCCTCCCACCACCATCCATGGTGTTACAATGGGGCCTTGGGGAGAGGAGTGAACCTGGCTGGGAGGAGCTCCGACAGGAGGAGGGGAGAGGAGTGCAATCCTGAGGATACTGAAATCCCAAACCACCCATCCTGGGAACAGTGCTTTAAAGAGCCGCAGACCACCCACAAATCAACATTTGACCAACCGAGGAATGCTTCCAAAGTTCGGTAGAGGGTGGAACTAAACATTCTAATATGTTCAGGTTGTAACTACAATTAACCCCTAAAACTACCTTTGCATTTCACTACACTTCCTCTAGACTGTGAGCTCTTTGTGGGCAGAGAATGTGTGTACCATCTCTTCGTCCCAAGTGCTTAGTACTGCACACAGTAAACACTCATAAATACAATTGATTGATTGATTGAATGTATGTCATAGGATCAGTGGATACGAGACTGTCTATTTCTAGATGGATATCTAGACTGTAAGCTAATTAGGGGTTGGGAACGTATCTGCTAATTTATCTTGTATCATACTCTACCAAGCCCTGAGAACAGTGCTCTACACATAGTAAGCACTCAATAAATACCAGTGATTGATTGATTGGAGATTAACACTTCCATTACAAAGTTATAAATGAATGACAATGCTCTGCAAAATAACCTACTTGGTTATTCCAGAGATACAAAAGAAGGCAGGAAAAGAGCAGTGTGAAGAAGCAGGATTGCATGTTGCTCCAACCTGAAAGATGTGCTCTTGAGCAGAACCTCAGTTATTTTCTTCATTTTCTGCATTTAAGCTCATCCAGTGGGCTTCAGTGATTCCAAGTAAAGGTCAATCTCAGTTAGTCAAGAAAAAAAGTCACTTCAGGGGAAAATGTTATTAAAATTGTATGTTAAAAAACTAATCAAAATAACACTTCTTCACACAGCATATGGAATCCATTACCAAAGGATGTGGGCAGAGTCAGAAAATACCAGTAGATTTTGGATAAATTCACTAATAAGAGGCTTATGAGTTATTACAGGAAAAGGTTAAGGATTTTATGAGTCTCCAGAAGGATTTAGATAGCTTCATAGCAATAGATCCATGCAGAATTTATTGAGGGAAAAATCAAGGATTTTAGAAGGCAGATTCTTAATCATAAGAATGGATGTGAAGAAGGCCAACGATCACCATTTCTCTAAAAAGCCTTTGCTATTACTCTAGAAGACCAAACAGTATAACAATATCACAGACACATTCCCTGCCCACAATGAGTTTACAGTCTAGAGGGGGAGATAGACATTGATATAAATAAATAAATTACAGATATGAACATAAGTGCTGTGAGGCTGGGGTCTCCTATAACTTGGGACTCCAATCATTCATTCAGTCGCATTTATTGAGTGCAAAGCACTGTACTAAGTGCTTGGAAAGTACAGTTTGTTAACAGATAGAGATAATTCCTACCCAACAACGGGATCACTGTGTTACTGTGGGATACTCCTTCTTCTTCAGATGCCGTCGAGTCGTTTCCGATTCACAGCAACATTTATGAACATTTATCCGTAGAGTTTTCTTGGTAAAGGTACAGAAGTGGTTTACCATTGCCTTCTTCTGCGCAGTAAAAATTTGAGTCCCTGCCATTGTCTTTGGTCAGCATTTTGATCACTTGATCATCTGCCTTTGACTCTTTTCTATGCCGCTGCTGCCCAGCACAGGCAAATTCACTTTGCCTGACACTTCAGCATAGATATTTCCATTATTGGTAATAATAATGTTGGTATTTGTTAAGTGCTCACTATATGCCAAGCACTGTTCTAAGCGCTGGGGGGGGGGGGGGTACAAGGTAATCAAGGTTGTCCCACGTGGGGCTCACAGTCTTAATCCCCATTTTACAGATAAGGGAACTGAGGCACAGAGAAGTTAAGTGACTTGCCTAAAGCCACACAGCTGATAAGTGGTGGAGTCGGAATTAGAACCCATGACCTCTGACTCCCAAGCCCGTGCTCTTTCCGCTGAGCCACACTGCTTCTCTGAGCTACACTGTAGCCCTGATGAGAGAGTCTCTCTCCGTGGCATAGCCCAAAGCTTCACTGGCATATGCAAACTCTTCTGCCACGGTTAGGTGTTGATTCATAGGAGAGTGGGATTCTAGTTATGTATAAAATTCAATACTCGGCAGCCATAAGGGATGTTAGTGATAAGTTCTCTAAAACATTTCTATGAATCTAAAAGTTTAGATTTTTTTTCCAATACAGAATTCATCATCATCATCAATCGTATTTATTGAGCGCTTACTGTGTGCAGAGCACTGTACTAAGCGCTTGGGAAGTACAAATTGGCAACATATAGAGACAGTCCCTACCCAACAGTGGGCAATCCAATTGGGAACAGTTGGAATTAGGATCATGTGAAACTTTATTCTATCAATCAATCAGTGATATTTATTGAGGGCTTACTGTGTGGAGAGGACTGTTCTAAGTGCTTAGGAAAGTACAATATAGAAGAGTTGATAGACGCGATCCCTGCCCATAAGGAGCTGATTCTATAGTTCCAATGAGATAATGGAGAGAAAATGGGGAGAGATGGGATACTCAGGGGGACAACCAGTGGCAAATCATGGACCATCTACAGCTGTGGACCATCTACAGCTCCCCACACCACTATACCACTATGGAGAAGCAGCGTGGCTCAGTGGAAAGAGCCCGGGCTTTGGAGTCAGAGATCATGGGTTCAAATCCCGGCTCCTCCAATTGTCAGCTGTGTGACTTTGGGCAAGTCACTTAACTTCTCTGGGCCTCAGTTACCTCATCTGCAAAATGGGGATTAAGACTGTGAGCCCCATGTGGGATAGGGACTGCGTCCAACCTGATTAGCTGATATCTACCCCAGAGTTTAGAACAGTGCCTGACATGTAATAAGCACCTAATAAGTACCATAAAAACATAATCAAACAAAAAATCACCTCCAAGATAAACTACCACTGAATATCAGGTTGCCAAACCACGCCCCGCCCCCTGCCCTATAAAGACAGAGCAGGAGAGGATTTCAAATTTCACCAGAGCCTGAAGTGTCAGGGCATACACTGAGCATTATAAAACAAGAAGGCAGTGATACTTTTCCCTGACAACCAGCTAGGGTGAGATTTTTTCTTATCCTATGGATAGCTGGAAAACTACTTTCTCCTGTTGCCTTCAATGAATGCTAAATTAATTGTGAGAAAAAAATGCAGGGCTTTAGACAAATAATAGACCATCATTATTAATATCATGAAAATAAAAAAATATTACTGCTGTGTTAGTAAATTACAGTCGGACGATAAATGATATGACTGTGTTATCTTCACTTGCAAACCACCTAGTCACTGGATGAGGGAAATTTGGGAGGTACAGTTGTCAGCTTAATTAGATAATCAGTGGCCTAGTCACTTATAAAATTTAATGGGTGAGCAGCTCTCATTCTCTGCCTACTGCTATTTGTGCTGGCTTCCACAGCATTTCCTGTCCTTTCTGGAACTTTCCCTCTTAAAGGAACATGATAATAATCATAATAATAATAATGGCATTTATTAAGCACTTGCTATGTGCAAAGCACTGTTCTAAGTGCTGGGGAGGTTACAAGGTGATCAGGTTTTCCCACGGGGGGCTCACAGTCTTAATCCCCATTTTACAGATGAGGTAACTGAGGCCCAGAGAAGTTAAGTGACTTGCCCAAAGTCACACAGCTGACAACTGGCAGAGCCAGGATTTGAACCCAGACCTCTGACTTCAAAGCCCATGTTCTTTCCATTGAGCCACACTGCTTCATGATCCTTACACCTTCCTCTTTGCAATCCCAACTAATGATTTAAATGCTTTAAATCGTTTTAGTTGTCTTTCAGGCTGTCTTTTTACTCCAATTGGCTTTCTGACAGTGTTTTTGTCTTTCTCTGTTTTCCTCTCCCAAGACACCGTCAGCATTTCTCTCACTGAGTGGGATAATATTTTTCATCTTTCTTGTATCCTTCCTTTCCAAAACCTTTTTTCCAAAAGGTTCCAACCTTTTGATTCATTATTTTAACCTCATGTTCTGTTTGACTGAGTGTAATCTAGACTAGAGTGGAATGCAGGAATCATATTGTAATGCAAATGTTTCCCAATTCGGTGCTACTGAATTGTGGCCATTATTTTAGATGGTACATCATGTCTTATAGGACTAGATTTAATTTGAATAATTACATTGAACGCTGTCACGCTACTAGGGCAACTTCTGGAAAATTTGAATAATAATTAATCATTCAAACAAGTTTTTCTATCTTTCATTCTGAATGAATTATCCTGAATGGTTTATTCCCATCCACTTACAGTAATTTTTTTTTTCTACTTGCCCACATTCCTAATTCCATACTTGGTTAGAATTCTAATGAAGTAATCCAGTAGAGTTGCCAGATTGAAGGTTCAATTTAAATTCTTCAGCACTGATTATTTTGTATCGACCCCAGCATTTGGCGCATAGGTACCAAATAAATATCAAATACCAAAATCAATACCAAAGTTAAATATCAAATATCACAAATACCAAAATCTACATTAACACCAAATGTAAACTACCAAAATCCACATGTAGATTAACACCAAAATCCACATTAATACCAAAATCTACAGTATCATTTTTCCCGATACCTTATATGAAATGTGAATCACACAACCATCACATTGTCTTTGGTGAACAGTAGTGAGGATACCACTGAATTACTTTAATTATTCTTTTCAGACATTGATTAAAATTATCCCATAATGATTACTTCTTTCTCTGCTAAATTTAAAAATACTGCAACTCTCCGAGGATCCTCTTTAAGATGAGCCATTGTGCTCTCTGGAACAAATCTAACTTGTATAAACCACTCCCTGCCATTAAGTTGCATTTGCTCAGATTGGGAACCCCTGGGGTTAAGGATTCATGTCTAACGCCCACCTTTCTTAGTGGTCTGCACACAACAAGTGCTTAATAAATATCATAACTACTACTATCCAACCAAAAAGCTATAGTAATTCTTGAGCACTTATTCTGTGCAGGACACCATACTGAGCCCTTGGGGAAGTACAATAGAGTCAGTAGACATGATTCCTGATCTCTTTTTAATGTTATTTATTAAGCACTTACCATGTGCCAGGAAGTGTTCTAAGCATGGGGGTAGATACCAGGTAGTTGGGTTGGACACAGTCTGTGTCCCGCGTGTGGCCCATTTTACAGGTAAGGTCACTGAGGCACAGAAGAGTGAAGTGACTTGCCCAAGGTCACACAGCAGAAGAGTGGCAGAGCCAGGATTAGAACCCCAGGTCCTTCTGACTCCAGTCTCGTGCTCTATCCGCTAGGCCAGGCTGCTGCTTCATAATGTGTTTTCACTACACATTCTGGATAGAACCCAATGGCAGAATTAGAGAAAGTTCTTCGGACAACACACACCCAACTGGCTATATCGCAGCGAGGTGTCAGGACAGACGAGAGTGCTCGTGTGTGCGGAATCATACCAGGATGGGAACAACGACAAGAGTTATCTTTAACGCGCTGTTCTGCAAGATTGAAACTTCCCTGTAATTAAAGGACTAACTGTACTAAGTACTGACAGGGCCTGATTGTCATAAAATCATCATCATCATCATCATCAATCGTATTTATTGAGCGCTTACTATGTGCAGAGCACTGTACTAAGCGCTTGGGAAGTACAAATTGGCAACATATAGAGACAGTCCCTACCCAACAGTGGGCTCACAGACTAAAAGGGGGAGACAGAGAACAAAATGCACTGGCTTCGATTTGAGGCAGAGATAGGATCAATGAACTCCTTTCATGTCCATCAAGTTACCTAGCAAAATGCCCGGGATGGTCACAGTGTCTTTGCCATTTGTTGTCTTTTCCGCGTATAGCCCTATTCGACCTCTCACTTGGTGGTTTGATCTAGTCATCATTTGCTTCGTTTTGCTCTTCGGGGCCTTTCTCTGCTAGCAATTCACTGTGCCTCTGTCCTCCCTCCCTTTTGCACTAAAAGGGCATTTTGCCGTACTTCCTGAATGAGCAGTGAAGTCGGATGCTGTGAGGATTATAGTCAGTGCAGATGTGGGACCCCCTTTGTGGATATTCTGACTCTGGCTATTTGGCTACATCAATTTTCATTTTCGGCCCTGCAAGAGGAAACTGAAAATGCAGATGTGGAGGCATCTCCCTCTAGTGGGTATTCTTACTCTAGCGATTTGTAGAACAAGTTTCTTCAGCTTCAAAACAGACTGTGCAGTAGTGATAATAATAATAATAATAATAATAATAATAATAACTATATTATAATGATAATTATTATCATGGTATCTGTTAAGTGCTAACAGGCACTGCAGTAAGCGCTGGGGTGGATGCACACAAAGCGGGTCAGACATAGTCCCTGCCCTGCATAGGGTTCCTAGTCTTCATCCCCATTTCACAGACAGGTAACTGAGGCCCAGAGAAGTGAAGTGATTTGCCCAAGGCCACACAGCAGACAGGTGGCCTAGCCGGGAATAGAACCCATGGCCCTCTGACTCCCGGGCCAATGCTCTAACCACTACGCCCTGCATGTGCTTATTGTGTTCAAAGCACTGAAATAAGCACTGGGGAAGTACACGGATGACAGCACACTGATTATTAGTCATTCATTCATTCAGTCGTATTTATTGAGCATTTACTGTGTGCAGAGCACTGTACTAAGGGCTTAGAAGAGTGCAATATAACAATAAACCGACACATTGTATTGATTGTTGTTCTATTGTACTCTCCCAAGTGATTGCTGCAGTGCTTTGCACAGAGTAAATGTTCAGTAAATACAGTTGAATGAAGAAGCAGCGTGGCCTAATAGAAAAAGCCCAGGCTTGGGAGTCAGAGGACGGGTTCTAGTCCTGCCTCCACCATTTGTCTGCTGTGTGACCTTGGGCAAGTCATTTAACTTCTCTATGCTTCAGTTACCTCATCTGTGAAATGGGGATTAAGACTGTGAGCCCCATGTGGGACAAGGACTGTGTCCTACCCGATTTGTTTGTATCCACCCCAGTGCTTAGTACAGTGCCTAGCACACAGTAAGTGTGTAAATACCACAATTATTCAGCACTTAGTACAGTATCTGGCACAAAGTAAGCACTTAATAAATGCCATAATTATTATTATTATGAGCAACAGACAAAGTCCCTGGCCCCAGTGGGGCTCGTCATCTAAGAGTAAGGGGGCCTGGGGTCTAACATAGTTCCTCTAGACTGTAAGCTTGTGATGGGCAGGGAACGTGTCTCCTAATTCTGTTGTATTGTACTCTCCCAAGTGCTTAGTACAGTGTTCTGCACATAGTAAGTGCTCATAAATGCCATTCAGTAATTGATTGGCACAGACCAACAAAGATATAGGCACTTAGTGCAGTGCCCTGCTCACAGTAATCACTGATTAAATATGATTGATTGATTGATAAAAGACAAGGACAGTGATAAATACCAAAGGAGCAGAAAGGTCTCAGGCTCCTCATGGCTCAGACCAACAATCACAGAAGTCACAGCTGCAGTTACAGCAGTGACCTCCTCAACATAGTGAAGCAGAGTGGCTTGGTGGATAAAGCACCAGCCTGGGGTCAGAAGGACCTGGGTTCTAATCCCAGCACCGACACATGTCTGTTGTGTGACCTTGGGCAAGTCATTTCACTTCTCTGGGCCTCTGTTTCCTCGTCTGTAAAGTGTGATTTAGAGTGTGAGCCCCTTGTGGGACAGAGACTATTTCCAACCTGATTAACTTATATCTAGACCAATGCTCGGCATTTAGTGCCCGCCTAACAAATGCCATAAAAAGCAAGGGCTTATACTTCTTTGTAGTGCCTAGTACTGTGTGATACCAAGTAGGTGTTAGGCACTTGTTGCTGGCCAGAACTAAACCAAAGGGCAAGTTATAATAATAATAATGGCATTTATTACGCACTTACTATGTGCAAAGCACTGTTCTAAACCCTAGGGGAGGGGCGGGGATATAAGATGCTCAGGTTGTCCCATATGGGGCTCACAGTCTTAATCCCCATTTTCCAGATGAGGTAACTGAGACACAGAGAAGTTAAGTGACTTGCCCAAAGTCACACAGCTGACAAGAGGTAACAAGCAAGGCATTAGTGCCAAGCTTTTCATTTTTCACTAGTCCCATATTGGGCTCCCATTTTAAAGCCCCATTTTACAAATGAGGTCATCTATTTTAATATCTGTCTCCTCTCCCTAGACTGTAAGCTCCTAGTGGACAGACTCTAAGCCCCCTCTAAACTGTAAGCTCATTGTAGGTAGGGAATATGTCTGTTATATTGTACTCTCCCAAGTGCTTAGTACGGTGCTCTGCGCACAGTAAGCACTCAATAAATACGATTGATTGACTGACTGTGGACAGGGATCACATCTATCGACTGTTGTATTGTACTTTCCCAATTGCTTAGTACAGTATACAGCACCCAGTAAGTACTCAAGATATACCACTGATGGACTGTTATTTTAAAAGACTCAAAGTACAAAATTCCTTTTCCCTAGCTAGACTCTTTTGTGCCCATCTCGTATCTATCCACTTCACGCTGACGTTTTCCTTTTCCCAGGCAGCTTGGACACGCTTCTCCAGAGCAGTAAAGTAAAAACAGTCAAACTTCGATTTATTGCATTTTCATTAAACAAACTCATCCCTTTTCTACCAGTGACACATTAATTTTTGCAGGACCCACAAAAGCAGTATTGTAGTGACAAAACTTGGCATTTGCCAAGCAGTGAACTGATCTCCCATGTGGGACAGGAACTGTGTCTAATCCAATTTGCTTGTATCCACCCCAGTGCTTAGTACAGTGCCTGGCACATAGTAAGTGCTTAACAAATACCACAATTATCATTTTTATTATCTCCATCGTCACCCTGAGAACGACTCCATCTCCTCAGAGTTGGCAGCCCCTGGTAGGGGCAGAGTCACACTGTCGCTCAGCCTCACTGAGCCCCTGAGTTGGTTAAAGAGCCAAAACTTATCTACTCTCTTCTCCTACTACACCCTAGCTCAAACTCTCCACATCTCTCATGCTCTCCTCGTTATGCCTCATTCTCATCTTTCCTGCCGCTGATCCCCTGCTGATGCCCTTCCCTCTCCTTGAAACTCCCTCCACCTTCATATCTGACAATCCTCAGCATTCCTTCCTTCAAAGCCCTTCTGAAGTCTCATCTCCTTCCGGAGGCCTTCCCTGATTTATATTTCCTGCCACTTCCTCACTTCCAAGTCATCTAAGCACGTAACTATTCTCATCCTCCTACATCACTCACGTTCACATCCCACCTACCCTCTTGCTTTGTCTTGTTATGTCTTACGCTGTCGAATCATCTCCGACTCATAGCAACTCCATGGACACATCTCTCCCAGAACACCTCACGTCCATCTGCAATCATTCTAGTAGAACTAGGGAAGTGGTTTACCATTGCCTTTTTCCGCACAGTAAACTTGAGTCTCCCCTCAACCCCTGCTACTCAGCCCAGGTGAGTTTTGACTTGTAGCAGATTGCCTTCCACTTGCTAGCCACTGTCCAAGCTAGGAATGGAGTGGGTCTGCCTCTGCTTGACTCTCCCTCCCATAGCTGAGACTGGTAGAGGACCGGAAACTCTCCAGGTGCGATCCTGAGCGGGCACCTACCCTCTTCAGAACTATTAATGTATATATCCTCTTTTCCTTTTTCCTCCCCTCAGAAATTTGTTTTGGATTATCTGACACCCACCCGGGACTGTAAACTCCTTGAGGGGAGTGGTTTGTCTAATTCCACTGCGCTCTCTCAAGAGCTTAGTGCAGTGTTCTGCCTACAGTAAGTGCTCAATAAATGTGATTGATCACTCGATTCCCTAAAAGCCTCCAAACATACTATCAGATGCTCAATGAGTTTACAAGTAATATATGCAAATAACTCTAGTTCCTTTCTTAGTGATTCGAACTGAAGAGGCAAATAAGGTCTTGAAAACCAATTTAGTCATAAAAGCTATATGAGAAGTACACTTCACTAGTAGGGGTCCTTATTTTGCAAAATCCTCTCTTTTCCATCAACAATGGTATTTCCCCAATTGATAAAACCATTTTTTACCCAATAGGATGTTAGTAAGAAACAAAACATAAAAAATGTTGAAGTATGCAGGAATGAAATCAAGAAAAGATTTAGCACTCTTAGCAGGTCAACTTCATGTGGGTTTGAATCTTCATTTTCACTACTCGTGCAACAATTTCCTAGACACTATGGCAAGGATGGAAATAAAAAACCACATTTCTCCTGTGTGGGAATTTGAGGATGAAGACAGTTAACTGGGTGCATTTGAAGACCAAAGCCTGCCTTCAAATGCTACTTTTGGGTCCATCGACTAGTGCCTAGAATAAAAGCAAAATATAAGACATTATTATCTGCCAGTATTACAACAAATATGTTCCATGTCTTGATGCTGAGAAGAAATAAAACTTATCACTTCTCCAAATCTTAAAGATAAGCATTAACATTTTTCGCTGTTGCAAAAAATACTTTATCCTAAAATAGGGCAAGGACGAAGCAATGCTCTGCGCAAAGTAAGCGCTTAATAAGTGATTGATTGATTGATTGATCTATCAGGAATGGAAGAAATCGAGCTGCATTCTGCCTGTGATCCAGATTTGATCCGAATCTTCTCAGTAAAATTGATTCCCAGCTGCCTGGTCACTGAAACCATTTTTCAACAGTTCATTTGAAAATGTCAGCTCTTGCAAAACCAGGAGCCTCTATGTAGTCCATGCAGGACCAAGGGCATAGGATAGAACTCTGCCCCTCTGTGTGATTGTCAATATTTGCTTTTTTTTTGCTTTTGGCATCGTGGAAGGGAGCTAGTCTGGAGCTGGAAACCTGAAGTCCCAGCTCTGATATGAATCTACTACAGAGCATTGGGCAAAATACTCAACATCTCTGTACCTCAGTTTCTTCATCTTCAAAACAGGAGTAATAGTAGACTTGGCTCTAATCTCAGCTCCACCACTTGCCTGTGTATGATCTTGGGCAAGTCACTTAACTTCTCTGTGCTTCAGTCACTGCATCTGTAAAATGGGGATTAAAGCTGTGATCCCCATGTGGGACATGGACTGTGTCCAACCTGACTATCTTGTATCTACCCCCAGCACAGAGAACAGTGCCTGGCACATAGTAAGCACTTAACAAATACCATAAAGAAAAAATGGGGAAAAAATTGAACATTCACATCAGAGGCATGAGGTTAGGGTTAGAGCACAAAATTTAGCAGGCAAGAATGGGGTTGCTTATAACGTAACAAAAACAGTAGGCAAAATGAAAAGCTAAATCAATTGAGGGCATGAGGCAAAACAATAATCAAGATAATAATAAACAATTGTTATTTGTTAAGTGCTTACTGCCAGGCACTGTACTAAGAGTTGGGGTGGATACAAGGAAATCAGTTTGGACACAGTCCCTGTCCCACATGGGGCTCACAGTCTCATTCCCCATTTAACAGATGAGTTAACTGAGGCACAGAGAAGTGAAGTGGCTTGCCCACGGTCACACAGCAAGAAAGTGGCAGGGCCAGATTAGAACCCATTACTTTGCGGGGGAGAAAGCCCCTTCTAAGGAAGCAGTGGGGACAAGTGGAAATAGCATGGGCTGAGAGTCAGAGGACCTGGGTGCTAATTCTGGCTTTGTCGTTGTGTCGTTTGTCATTGTGCGACTGTGGTCAAGTCATTTAACTTCTCTGGGCCTCAGTTACCACATCTGTATAATACCTGTTCACCCTCCTACCTAGACTGTGAGCCCCATGTGGGACAGGGACTGTGCCGGACCTGATTATCTTGTATCTACACCAGCGCTTAGTACAGTGCCTGGCAAAGAGTAAGTGGTTCACAAGTACCCTTTTAAAAAAAAGTCTAAAAGAGATCAGAGATGGGCGACAGTTCTGCCTGCGAAACAAAATTTAAAACCAAAAGGCAGATTTCTTCGTGAACCGATTTTAGGCAGTCAGCTGGCTAAAGATGGAAGGCAAATGTATCTACAGAAACCAACCAAATCCAGAAAAGCATATTTAAGTTTAAACCCCAAAAAGCCAAGTAAACTAGCAGAGAACGAAGAGCTGAACGCCCTGAGATGTCCGCAGGTGGCACCTGTTTGATGCAGACTCTGTGCTGAGCTTTGACCAGCTTCTGTCCCTGGGCACGGAGAACTGGTGAGAAATTTGTGTTCTGGGTGCTAACGTTTCCCCAGCACAGCTCACACTCTATGATCTCCACCGGCCATGCTCCCAAAGGGGCAGAGGATGCAGTAAGCCGATAGGCCTGCAGATTCCCCCTGTAGACTGTAAATTCATTATGAGCAGGGAACGTGTCTCCCAATTCTGTTGAATTCTCCCAGCACTTAGTATAGCAAATGCACATAGTAGGCACTCAATAAATACCATTGATTGATTGATTGATTGATTTCCATAAGAGATCATGAACCAAATCTCTTCACCATCGGCTTTAAAGCACTCGATCGCTTTGTCCCCTCCTACCTCACCTCACTACTCACCTTCTACAACCCAGCCCACAAACTTCATTCCCCTAATGCTAACCTTCTCACTGTACCTCAATCTCATCTACCTCAAAGCCAACCTCTCACCCACATCCTACCCCTGGCCTGGAATGCCCCCTCACCTCATATCAGAGAGATAATTGCTCTCCCCCACTTCAAAGCCTTATTGAAGGCACATCTCCTCCAAGAAAGCTTCCCTGACTAAGCCCTCCTCTCCTCTTCTCCCATTCCCTTCTGTATCATCCTGACTTGCTCCTTCATTCATTCTCCCTCCCATCCCTACAGCACATATGTATATGTATTTATATATCTGTAACATTTATTTATTTACTTATCTATATTAAGTCTCCCTCTGTAGACTGTGAGCTCACTGTGGGTAGGGAATGTGCCTGTCTGTTATTATATTGTACTCTCCCAAGCGCCTAGTACAGTGCTTTGAACGCAATAAATAATAATAATGATGGTATTTGTTAAGCACTTACTATGTGCCAAGTACTGTTCTAAGCACTAAATGCAATTCAATGAATGAATGAATGAATGCATAAAATATCCATTTTCAGCCAAAGTTCCTGCAGCGGGCACTGGCCAGGGGCGCCGCTTCAGTAGACGCTCTGGTTTTTGCCACCCATGTTATCCAGCTATTAACAATAATAATAATAATATAACAGTAGTAGCAGTATTTGTTAAGTGCTTACTATGTGCCAGGCACTGTACTAAACGTTGAAGTGGATACAAGCGAATCGGGTTGGACACAGTCCCTGCTCCAAGTGGGGCTCACAGTCGCAATCCCTATTTTACAGATGAGGTAACTCAGGTACAGAGAAGTGAAGTGACTTGCCCAAGGTCACCCAACAGGCAAGTGGCAGAGCCACGATTAGAACCCGTGACCTTCTGAATCCCAGGCCCTTACTGTATCCACCAGGCCATGCTGCTTCCTAACAAGGGCTGAACAAAGTGCTCTGCACATAGCAAGCGCTCAGTGAGTACCACACTGATTGAGTTTGTCTACCGTGTGAGATCCTCTGGGCTGGGTGGCACTTCAGGCAGAAATGAATGGAAGAATTGAAGAGAAGGTGTAGACTCTTTAGTGAGTTAAGGCCCACACTTTGGAGCAGGTACCAGGAGGCAGAGTCACGAGAAGGAGCTGGGTTCTAATCCCCACTCTACCACACATCTGCTGTGTGACCTTGGTCAAGTCACTTCAGTTCTCTGGGCCTCACTTACCTCACCTCTCAAATGGAGATTAAGATTGTGAGCCCTATGTGGAATATGAATTGTGTCTGACCTGATTCACTTATATCTACCCCAGTGCTTAGTTCAGTGCCTGGCACATAGTGAGTGCTTAACAAATACCATTTTTTAAAAAAAGAGACAGAGGATTTTTATAAATAAATAACAATGCTAATAAACGTGATCTTGCTTTAATATAAAGAGAAAAGCTTAAATTGCACACTGGAACTCAGTTCTGAAGTGCAAGGAAACTGAGGCCCTGAAAAGGTAAGAAGTGAATTTTAAATGAGTCGCATATTTGGGGTGTTAGAGATGAGCTCCACTGCATTCCCATCAAGCACGTGAAACAAAACTAGAAACCCTAGGGGTGTTAACAGGGTCAGTTACAGTGCTAGGGTTACACGCAAGAGGGAAAATCCATTAGCAACTAAGCAGAGGGTGGATCTGGAGGAAGTAGTGCCTCTTTTAAAAGATATTTTTGAATAGTATTTTTTAAGCGGTCACTGTGTGCAGAGCACTTTACTAAGTGCCGGGAAAGAGTAGAGCACTGGGTACTAGACACCTTCCCTGGAACGGCTTGCAGATCTAGGAAGATAAAGACAGCAAATGAGTCACCGAAACCTCAAGAAGCCACAGAAAGGACGAATTGACAGCTTGAGGGGAGTAAGAAGTCTACTGAATCAGAGGGCCAGCCCGCTGATGAACAGTGAGACCCATATGTGTGGGGGAGGATTCAGTTTCACAGACTCTAAAGAAAAAATTAACTGGCCATTTGTTTCCAGTAGAAAGCTCTGGTGTAGTTCACAAATAACATTTTTCTCTGTCTGGGGCATGAATATCACCTCAGTGGGCTCAATATCAGAGCTCTTTTTTTTTGTCAGTCATTCTCACAGAGCTACAAAATTCTAAAAACAGCTAGGAAAGACTTTCTGATAAACATCATGGCAAAACTGAAACAGCGCATTTGAAACCGCAGTTTCATGTGTTCAGGATGGCTTACTACATCCCCCCCGAAACAAGCCAGTCATATACCGTGCTGCCTATAAAGCCCCCCTCCCTGCTTAGGCTGTAAGTTCTCTGTGCGCAAGGAACATGTCTACCAACTTTGTCGCATCGTACTTTCCAAAGTGTTTACTGCAGTGCTCTGCACACAGTAAGCACTCAATAAATACGATTGATTGATCAACCTGAAATAATAATAATAATAATAATAATAACTATTATTATGGTATTTGTTAAGTGCTTACTATGTGCCAGACACAGGACTAAGCACTGAAACAAGGGGACGGGGTTGAAATGGGATGAGCAATTCCAAGCAGTCATCTGTGGTGATCTGAGACCAGAGGTTGTCAATGGAAGAAATATCCATTTCCCACTGATTCTTCAACATCACAGGGGGAAATTCTATAGCCAATTTAGACAGTGGGGAGTAGAAGAAATTAATCAATCGATCGATCAGTGGTATATATTGAGCACTTACAGTGGGCAAAGCACTGTGCTAAGCACTTGGAAGAGCACAACAGAGATGGCACATTCCCTGCCCACAGGGAGATTACAATTTAGCAGTAGTAGTAATCGTGTTTATTAAGTGCCCACTGTGTGCGGTGCTAAGCGCTGGAAAAGAAGACCCAGTCGGGAATTTTACAGGGTCCCTGGCCGTCTTGGTTGGGGGGCGGGGGTGTCACAATGTGGAAATTAGAATGGGGAGAGGGGACTGGTGATAGATGCATAAAGGAGAGATGAAGGCAAGTATTAAGATAATGTAAAGACAAAAACAAAGAACAGTAGTGAATGAGATCTTCAGGACACTCAGTCGGTGGCAGAGTCAAACCAGGGAATCAGAGTGCTTTTTCTAGATCCTAGTCTTTTGAGGAATACAGAAGCCTTTTTTTGTCATAATAATGATAAAAATGGTGGTAGTATTTGTTAAACACTGCTCTGTACCAAATGCTGAACTAGGCTAAATAATAATAATAATACTTAAGCGCTTACTATGTGCCAAGCACCGATCTAAGCACTGGGGTAAATACAAGCTAATCAGGTTGGACAGAGTTCCTGTCCCACGTGGGGCTCGTAGTCTTAATCCCCATTTTACAGATGAGAAAACTGAGGCCCAGAGAAATGAAGCTACTTGCCCAAGGCAGCACAGCAGACAAGTGGCGGAGCTGGGATTAGAACTCAGGTCCTTCTGACTCCCAGGACCATTCTCTATCCATTAGGTCATGCTGCTTCTCAAAGCCACTTTTCAAGCTCTGGATTATGTATACGATAATCAGGTCAGATACAGTCCCTGTCCCACGTGGGACTCTCAGTATAAGCAGGAGGAAGAAGAAGTTTTGAATCCCCATTTTACAGCTGAGAAAACTGAGGCACAGGGGACTTAAATGATTTGCCCAAGGCCATCGGTTGCTATTTGCAGCCATATATCCTCTCTTCCTCTTCAGGACAGCTTGGCAAGTATTTTGATATGTGTGCATCAGGAGGGGGAAGGAAGAAGGTTTTTCAGGTGACCTTTTGAGTTTGTGTAGATGTTTTCAAACTGTAGATTTCCAAAGTTAAGGAAGAAGAAAGAACAGATAAACAATACTAGAGATCACTATCTTAGTTAGCTAATCGACTCCCCCTGCTTGAAAACCAATTTATCATTTTTAAGACCATGTTGACAGTCTTAATCCACGAGTTTCTCTTCAGCAGATTCACTATGGAATCACTAATCAAGGTCTGTGCTATTTGTACCCTTTTTTATGGTATTTGTTAAGCACTTAATATGTGCCAGGCACTGTAGTAAATGTTGGGATAGATACAAGCTAATAAGGTTGGACACAGTCCAGGTCTCACATGGGGCTCGCAGTATTAATCCCCATTTTATAGATGAAGTAACCGAGGCACAGAGAAGTTAAATGACTTCCCCAAAGTCACATAACAGACCATTGGTGTGGGGAGTAGGGGAAATTTGAGCTGAGTTGGGGAAGGCCTCTTAGAAGAGATATGATTTTAATAAGGCTTTGAAGGTGGGGAGAGCAGTGGTGTGTCAAATACGAAGAGGGAGGGAGTTCCAAGCCAATGAGAGGATGTAAATTAGACTAAGCCCGTTGTGGACAGGGAATGTGTCTCTTTATTGTTGTATTGTCCTCTCCCAAGAGCTTAGTAATGTGCTCTACACATAATAACTGCTCAATAAATTAGATTGGTTGATTTGATTGCTTTTAAGACGACAGTAAGGAGTTTCTGCTTGATGCGGAGGTGAATGGGCAACCACTAGAGGTTCTTGAGGAGTGGAGAGATACAGACTGAACGTTTTTGTAGAAAAATGACTTGGGCAAGCAAACTGAAGTAGGAACAGGAGTGGGGAGAGACAGCAGGCCGAAAGGTCAGCGAGGAGGGAGATGTCCTAGTCAAGGAGGGATATGATAAGTGCTAGGATCAGAATATATCTAAATTAAGATAGAATTGATGGGCCCAGAGCGGATAATCTGATCGGTAGCGTTTACTGAGTGTTTACCATGTGCAGAGTTCCAAGCGCTTGGGAGAATACAATAGAGCAGATACTAAAATAAAGTGCAGGTAGGAAGAAACAGTACAATAGAAAGGTATATTCCAAACCATTTCGGTGGTGAGGGGAATGAGTACTAAATGTCTAGCTGATGCAGTAGTTCCATAATGGGAATTTGTTGGGGGCACCTCAATCAATCGGTGGTATTTATTGAGCCATTCCTGTGTGCAGAACATTATATTAAGCACTTGAGAGAGTACGATAGCATAGGTAATCTCAATCCCTGTCCTCAGTGAATTTACAGTCTGGTGGAATATAGCATGGGAAGAGTAGAGATTAAGCAGGGAAGATCTGCAGGAGATGTGATTTTAAAAGGTCCTCTCCTCCTCCTCTTCCCCTCCCCATAGCCCCCCCCCCCCCCGCCACCCTACCCCCCTCCCCTCCTCACAGCACTTGTATATATTTGTACATATTTATTACTCTATTTTGTTTGTACATATTAACTATATTTTATTAATGATGTGGATATAGCTATAATTCTATTTATTCTGATGGCATTGACACCTATCTACTTGCTTTGTTTTTTTTGTCTGTCACCCCCCTTCTAGACTGTGAGCCCATCGTTGGGTAGGGACTGTCTGTATATGTTGCCGATTTGTACTTCCCAAGTGCTTAGTACAGTGCTCTGCACACAGTAAGTGCTCAATAAATACAATTGAATGAATGAATGAGCCTTTCAGAAGGCTTTTGATTCATTCATTCATTCAATCGTATTTACTGAGTGCTTACTGTGTGCAGAGCTCTTGTACTGAGTGCTTGGGAAGTACAAGTTGGCAACATATAGAGATGGTCCCAATCCAACAACGGGCTCACAGTCGGGGGAGGGAGTTCCAAAAAGAAAGGAGAGGGAGAACAAAAGGTTCATGGTGGGAAATGTGAAAATGAGGCACAATGAGTAGTTCGATTTGAGAAGAAGGGAGTGTACCAACTGGCACGTAGTGTGAGATAAACAATGATAAAGAAATTGGTAGAGAACTGATGGAGTGCCTTAAAGCCAACAGTCAGGAGTTTCCATTTGATGTGGAGAGGAATGGGCAACCATTGGAGGTTGCTGGAGAGTGTGGAGAAATGCTAACCATGTTTTCAAAAAGATGATCTCGGCATCAGAATGAAGTGAAACAGAGAGGCCATTCCATTTAAAACCAAAGTTGACAGCAAGGGAGGCGAGTTTTACAATGAATTCAGACAGTTGTTTATTTAAGATACAAATCATCCACTTCGAAATCTTCAGTAGAACCATCACAGCATCACAGAAAGCAGTGAAACTACTTACCACAACCCGGTGGAGAATGAGTGTTTTGAGGCATGTAGAATAACTCGTGGTTAGAAAAATGGAAATCCATACACAGACTAGATCGCTGAAGACCAGTGGCTGTGAAACACCTGGGATTTGTGGGTTTAGGCTGTGAGCCCCATGTGGGACAGGGACCGTAACCAACCCGATTAACCTCTACCTATCCTGGTGACTTAAACCGTGCTTACCACAAAGTAAGTGCTTAATAAATACCATCATTAATGTACTAATAAGCAATCACTTAATACAAGTGTCGTCTAGGACAAACCGTTCCTGAGAAATTAAAGAAATTACTCTTCACCACAGAAAGTTGTAGAACAAGTAATTTCTCCTTTAACAGAATCATAGATTGAGTAGACTGCATTGACCACGCAAGGGGCAGATGTGCTTTTTATTGCAGCTACAGGCGACTCCATGGTCCAGCCGTGATGTGTTCCTTGAAAACATGAATTGTGCATGCGTGTATCATGGGATATGCTTTCTCACAGACTTGCGTGTGTTTTTTTAGGTCCCATTTCAGAAGTAGCATGGCCTCCTGGGCTTGGGAGCTAGGAGGAGCTGGGTTCTAATCCCAGCTCCGCCGCTAGTCTGCTGTGTGACCTTGAGCAAGTCATTTCACTTCTCTGGGCCTCAGTTACCTCATCTTTAAAATGGGGATTAAAGCCTCTGAGTCCTCTGTGGGACACTGACTGTGTCCAACCCGATTAACTTGTACCTACCCCAGAGCTTAGAACAGTCCCTGGAACATAGTAAGCACTTAACAAATACTATAAATAAATTTTTTAAAAAATAAAACAACCCCATATGATGACTGGGCCCTAAAAATGACACTATAAATTCCTCCTCTTGTTTTTTCCCCTAGACTGCAAGCACACTGTGGGCAGGGAGTATGTCTGTTTAACTCTGTTAAATTGTTATATTGTACTCTCCCAAGTGCCTAGTACAGTGCCCTACACACAGTAAGTACTCAATAAATACCACCAATTGATTAATCAATTCCACACCCTTGTCCCTAGGGGATTTCCTGCTTTAGTGTATCCTGAACTCAGTCCCCTCCTGCCCTTCCCCCCCGATCAATTAATCAATGGTATTTATTGAGCACTTACTATGTGCAGAGCACTGTACTGAGCCCTTGGGAGAGTATAATGCAACAGAATTAGCAGAAGTTTTCCCTGCCCTTAGTGTGCTTACACCTATGCCCCAGTACAGACATACCTCACAAACTGTGGGGTTGTCTTCTTTGAAAAAGTGCTTACTGACTGCTAAGCACTAAGCCACTAAGCTCTCGCAAGAGTACAATTCTGCAGAAGTAAAAGGCAATTCTGCCTTCAACCTAAGGTTTTATAAAGGATCGTTTTGTACTGTACTATTCTCCTCCTGAAACAATTGAAACAAAGCTACAACCCCAATTCTGAAAGTAGCTTGCAGGCAGCTACAAGTGCACAATTCACTGTCCGGGTGGTAGAGCAAACAAAAGAAAGTCTGTTTCCTGACCTACCTAATGCCCTAACCAAATATTCACACTCATCAGTAGAAATATTTGTTGTCCTTAGCTGCTGCATGATTCTGTCTTGGGCGCTGGATTGTTGGATGGCCAGGATGAAGCTGTCAGGGTTTGATATATTCTAAAGTAGTACTGTTTTAAAAGAGCCAGCATGATCTTGGGAGGTGTTGTGGTCTAGCGGAAAGAGCAGGGGATTGGGAGTCAAGAGCGCTGGGTTCTAATTGTGTCACTCTGACTTGCTCCCTTTCCTCTTCCCCCTGCTCCCAGCCCCACAGCGCTTATGTATATATTTATATATACATATATATGTATATATATACACCACCTGTATATATGTATATATGTTTGTACATATTTATTACTCTATTCATTTATTTATTTATTTCACTTGTACATATCTATTCTATTTATTTTATTTTGTTGGTATGTTTGGTTTTGTTCTCTGTCTCCCCCTTTTAGACTGTGAGCCCACTGTTGGGTAGGGACTGTCTCTATATGTTGCCAATTTGTACTTCCCAAGCGCTTAGTACAGTGCTCTGCACATAGTAAGCGCTCAACAAATACGATTGATGATGATGATGATGATGTATATATCTCTAATTTTATTTATTTGTATTGATGTTTGTCTCACCCCCTCTAGACTGTGACCTCACTGTGGGTAGGGAATGTCACTGTTGTTGTATTGTACTTTCCCAAGAGCTTAGTACAGTGCTCTGCATACAGTGTTTAATAAATGAATGAATGAATGAATGAATGAATGAATAATCCCGGTTCTGACACTAGCTTGCTGTGTGGCCTTGGACAAGACACTGAACCATTTTGTGCCTCAGTAAAATGGCGATTAAATACCTGTTCTCCTTCCCTCTTATACTGTGCACCCCACATAGGCACAGGGACTGTTCTGATCTGATGAAGACTTTGAGCCCCACGTGGGACAACCTTGATTACCTTGTATCCCCCTCCCAGCACTTAGAACAGTGCTTGGCACATAGTAAGTGCTTAAATACCAACATTATTATTATTATTCCCAAGCACTTAGTACAGTGCTCTGCACACAGGAAAGCGCTCAATCAATATGACTGAATGAATGAATGATTCCCTGGGGCAAGTCCCTTCACTTCTCTTCACGCTGTTTTAGGGAAGCAGCGTGGTTCAGTGGAAAGAGCCCGGGCTTTGGAGTCAGAGGTCATGGGTTCAAACCCCGGCTCTGCCAATTGTCAGCTGTGTGACTTTGGGCAAGTCACTTCACTTCTCAGGAGAAGCAGCGTGGCTCAGTGGAAAGAGCCCGGGCTTTGGAGTCAGAGGTCATGGGTTCAAATCCCAGCTCCGCCAGTTGTCAGCTGGGTGACTTTGGGCAAGTCACTTCACTTCTCCGGGCCTCAGTTCCCTCATCTGTAAAATGGGGATGAAGCCTGTGAGCCCCCCGTGGGACAACCTGATCACCTTGTATCCCCCCAGCACTTAGAACAGTGCTTTGCACCTAGTAAGTGCTTAATAAATGCCATTATTATTATTATTATTATTATTATTATTATTATTCTCTGGGCCTCAGTGACCTCATCTGGAAAATGGGGATGAAGACTGTGAGCCCTCCATGGGACAACCTGATCACCTTCTAAGCGCTTAATAAATGCTATCATTATTATTATTGTACTTCCCAAGCGCTTAGTACGGTGCTCTGCACACCGGAAGCGCTCAATAAGTATGAATGAATGAATGAATGAATTCCTCATTCCTTCCTTCCTCCTTCCTCTCCCCCTCCTTCCCCTCCCCACAGCACCTGTATATATGTATATATGTTTGTACATATTTATTACTCATTTATTTTACTTGTACATATTTGTTCTATTTTATTTTGTTAATAGGTTTTGTTTTGTTGTCTGTCTCCCCCTTCTAGACTGTGAGCCCGCTGTTGAGTAGGGACCGTCTCTATAGGTTGCCGACTTGTACTTCCCAAGCGCTTAGTACAGTCCTCTGCACACAGTAAGCGCTCAATGACTACGATTGAATGAATGAATGAATGAATGAATGAGCCCGCTGTTGGGTAGGGACTGTCTCTATATGTTGCCAACTTGTTGTTGCCAACTTGAGAAGCAGCGTGGCTCAGTGGAAAGAACCCGGGCTTTGGAATCAGAGGTCATGGGTTCAAATCCTGGCTCTGCCACTTGTCAGCTGTGTGACTTTGGGCAAGTCACTTCACTTCTCTGGGCCCCAGTTTCCTCATCTGTAAAATGGGGATGAAGACTGTGAGCCCCCCGCCGTGGGACAACCTGATCACCTTGTACCCTCCCCAGCGCTTAGAACAGTGCTTTGCACATAGTAAGAGCTTAATAAATGCCATTAAAAAAAAAAACAAAAAAACTTGTACTTCCCAAACGCTTAGTACAGTGCTCTGCACACAGTAAGCGCTCAATAAATACGAATGAATGAATGAATGAATGAATGAATGAATTTCTAGTCCTATTTCAGCCCCCGAAAGTTCCCCACTTTGCATTTTGCGGTTGAGTCAGCAGAAGGCGCACCTGGACCCGCAGTGCGCAGGCGCGCTTCGCCTCCCCACCGCCTGGCCGAGCGGCACGCGGTCCTCCTCCTAGCCCCGCCCCCTGGCCGCCGTCCAATCAGGAAGCGCGCCCTCGGTCCGCTACACCAATCGCAGCCCGAGGAGTAGGCCCAAGCCGAGGCGGGCTCCGCCTCCTTTGTCCCCGCCCTCCCAACCCTCGACGATAACTGAGTGGCAGCCCCTGATTGGTGGCCGCGGGGCAGCCAATCAGAGAGGGGCACCTCAGAGCCAAGGTCGGAGCTTTAAGGGCCCGCGGGAGGGTTTTCGTAAATAGGGGGTCATCATCATCAATCGTATTTATTGAGCGCTTACTATGTGCAGAGCACTGTACTAAGCGCTTGGGAAGTACAAAGTGGCAACATATAGAGACAGTCCCTACCCAACAGTGGGCTCACAGTCTAAAAAGGGGGAGACAGAGAACAAAACCAAAACATACTAATAAAATAAATAGAATAGATATGTACAAGTTAAATAAATGGAGTAATAAATATGTACAAACATATATACATCATCAACAATCGTATTTATTGAGCGCTTACTATGTGCAGAGCACTGTACTAAGCGCTTGGGAAGTACAAATTGGCAACATATAGAGACAGTCCCTACCCAACAGAGGGCTCACAGTCTAAAAAGGGGGAAACAGAGAACAAAACCAAAACATACGAACAAAATAAATAGAATAGATATGTACAAGGTAAATAAAGTAATAAATATGTACAAACATATATACATCATCATCATAAATCGTATTTATTGAGCACTTACTATGTGCAGAGCACTGTACTAAGCGCTTGGGAAGTACAAGTTGGCAACATATAGAGACAGTCTCTTCCCAACAGTGGGCTCACAGTCTAAAAATGGGGAGACAGAGAACAAAACCAAAACATACTAACAAAATAAAATAAATAGATGTGTACAAGTTAAATAAGTAAATAAATAAATGAACAGAGTAATAAATATGTACAAACATATATGCAGGTGCTGTGGGGAAGGGAAGGAGGTAAGATGGGGGGGGATGGAGAGGGGGACGAGGGGGAGAGGAAGGAAGGGGCTCAGTCTGGGAAGGCCTCCTGGAGGAGGTGAGCTCTCAGTAGGGCCTTGAAGGGAGGAAGAGAGCTAGTTTGGCGGATGACGGCTACTAAGCGCTTGGGAGGTACAAGTTGGCAACATATAGAGACGGTCCCTACCCAACAGTGGGCTCCCAGTCTATTTATCAATCACTAAATACCCACTGTTGGGTAGGGACTGTCTCTATATGTTGCCAACTTGTACTTCCCAAGCGCTTAGTCCAGTGCCCCGCACACAGTAGGCGCTCAATAAATACGATTGACGATGAAATACGATTGATTGATTGACGTCCCGGGGGCTGAGCCGCCGGACGGGCGCCCCTCGCAGCCGATTGGCTGAGCCGCCGGACGGGCGTCCCTCGCAGCCAATGGGCGAGGGGGACTTCGGGCGAGGGGGACTTCCGGCGAGGCCGGTCCCGCCCCCCGGGCTGGTGGAAGGGAGGGAGAGCGCGCGCGCGCTCGGGCGACGACCACAGGGGCGAGGAGAAGAAGGAGGAGGAGGAGGAGGAGGAAGAGGAAGAAGAAGAAGAAGAAGAAGAGGAGGCAACGGCCGCCCAGATGAGGGTCCGGAAAGCCTGTCTGCTGGTGCTGCTCCTGGGCCTGGCGCAGCTCGCCGTCCTGGCCGCCGCACGCGGGGAAGGGGTCGAAGGTCAGTGTGTGAGTGAGTGTGTGTGTGAGTGTGTGAGAGTCAGTGTGTGTCTCCTCAGCGGGGAGGACGACCGGAAGTTGGGGGAGCGGGCGGCAGGGGGACGAGGCCCTGAGGAGAATTAGCCCCCACATCATCAATCATCAATCATCATCATCAATCGCATTTATTGAGCGCTTACTATGTGCAGAGCACTGCACTAAGCGCTTGGGAAGTACAAGTTGGCAACATCTAGAGACGGTCCCTACCCACCAGTGGGCTCACAGTCTGAAAGGGGGAGACAGAGAACAAAACCAAACATACAGAATAAAATAAATAGAATAGATAGGTACAAGTAAAATAAATAGAGTAATAAATATGTACAAACATATATACAATCCCCACAGAATGAGGGGATTGGGCCGGCGTTCACTCAGGCCCAGAGAACTCACAGCGAGCCCGCTGTTGAGTAGGGGCAGTCTCTATATGGTGCCAACTTGGACTTCCCAAGCGCTTAGTACAGTGCTCTGCACATAGTAAGCGCTCAATGAATACGATAGAATGAATGAATACGTTGCCAACTTGTACTTCCCAAGCGGTTAGTACAGTGCTCTGCACGCAGTAAGCGCTCAATCAATACGATTGAATGTATATGTTGCCAACTTGTACTTCCCAAGCGCTTAGTACAGTGCTCTGCACGCAGGAAGCGCTCAGTCAATGCGATTGAATGAATGAATATGTTGCCAACTTGCACTTCCCAAGCGCTTAGTACAGTGCTCTGCACGCAGTAAGCGCCCAATCAGTACGGTTGAATGAATGAATATGTTGCCAACTTGTACTTCCCAAGCGCTTAGTACAGTGCTCTGCACACAGTAAGCGCTCAATCATCATCAATCGTATTGAGCGCTTACTGTGTGCAGAGCACTGTACTAAGCGCTTGGGAAGTACAAGTTGGCAACATATACAGTCCCTACCCAACAGTGGGCTCACAGTCTAAAAGGGGGAGACAGAGAACAAAACCAAACATACTAACAAAATAGAATAGATAGGTACAAGTAAAATAAATAAATAAATAGAGTAATAAATATGTACAAATATATATACAATCCCCACAGAATGAAGGGATTGGGCCGGCGATCACTCAGGCCCAGAGAACTCACAGTGAGCCCGCTGTTGGGTAGGGGCCGTCTCTATATGTTACCAACTTGTACTTCCCAAGCGCTTAGTACAGTGCTCTGCACACAGTAAGCGCTCAATCAATACACTTGAATGAATGAATATGCTGCCAACATGTACTTCCCAAGCGCTTAGTACAGTGCTCTGCACACAGTAAGCGCTCAATCAATACGATTGAATGAGTGAATGAATATGTTGCCAACTTGTACTTCCCAAGCGCTTAGTACAGTGCTCTGCACGCAGTAAGCGCTCAGTCAATACGGTTGAATGAATGCATATGTTGCCAACTTGTACTTCCCAAGCTCTTAGTACAGTGCTCCGCACGCAGTAAGCGCTCAATCATGAGTGACTATGTTGCCAACGTGTACTTCCCAAGCGTTTAGTAAAGTGCTCTGCACGCAGTAAGCGCTCAATCAATACGGTTGAATGAATGAATGAATATGCTGCCAACTTGTACTTCCCAAGCGCTTAGTTCAGTGCTCTGCACGCAGTAAGCGCTCAGTCAATACGGTTGAATGAATGAATATGTTGCCAGCTTGTACTTCCCAAGTGCTTAGTCCAGTGCTCTGCACGCAGTAAGCGCTCAATCAATACGGTTAAATGAATGAATGAATGAATATGTTGCCAACTTGTACTTCCCAAGCGCTTAGCTCTCTTCCTCCCTTCAAGGCCCTACTGAGAGCTCACCTCCTCCAGGAGGCCTTCCCAGACTGAGCCCTTTCCTTCTTCTCCCCCTCGTCCCCCTCTTCATCCCCCCATCTTACCTCCTTCCCTTCCCCACAGCACCTGGATATATGTATATGTGTTTGTACATATTTATTACTCTATTTATTTTACTTGTACATATCTATTCTATTTATTTTATTTTGTTAGTATGTTTGGTTTTGTTCTCTGTCTCCCCCTTTTAGACTGTGAGCCCACGGTTGGGTAGGGACTGTCTCTATATGGTGCCAACTTGTACTTCCCAAGCGCCTAGTACAGTGCTCTGCACGCAGTAAGCGCTCAATGAATACGATAGAATGAATGAATATGTTGCCAACGTGTACTTCCCAAGCGCTTAGTACAGTGCTCTGCACGCAGTAAGCGCTCAATCAATACGGTTGAATGAATGAATGAATATGTTGCCTACTTGTACTTCCCAAGCGCTTAGTACAGTGTTCTGCACGCAGTAAGCGCTCAATCAATATGGATGAATGAATGAATATGTTGCCGACTTGCACTTCCCAAGCGCTTAGTACAATGCTCTGCACGCAGTAAGCGCCCAATCAATACGATTGAATGAATGAATATGTTGCCAACTTGTACTTCCCAAGCGCTTGGTACAGTGCTCTGCACACAGTAAGCGCTCAATCATCATCATCATCAATCGTATTGAGCGCTTACTGTGTGCAGAGCACTGTACTAAGCGCTTGGGAAGTACAAGTTGGTAACATGTAGAGACAGTCCCTACCCAACAGTGGGCTCACAGTCTAAAAGGGGGAGACAGAGAACAAAACCAAACATACTAACAAAATAAAATAAATAGAATAGATATGTACAAGTAAAATAAATAAATAAATAGAGTAATAAATATGTACAAACATATACAGGTGCTGTGGGGAACAATCAATATGATTGAATGAATATGTTGCCAACTTGTACTTCCCAAGCGCTTAGTACAGTGCTCCGCACGCAGGAAGCGCTCAATCAATACGAGTGAATGAATGAAAAGCGAAGGGACTTGCCCCAGGGAATCATTCATTCATTCAATCGTATTGACTGAGCGCTTCCCGTGTGCACAGCACTGTATTTCATTCATTCAATCGTATTTATTGAGCGCTTACTGTGTGCAGAGCACTGTACTAAGCGTTTGAAGTACAAGTCGGCAATATATAGAGACGGTCCCTGTCCAACAACGGGCTCACAGTCTAATGGTATTAGTTAAGCGCTTACTATGTGCCAAGCGCAAAAGTAGGTACAGGCAAATCAGGTTGGACGCAGTGTCCCTGGCCCACGTGGGGCTCACAGTCTCAATCCCCATTTTCCAGATGAGGGAACTGAGGCCCAGAGCAGTGACTTGACCAAGGTCACACAGCAGACAAGTGGCAGAGTCGGGATTGGAACCCGTGACCTGACTCTAGCCACTACGCCATGCTGCTTCAGCGCTCTCAGGCAAGGGGTGGAAACGAAATGATAATAACGGTGATGGTATTTGTTCAGCGCTTCCTAGGTAGCAGGCACTGGGCTAAGCGCTGGGGTAGGCACAGGTCCTGCCCCTCGTGGCCCTCACTCCCCCATCTCCATTTTACTGATGAGGCCCAGAGAAGTGAAGTGACTTACCCAGGGTCACACAGCAGACAAGAGGCAGAGCTGGGATGATAATGAGCCTGTTGTTGGGCAGGGATTGCCTCTATTTGTTGCTGAATTGTACTTTCCAAGCGCTTAGTACAGTGCTCTGCTCTGCTAAGCACTTAGTAAATAAGATTGAATGAATGAACAGTAATAATATTTGTTTAGGACTTACTATGTGCCAGGCACTGTACCTTATCCGCTGGGGCGGATACAGGCAAATCGGGTTGGAGACAGACCCTGCCCGTGCATCATCATCATCATCAATCGTATTTATTGAGCGCTTACTATGTGCAGAGCACTGTACTAAGCGCTTGGGAAGTACAAATTGGGAACATATAGAGACAGTCCCTACCCAACAGTGGGCTCACAGTCTAAAAGGGGGACACAGAGAACAAAACCAAACATACTAACAAAATAAAATAAATAGAATAGATATGTACAAGTAGAATAAATGAATAAATAAATAAATAGAGTAATAAATATGTACAAACATATACATATATACAGGTGCTGTGGGGAAGGGAAGGAGGTAAGATGGGGGGATGGAGAGGGGGACGAGGGGGAGAGGAAGGAAGGGGCTCAGTCTGGGAAGGCCTCCTGGAGGAGGTGAGCTCTCAGTAGGGCCCTCACAGTCTCCATTTCCATTTTACAGGTGAAGGAACTGAGGCACAGAGAAGTGAAGTGACTTGCCCTAGGTCTCTCAGACAAGGGGTGGAGCCGGGCTTATAAGAATAATGATGGCATTTGTTAAGCGCTTACTATGTGCCAGGCACTGGGCTAAGCAGATAGGTTGGATTCGGTCCCTGTCCCACGCCGGGCACACAGTCTCCATCCCCATTTTACAGATGAGGGAACTGAGGCACAAAGAAGTGAAGTGACTTGCCCAGTCACACAGCAGACGAGGGGCAGAGCCGGGATTGGAACCCATGACCTGACTCCCAGGACCGTGTGAGAAAGAAGTAGGATCTGTGGGGAGGTGGCCCTTGATGATGTCAAGTTTTCTGAGGGTTTTTTTCTTTTTAAAGTATTAAGGGCTTCCTAGGTGCCAGGCACTATCCTAAATGCTGGGGTAGATAAAAGCTAACCTGGTTGGACACTGTCCCTCGTGGGGGCTCAGTCTCCCCCTTTTACAGATGAGGTAACTGAGGCACAGAGAAGTGAAGTAACTTACCCAAGGTCACACAGCAGGCAAGTGGCAGAGCCGGGACTAGAGACTTCTGTTTCCCTGGCCCGTGCTGTATCCATTAGGTCACTCTGCCCCAAAGCAAGTGCATAATACAGCGTGCTGTACTTAGTACAGTACGGTAATTGTGGTATTGAGCATTTTCTCTGTGCCAAGCACTGTACTCAGCACTGGGGTAGGTACAAGATAGGTCCCACTTGGGGCCCGCAGCCTAAGCAGGAGGAAGAATATCATTATCATCATCATCAGTTGTATTTATTGAGCGCTTTCTGTGTGGAGAGCACTGTACTAAGCGCTTGGGAAGTACAAGTTGGCAACATACAGAGACAGTCCCTACCCAACAGTGGGCTCACAGTCTAAAAGGGGGAGACAGAGAACAAAACCAAACATACTAACAAAATAAATAGAATAGATATGTACAAGTAAAATAAATAGAGTAACAAATATGTACAAACATATATACATATATACAGGTGCTGTGGGGAAGGGAAGGAGGTAAGATGGGGGGGGGGGGGGGTGGAGAATAGGTATTGAATCAGTAAGTGCCATTGATGAAAGCGCAGCGACACGTTAAAATGGTGAGAGTTTGAGGAGCTAAAAATGGTTAGGCCCACAGCTCTCTTGTAACTACAATATCAGAGTATCTTGTACCCACCCCTAGCGTTTAGCACAGTTTAGTTGACATAGAGTAAGTGCTTAATAGATATTATTATTGTTCTTTTTGCCTTGGAAAGAATGAATACCTTAGTTTTAGCCATTTAAATATTTTCAAATCAGTTTACAGGATGTGATCACTAAACTTTTATAGCCCCTGCCCTCTGCCTACTTGCTATGAGCTGTCTAGTTTTTCCTCAGGCGATATGACTGCAAGGCAAAGGCAAATGAAATCTGGGAGTCCTGATAAGGGTTTCTTTGTTTTGGTTTGGGTTTTTTTGTGGAGTAGAGGAGCTTTTGGTGTCAAAAGTCTCTGCTTAATGCCATTCTTCCAAATGCAGAGTAACCACAAATGTAGATTAAACTCTTAAGTCATTTTCAAGTAGAAAATGGGAACTGAAACACCTACTGATGTGGATGAAGTGTTGTGTTTGCCTAAAACCAAACGCATTTCAAAGGTAGGATGTTTGAACTGCTTGAGTGAGAGCTGGGGTGTTGCAGGAAATAGCCTGACCTCAAGTTTAGACCAAAGTAATACACGATATTAAACTTTACAGCAGCAACGGTGGAACTTTCCCATAACCCTTTTCCCCCTGGGCAATTTAATCATTGTAAGAGGACTGGAAACTGATAGATATGTTTATAGGTATTGATGACCACCCCACCCACCCACCCACACACTCGCAATTTGAGAAGGTCAGTCGGGAATTCTGTTGGTCTCTGTGTTTTAAATTAGGAATAACGCTGATGGGTTTACTCCAGTGGATGAATTACCTTCTTGTATACAGTTAGAAAGTGATAAAAGTCTCAAGGGAGTGAGACTCCAGGGATGCTGTAGGATGGATAGATTGGTTTGTACCTCCAGGCATGAGATTCTACACTTAAGTAGTTTTCTGTTGGGGTAAACAAAACTTCCCACTGCCTGGAACCAGCATTGAGGGGGAACTGGACTCAAGCTTAAGTGAGAGGGGGCTGGATGGAAGGGGGCAGCCAGCCCCACGAGCAACATCAATCAATCAGTCAATCGTATTTATTGAGCGCTTACTGTGTGCAGAGCACTGTACTAAGCGCTTGGGAAGCACAAGTTGGCAACACATAGAGACGGTCCCTACCCAACAGTGGGCTCAGTCTAGAAGGGGGAAACAGAACAAAACAAAACATTAACAGAATAAAATAAATAGAATAGGTATGTACAAATAAAATAGAGTAATAAATACGTACAAACATATATACAGATGCTGTGGGGAAGGGAAGGAGGTAAGGCGGGGGGATGGAGAGGGGTAGGAAGGGGAGAGCAATCAATCGTATTTATTGAGCGCTTACTGTGTGCAGAGCACTGGACTAAGCGCTTGGGAAGTACAAGTTGGCAACGTATAGAGACAGTCCCTACCCAACAGTGGGCTCAGTCTAGAAGGGGGAAACAGAACAAAACAAAACATTAACAGAATAAAATAAATAGAATAGGTATGTACAAATAAAATAGAGTAATAAATACGTACAAACATATATACAGATGCTGTGGGGAAGGGAAGGAGGTAAGGCGGGGCGGATGGGGAGGGGTAGGGGGGGAGAGGAATCAATCAATCATATTGAGCGCTTACTGTGTGCAGAGCAGTGTACTAAGCGCTTGGGAAGTACAAGTTGGCAACGTATAGAGACAGTCCCTACCCAACAGCGGGCTCACAGTCTAGAAGGGGGGAGACAGAGAACAAAACCAAACATATTAACAAAATAAAATAAATAGAATAGATATGTACAAGTAAAATAAATAAATAGAGTAATAAATATGTACAAACATATATACATAAACCTAGGGACCCAGGGTTCCAATTGCCTGGGACTGGCCAAAGGGGAGAGGCCCGATTCTTCCCCCCAGCAACTTATACTGGCTTTAGGACCCACAGGACTGAAGCAGAGATAGGCCCGAGACAGTTCCTGCCCCCTGGTTTTTAGCACCTCACTGCCTCACGCTTAACTTCAGGACATAGAAGGGTAATGCTGCTGGCCTTCACCCTCTCATGCCCATCATCCCTCTCCCCCTCCATGCCTTGCTGTTTGGGCAAGAGGAATCTCCGCCTTCAGCTACCCCGGGCACAGACTGCCAACCACTTCTGTCTAGCTTACCAAAGCAGTGGGGGAGGAGACATCTACTCTGTCCCTTTGACCCAGCTACTTTCTTAGCAGGTCTCTTACACAAAGGTACAGTGTTCCCCAGGCCATAAAATCCCTTCCCGGTTTCAGGTGTGGGGTTACTCTGGTGTATCTGCAGCCAAAGAGATGCCATCGCTTTTTCATGTACCACAATATCACCCTCCTACCTCTCTGAGACACCCAGCCTTTGTGGAATGCATTTGAAAGAACTAAACTTGTGCTCCTTTGTCCGGTGGTGGTTCTGTATTTCTTTGTTTACCCTTTAAGACAACAAAGCAATAATAGTCACTCAGTTGAGCAACTCTGCTTAACTAAAGAGAGGACCTCCCAAAATAAATTACTGTGAATTCAGTAGTGTAGGTGTAGTAGCAGCATGGCTTAGCAGAGAGAGCACGGGCCTGGAGTCAGAAGGACCTGGGTTCTTATTCCGACTCCACCATATATCTGCTGTGTGACCTCAGGCAAGTCACTTAACTTCTCTGTGCCTCCGTTACCTCATCTGTAAAATGGGGATTGATAGCGTGAGCCCATTTTGGGAGAGGGACTGTGTCCAACCTGATTAACCTGTATCTACCCTTTTGCTTAGAACAGTGCTTGCTTGGCACACAATACGCACTTAAGTGTCATTATTATCATTATTCCTTGTGGGCTTCCCTAGTTGGCAGAGTACTGTGGTGGTCACTCCACGTTGTCCCTGCAGCCGAGGTAGCAAACTGGATTGAGTGATTCCATTTTGGCAGCTGAGTGACTGAGTGCCTGTTGGGAGAAGAAGACTTTTCACTGATGCTAGGAAATGAATATAAAAGCAAATGGCTCCACTCTTGCTTTAGAGGAATTTGCCATCTAATGGCACAGGCACTGTGACAGGGGTGGTGTCTTCTCGCTGCCTCTGCTTTGGTGCTGGCCTTTTAAGTGTCTAGAAGCCACTCCCAAAATCACCCACTTTTTCCCCTCCAGAGCTCAAGGATTTAAAGTACAGCTACCTTGTGCTCTCTCCGTTTTGCGGGGACCCAGCTTTAGATTTTCAGGCTGGGCCGACTGTGAAGTTTGTGCAGATTTTACTATGGTTTGGGATTTTAAACAACTTCAGTTCCATGGCAAATGTCTTTTAAAGCAAGGTCTAGTGTGTTGGAGTCAGCAATTGGTTCCCGCATTGGGCATGAATTAGATTTTATATAGTGTTTTTCTTCCCAGAGCATTTTGGCAGTACTTAGATTAATTTTTGCCATTTTTGCCATGAGAAGCAGCGTGGCTCAGTGGAAAGAGCATGGGCTTTGGAGTCAGAGGTCGTGGGTTTGAATTCCGACTCCACCACAAGTCTGCTGTGTGACCTTGGGCAAGTCACTTAACCTCTCTGAGCCTCAGTTCCCTCATCTGTAAAAATGGGCATTAAGACAGTGAGCCCCACGTGGAACAACTTGATCACATTGTATCCCCCCCAGCGCTTAGAACAGTTCTTTGCACATAGTAAGCGCTTAACAAATGCCATCAGTATTATTATTATTATTATTTGCTTGTATCCACCCTAACGCTTAGTACAGTGCCTTGCACATAGTGCTTAACAAATGCTATAATTATTATTATTACTGAAGTCTTTTTCAGATATCAGGTACCTTGAGCAAATCACTTAACTTCTCTGGCTCTTAGTCACCTTATGTGTAAAGTGGGGATTGAGTCTTTGAGCCCCTTGTGGGACAGGGACTGTGTCCAACCCGATTCGCTTTTATCCATCCCAGCACTTATTACAGCGCCTGGCACATAGTAAGTGCTTAACAAATGCCGTTATTATTATTATCATTACCCTCCCCACTCTGCTAGCCAAAGACTTATTTCTCCCATACTCCACCAATACCCTACAAGATCTGAAGTTAAAAAAAAAAACCCACCTCCCCTTTAGCTCTTGCCCGATCTCAGCTGCAGCTGAGTTCTAGTTTGTGATTTGGGCTAGTGTTTAGAGGGAGAATGTTGTATTTCTAGCTAGACCCACTCTCGAGGTGAATGGAGGCATAATTTCCGTGCTGGAGCAAGAGCCGAAAAAATTTCACCTTCCAAATTCCCTGGGCTCCAGCCAGAGCTGTGGAAACTGGATTCTGATCTGAGCAAGGCCCTTTAGCATCTTCGCAGGCTCCAGCACTTTGCAAGGAATGGGGAGAGAAAGATGACAACTGCTTCTTTTAGAGAGCCTTAGCTTCCCTAAATAAAATGAAATGTGCAACCCCTGGAAGTGTTGTTGGAGACTTCATTGTTTTAGATTCCTGGACCTACCAAAAGGCAAGAGGAATAGACTTAGTGGCCCCCAACTAACTTCTGGTTATTCAGATGATATCTAAAATGAATAGTGCCAGCCCGTTTTGAGTTGCAGAGGGTTTCTCAGAATAGGTCACGAGCCCAACTTGTAGAGTGGTCTGTGGACCCAGCGGCTCACCCTCTGGGGTCTTTGTTTTAATCCCTTCTGTTAGCCCAATCTTACTGATCCTAAAGATGCTATAATGCGTCATGTGAAGACTACTTTCAAGTAAAATTACTGCAGTATTTTAGTTCACCCTTTCTCCGCAGGCTCACAAGCCCAACACTGAAGGATTTTTTTGTATGTTTGAGAAATAAGTAAAAATGTACTGGCCCTCTCCCCCTCGCCCCCCTCCCCCCCAAAAAAAAAGAATCTGGGTATTTTTCCTCTTTTCTAGATGGAGTGACTCAATCATGGGCATTTGCTGAACACCTAAGCACCCGGGAGAGTACAGTAGAAGTCAGAGTCAGGAAAGGCGTTCACACCTGGGAGATTGTTTGCAGTTTGTGGTTTTTAATCCTCTGGGTTTGGTTTCCCCACTGTTTGTTTTCCTAGATTCACTTACCAAAGAGGAGGAGGATGATATTGATGATGATGACGATGATGAGGTTGATGACGAGGATGATGACGACAACGATGATGACGATGACTCGGAAGTAAAAGAAGAAAATGGAGTCTTGGTCCTAAATGATGCAAACTTTGACATCTTCGTTGCCGATAAAGACACTGTCTTGTTGGAGTTCTATGCTCCTTGGTAGGCCACACAATAATCAATCAATCAGTGGTGTTTGTGAAGGGCAGAGCACTGTACTAAGCGCCTGCAAGAGTAAAATACAACAGAGTTGGTAGAGCGCTCCCTGCCCACATGAGCTTACAGTCTAGACATGGAGGTGGACGTTAATGGGCTAGCATTCGAGGTCTGGAGTCTGTTTCATAAGTGCTCACTCTTGGTTCTTCTGGTTCTTTCTGTCTTGCATCCAGTCATTGGAAGTAGATTGTAACTCCCTTGAGGACAGAGAGCTCATCTACTGTACTGTACTGTCCCAGGTGCTTAAATAGTACTCTGTGCACAGTTAAGTGCTCAATAAATTCTATTATACTATGTGTTTGTATTTATATCTGAAAAGTGGGGGGTTGGTGTACTTGGGTTATACATCTTCCAATATCAGCTCTCCTATTTCTTGAGTGAGACAGGAAGTGTAGCCTAATGGAAAAATCTTACTGGACTTGGGGAAGTCTTGGGAGGCCTTCTAGACTGTGAGCCCACTGTTGGATAGGGACTGTCTCTATATGTTGCCAACTTGTACTTCCCAAGCGCTTAGTGCTCTGCACACAGTAAGTGCTCAATAAATACGATTGATTGATTTTATAGTCGATGGCATTGAAATCTCCATGGCACAAAGTAAAGCTGTTGTAAAAAAAAAAAAAAAAAATGTTTTCCCTTCCACCTAAATCTGTTCTCAGGTGTGGCCATTGCAAGCAGTTTGCTCCAGAGTACGAAAAAATCGCCAAGACTCTGAAGGAGAACGACCCTCCCATTCCCGTGGCCAAGGTAGACGCCACCACAGCCTCTTCTGTGGCCAGCCGGTTTGACGTGAGCGGCTACCCCACCATCAAAATCCTGAAGAAGGGCCAGCCAGTGGATTACGAGGGCTCCAGGACCGAGGCAGGTAAGTCAAGGTCCTGCCTCCTCCTCCTCCTCCTCCTCCTCCTCTTCCTCTTCCTCCTCCTCCTCCTCTTCTTCCTCCTCCTCGAGTTTTGGAGCAGGAGTTCAGGAGTCTGAGGGGTAGGGAACGGGTCCCAGAAGGCAACTAAAATGGATGTTGCCAGCTGTGGCTGGTGGAGAGCAGCGTTCAAACAAATAAAGAACAGGCAGGGCCAGCCCAGCGCTCGACACCTTCCCGGCAACAGTGGGGTTTGAGGAGCTGACATCCTTCCAGTAATGCAGTCCATTTCTGCCCCAGGATCATGTAAGGAGTAGAAGGAAAACACCATGCTAGCTGGGTGGGCCAGAACTCTCCAACCTTTTAGATTGGGGGATGTGGAGAGCCTGGACATTGAGGAATGAATTGGAGCGAGGGTCTCGGGAACAGATCATTTTGACCTGGGGAACTGTGACGAGTTGGGTAGCTTTAATATTGGCGGGAGCCTAAATCAATTAAAATAAGATCCTGGGGTATTTTTTTATTTTTATTTTTATTTTTTTTTTGTTAGAATTGTTGAGTTAATATAGGGGTAACCGCTTGGGCCAGTTTTCAAATTTCCTGTATCAAATGATGAATGGAGTAAAAAAAAGTTTGTATCACCCTTGGAGAGTCCCAGAGAAGCAGTGTGGCTCAGTGGAACGAGCATGGGCTTGGGAGTAAGAGGTCATTGGTTCTAATCCCAGCTCTGCCACTTGTCAGCTTGTGACTTTGGGCAAGTCACTTAATTTCTCTGTGCCTGTTACATCTGTAAAATGGGGACTAAGACTGTGAGCCCCATGTGGGACAACCTGATTACCTTGTACCCCACCCCAACGCTTAGAATGGTGCTCGGCACATAGTAAGCGCTTAACAAATGCCATTACTGTTATAAATGCAGAGTTTGTAGGAAATCTGGTGTAGCTTCAGTCCCTCATATCAAAGCGTACCTCTCCTAGCCCATTTCTCATGCCCCTTAGAGAGATGTGCTCACAGGGCTAGATTTCTCTGCTCGCCCCTGAGCCCCCTAGTCCCTTCCAACTCTTCAGTCCCCGTTATTCATAAAAGCTACCTGCCTTGGGACTTCTCACTTGAGGTAAGCACCACCTCCTCCAGGCCCACCCCTGCCCTTTTATTTCCATTTGAGAGACCAAGAACACAGAATCAATTATTTCTGTGTGGTTCCTTTCAGAAATCGTGGCTAAAGTCAAGGAGGTCTCTCAACCCAACTGGACTCCTCCACCAGAAGTTACCCTGGTGCTGACCAAAGACAACTTCGACAAAGTAGTGAATGATGCAGACATTATTTTGGTCGAGTTCTACGCCCCATGGTAAGATGAAAGTGACTGTCAGAGTTTCACCCACACTGGGTGTTCTGCCAGGAAGCTCTAACTTCTGAGCAGTGGTGGTTGGAAAAGTGCAGTAAAGTTAAAAAAAACACAATCCCTACCCTCCAAGGGGAGCTTACAAACTAGTGGGGAGAAGGGATACTAAAATAACCCGTGCTCCGGGAAACAGCAGACAGTCGTGGCCAAATACAGGAGACAAGTGAAGAAAAGTTCAGTTTCCATAAGCCATACAAAAATGTCTGATACCATCAGTAAATCTAGTGTGTAGGAGCTCTGGAGTTTGAGCACTGTTACCTAGCTGCCTGTCGTGTCAGAAATAAGAGTACTTTTGTCAACCGTCTTCACAACACAGAGAATGGCAAAGAAGTCCCAGCTTTTTCAACTCGTTTTTCAGTTTTAAGTCTCCTTTTGGGGGGCTTCGCTTTCCACTTTCTCCATCCCCACCCCAAGCAGTGTCACCAACTTGCCTTAACCTTCCGTCTCCCGCTGCAGTGTGTTCTCTCACTGGCGGGCATAGGTGACTGATTTCTCTCAGCATGACAGTTGTCCTTGGCAGAGGCACCAGGAGTAGCCACCTTGCCGAGCGCAGTGACGTGTTGACGAGGTCGTTCGATCTGACAACTGGTTAAGTAATGTTTTGGCGGCTGCCAGGAACGACTTGAATTATCTTTTCTTCTTAGTGGCAGCCCCAGGGAGACTCTCAGAGTTGGAGGGAGTTGGCTTGTAGAAGTGGATTTGTGTCCCTCAGTGTCATTAGTAAAGCAGCAAATGATTAAGATAATAGGCCTCGGGAGTGGGGCGAGTGGCTCTCCTATTCTGGAGATTCCTGAAGGGTGGAAGACGGCGGGCCATGAGGAAGCTGGGAGAAGCTCAGGCAGCAATTACCAGCCAGCCAGTCAAGCCTAAAGTCATCATTGAGACCTTGGACACCAGGAGTTGGACAGTCTTGAGGAGAACCAGCCACTCTCTAGGTTTTAAAGAGAGTCGCTTTTCTGCTTTGACCGATTGTCTCAGTTGGACCAGGAGACTGTAACCTCCGTGGTGATAATGGGATTTGTCACCAAATGGTATTTGCCCATAGACTGTGACTCCCACATAGGACAGAGATTGTATCTGATCTGATTATCTTGTATCTACCCCAATGCTTTTTTTTAATGATATAAATAATAATAACAATTAAAACAGTGGTTTTTAAGCACTTGACTATGTACCAGGCACAGTACTAAGCACTGGGGTGGATACAATCAAATCAGGTTGGACACAGTCCCTGTCCCACATGGGGCTCGCAGTCTTAATCCCCATTTTACAGATGCGGTGACTGAGGCACAGAGAAGTAAAGTGACTTGTCCCATGTCACTCAGACAAGGGGTGGAGCCGGGATTAACTAGGTCCTTCTTATGGTGCTTAGCACAAAGTAAGTGCTTAACAAATACAGAGAAGCAGTGTGGTCTAGTGGATAGAACATGGGCCTGGAAGTAAGAAGGACCTGACTTCTAATCCCAGCTCTGCCATTTGTCTGCTGTGTGACCTTGGGCATGTCACTTCACTCTCCCTCCAGTACCTCATCTGCAAAAAGGGGATTAAGACTGTGAGCCCCATGTGGGACATAGGCTGTGTCCAACATGATTAGCTTGTATTCATTCATTCATTCAATCAGTCGTATTTATTGAGCGCTTACTGTGTGCAGAGCACTGTACTAAGCGCTTGGAAAGTACATCTGTCCAACGCTTAGTAAAGTGCATGGCACATGGTTAAAGCTTAACAAATACCATTTAAATTTTTTTTAAAAATCATCAAGATCCTTGAGGGCAGGGATCAGGTCTCCCAACTGTACTGTACTTTCCCAAACAGTACAGTGCTCTGCACACAGTAAGTGCTGAATAAATGCTATTGCTAGATGATCGGGCCGGGCAATTGAGGGATTTGAGCTGGGAAGAGCGTCAGATCCCAGGTGTAATGGGAGTCGCTGTGTCCGTTCTGGGAAAGAACAGAGATTCCCCTTGTAGTCTTGAGCTCTGAGGGCGAGCATGTGGTGGGGTTGCTTGGTCATTGTATCCCATTCCTCACTCCCACAGGTGTGGGCACTGCAAAAAACTGGCCCCCGAGTACGAGAAGGCCGCTAAGGAGCTCAGCAAGCGCACCCCACCCATTCCGCTTGCCAAAGTGGATGCCACCGCAGAGACGGATCTGGCCAAGCAGTTTGATGTGTCTGGCTATCCGACTCTGAAGATCTTCCGCAGGGGAAAGCCTTTTGATTACAACGGCCCACGAGAAAAATATGGTATGGGCTCTTTTTCTTTCTGCAGTCTCTATTCTTCCAGCTCTTCCGCTTGCTCTGGGCTTCAGTTTCCTTCTCTGTATAGTGGGTATGAAATACCCCTTCTCCCCCATTTTGGCTGTGAGCCCCATGTGAAACCGGGACTGTTTGTGATCTGCTTATCTCTTTTCTACTCCTGTGCCTGGCACGGGGTAAGCATTTTAAAAAATACTGCTTTTAATGGGAAGGAAGGGCACGTATTTTGAAATCGCTGTGGATTTTATTAGTCGGTACAGCCCACCCGAGAAGGTGCAAAACTTACTGTCCGTTCCTAAATTGCTGATGTGAGACCCGTTGTCCCACAAAGCAAGGAAGTGGTTCTTTGTGTGCCAAGAGCCTTCTTCTCAGGACTCCTCTGTGGTTCTAGGGATTGTCGACTACATGATTGAACAGGCTGGTCCTCCGTCTAAGCAGATTCTGTCTGTGAAGCAGGTTCAGGAGTTCTTAAAGGATGGAGATGATGTTATCATCATTGGTGTTTTTAAGGATGAAAATGACAACGCTTATAAGCTGTATCAGGATGCGGGTAAGTTGCTTGCGTCATATTCAAGATCTCAGTGATCATTTTAGACTTGACTGGCTGGTAATTGCTGCCTGAGCTTCTCTCAGCTTCCTTACGGCCCACAGTCTTCCATCATTCAGGAATCTCCAGAGAAGGAGAGCCAATCGCCCCGCCCCAAGGCCTATTATCTTAAACATCATTCGTGGCATTCATTCAATTGTATTTATTGAGCGCTTACTGTGTGCAGAGCACTGTACTAAGCACTTGGGAAGTACAAATTGGCAACATATATGACATATAGTAAACAAATTCCATAATAATAATGATCAAATAGCGAAACAAATTTGCCTATTTTTAATACCCTTTTCGTACGTGGATGTTGAGGAACTAGGCTTAAGTTTTAGGGTTTTTTTTCCCAAAAGACATTCTAATTTCAAGTATTTGAATTCTAATGGACACCTGCAAGAGCAGCCGTATCAGCCGACAGAAGTGAGAGGTTTGTGTTCAAGATCCTGCCACTTACGCTTTACTTTTCTCATTGCTTTTTCCAGCTAACAGCTTGCGAGAAGATTACAAATTCCACCATACCTTTAGCAGTGACATTGCCCAGTATTTGAAAGTGTCTCCCGGAAAGCTGGTTGTAATGCAGCCGGAAAAGTTCCAATCCAAATACGAGGCCAAGGCACACATTTTGGACATTCAGGTGAGGCACCGTTGAGGTTGTATAACGACCAGGGAGGTGGGAGGATGTCCACTCTTGTAGAAAGTTCATGTCCTTGGGCAATGGGTTTGAAAGCCAGAAATCACAGTCTGAGATATTGGGGTGTTTTCATGGAAAAAATGATTTTATCCCCCTCTTCTCTATCCCAGCCGGGAACTCAGTTCCCACTCCTTGCGGTTTGCTGTCTTCCTGCTGTGTCATCTGTCCATGCTGGGTGGGGGGGGGGGATTCGGCAACCAGTAATCAATAATATTTACTGGTTGCTTACTCTGTGCAGAGCTCTGTACTAAGCGCTTGGGAGAGTAAACCAGTAGAGCAAGTAGACACCCTGAATTCGGAGTCATGGAGAGCGGGGAACTCCTTTGGGGCCGGCTTGAACCAGAGCGGAGACTTGGCCCCAATCTCCGCCTCCGATGACCTCCATGCTGGAGCCTGGAGTTTTCGGACTTCTTCTCTAGGCCGGGGCCCTTTGCGCTCTTGGGATCACAAATGCTCAGTTGAGAGACCCACCTTACGTAAACGTGTGATGGTTCCCCATCAGTAAGCGGCTGCTGCTCTCTGTTAAATAGGACTCTACCGCAGGGTCAGCCATAAAGGACCATGTGACCAAGCACGCTTTGCCCTTAGTGGGTCATCGCAAGACGTCCAACGATGCGAAGCGGTACACCAAGCGCCCACTGGTGCTTGTCTATTACAGCGTCGACTTCAGCTTCGACTACCGAGTGGGTGAGTTTGCGGAGGTTAGCAGTGGTTGTCTGTCAGTTTCACTTCCTTCTTTCTAGAGTATCTAATGGCCTTGAAAGTCGGTGGGCTTATTTAGCCACCTGCAAAGTTGCTCTGAACCCTGTGCATTGCAGAACTGGTAGGATAGCAACTGTGCCTGTGCTTTGCCTAGATGAAAGCCTACATCTTTGTCCTCTCCCCCTCCCCTTCCATTTCTCCCCTTCTCTTTCCCTCTCTTCCTCTCTCTGTCTCTTCCCTCCCTCTCTCCTCCTCTCCCTTTCCCTCTCTTCCTTTCCCTCTCCCCCCACCCCCACTTTTGCCCTCACCATTCTCCCTGTCGTTTTCCCCCCTCGTCGGTCTCACGGGCCTTGTCCTGGGAACCCAGAGATGTGTTTTTTCCACTCTGAGGCCCCTCCTACCTGTGAGAAGGAAGCGGGCACTGCCAGCATGCTGGTGCTGAAGGAATGGGGCTGCTTAGGGGGAGTTAGAGATTTGGCTTCATATTGCTAACCCTCCTTCCCTTCCTTTTCTCCTCCCCCTGGCCCCAGCCCTAGCCAGTTGCCCGTTTCCTTCTCTCCTCCCGCAGCCTTGGACCATGGCGCGGCTCTCCTCCCTGCTGCCAGATCCCCGTCACTGGCACCGCTGTCCCGCCCTGGTCCATCCCTGCTTTATTCAGTTTCTGGATAATTCCCCTGGCCGAGACGAGCTTTGACCCCGAGAGGTGGCTCGGGATCCCTTATTGAAACTGTGGCAGTAAGGAAGGGCTCCTGGAGCCCCTCATTTTAGAGGAACCTGGAAGACATGCCCTGAAGCTTCCAGCGGTGGTGGTGGTCTTCCTCTTCACCCAAATGTTCCCCGGACACCCTCCTTATCCTTCCCCCCGACCCCCACCCTCGGGCCTAGAGCGAGACACGTTCGGGGCGAGCCCTTTCCTTGACTACCCTGGCCTCTGCTCGGTTTCAGCCACCCAGTACTGGAGGAACAAGGTCCTGGAGGTGGCCAGGGACTTCCCTGAGTACACCTTCGCCATTGCCGATGAGGAGGACTACTCAAGCGAGGTGAAGGACCTGGGGCTGAGCGACAGCGGCGAAGACGTGAACGCGGCCATCCTCGCCGAGGACGGCAAGAAGTACGCCATGGAGCCCGAGGAGTTTGATGCCGACGTGCTCAGGGAGTTTGTGCGGGCCTTCAAGAAAGGTGTGTTGTCTGGGTGGGCTCCGGTGCGGGGTGGGATGCTCCCTGTCATTCCGGAGCAGAATAGTCAAGCACGCACAAGCGCGTGCACGGCAACACACCTCACACCATCAGGCCTCGGCCACAGGACCGCTTCGTTTTAGGGTCCCCCCCACCCCGGTTCAGCTTCCCCCATGAAGAAGCAGGAGTCACATTTCTCCCCTTGGTTTGGCATAGCAAATGCCTTTCCCAGCCGCCTGGCCATCGTAACCACTGGACTCGTGTCTTCCTCCGATTCCCCTGATGGAGCTTGTGTCAAGTGGAAGTGGGCAGCATGTGGGAGCTGAGAGGAGTCCATGCCCCTGTATCTCCCTTAAGGATTGTGGGCGAGAAGGGAGGGTTGGTAATTAATAATAATAATCATCATCATCATCAATCGTATTTATTGAGTGCTTACTATATGCAGAGCACTGTACTAAGCGCTTGGGAAGTACAGATTGGCAACATATAGAGACAGTCCCTACCCAACAGTGGGCTCACAGTCTAAAAGGGGGAGACAGAGAACAAAACCAAACATACTAACAAAATAAAATAAATAGAATAGATATGTACAAATAAAATAAATAGAGTAATAAATATGTACAAACATATATACAGGTGCAGTGGGGAAGGGAAGGAGGTAAGATGGGGGGATGGAGAGGGGGATGAGGGGGAGAGTAAGGAAGGGGCTCAGTCTGGGAAGGCCTTCTGGAGGAGGTGAGCTCTCAGCAGGGCCTTGAAGGGAGGAAGAGAGCTAGCTTGGTGGATGGGCAGAGGGAGGGCATTCCAGGCCCGGGGGATGACGTGGGCTGGGGGTCGATGGCGGGACAGGCGAGAGCGAGGTACGGTGAGGAGATCAGCGGCGGAGGAGCGGAGGGTGCGGGCTGGGTTAATAGTCTGCCAGTCTACAGTGACTGTGAGAGGAGAGCTTAATAATAATGGCATTTATTAAGTGTTTACTATGTGCAAAGCACTGTTCTAAGAGCCGGGGAGGTTACAAGGCGATCAGGTTGTCCCACAGGAGGCTCACAGTCTTCATCCCCATTGTACAGATGAGGGAACTGGGGCACAGAGAAGTTAAGTGACTTGCCCAAAGTCACACAGCTGACAACTGTCAGAGCCGGGATCTGAACCCACGACCTCTGACTCCAAAGTCCGTGCTCTTTCCAATGAGCCACGCTGTTTCCGGTGGTAGTTGTCGCCAGAGGCCTGCCCAGGTTTGAGCCCGGCAGGGGGGCCTAGGCAGAGGGCTGGCCCACGCGGGAGCTTTCATGGGTCACTCACCACTCACGTGTCTGCCCCGTGTAGGCAAGCTGAAGGCGGTCATCAAATCCCAGCCCGTGCCCAAAAACAACAAGGGACCCGTGAAAATCGTGGTGGGGAAGACCTTCGACTCCATCGTGATGGACCCCAAGACGGACGTCCTCATAGAGTTCTACGCCCCGTGGTGCGGCCACTGCAAGCAGCTGGAGCCCGTGTACGTGGAGCTGGGAAAGAAGTACAGGCACCAGAAGAGCCTGGTCATCGCCAAGATGGATGCCACCGCCAACGACGCCACCAGCGACCGCTACAAGGCGGAGGGCTTCCCCACCATCTATTTTGCCCCGAGCACCGACAAAAAGAACCCTATCAAATTTGAAGGTGGGAACAGGGATCTGGAGCATTTGAGCAAGTTCATCGAAGAGCACGCCACAAAACTGAGCAGGACAAAAGAAGAGCTCTGAAGGGGCGGGGAGGGGAGGACGAAGATGTCTACGTTGTAGTAATTGCGGGTTCCCGACGCGGAGGGGGCGGGAAGGGGTTGTGGAGGGTTAGTGGCCAGTTGAGGGGAGAGGAGATTTGGATGTTAACAGTTGCAGCATCTTTTTTTTAATTTTATATTTCTTCCGATGTGGACACTGAACGCGGCTGTGAACGTTTGAAAATAATTATGGTTCTGATCTTTGGAGGAAAATCTACTTTCTGTTTTTGTCATTATTTGGGGCTTGGTTTGAATTTTGGTTTGGCTTCCCTTTTTTTTTTTTCTTCTCTTCTCCCACTGTGTTTGGTGTGTTTTCTTTCCCAAAGCGAACGGGTTAAGTCTCAGATTTTGCATGTGTTTGTTTTGGGGGGGTGTTTTTTTATATATTTAAACTTTAAAAGAAAAACAAGCTGCCAGATCACTTTGATTTTTTTGCTTTATTTTTCCATTGCCTGAAATATGTCTGAGGTGGCCTGGTTGGTTTGATTTTGGTTTTTTTTTTTGTTTCTTTGCTCTGAGTTTCCTTTTGATTTTCTTTGTAAGATACTCTTTCGAGAGGTCTCCGTTCACGGGAGAGACGGCGGGCATCTCCACTAGACTCCAGCTTTCCTGTCGCCGGGGGTTTGGTGGTCTTTCCGATTAGTCCACCGCTGGCGGCAGCGTACAGCAGTGAGACTCTTTCAGTGATTTCCACCTTTTGGTATTTTAATCCCGGTCGTTCTGGTGTGGTCACTTGGCGGCATTTTGGGAGCCTATGCAACTCCCAAGGTGGCATCAGTGTGCCACCCTCATGCTCAGAGGCATCTAGGTCTCTTGGGAGAAAGCAAACCCTTGAACGTGCCCCTTCAGAGAAATCACCCTAAGCTCATTCCGTGGTTCCTTGGGCTCCGGTGTCACTGTCCACCAGGTCCCAAGTCTTCCTGCTCTTGGCTTTTTCCACTTTCACTGGTCTTTAACCCCATCTGTCTGCTCCACCTGTGCCCAGTTTGCCGGCTCTACTTGACTAGAAAGAAGTCTGTGGGCAAGGGGCCGTGGGGATGAACACCAGGGTTTGAAAAAAGTGAAGGAGGCGGTCTGGAGTCATTGGCTGGGGATAAGGAGGGAAGAATCAGTTAGGGTCTTCGGCATCTGTGAAATGAATGATGTCGCTCAGGGAAGGATTTCAGCTCTACCCCAGCTAAGAAGCCCCGCTTCAAACAGCTCATTCATTTCTCACGCTGCCCATCTCTCCCCATTGTGCAATATTGTGACCTCCCTCCTTTCCTCTGCCCCCAGCAGGGCTGGTTTAGCTTTCCAGAGTTTCTGGCAGAGAGGAGAGGTTCCAGTCTGTGCTGAGCTCCTCCTGGACGTGAGCTCACTTTTGTTCCCTTGGATGTTTCAACCCTGGAGGCCCCTCACTTGTGCATAAGGCTGCATGCCTTCTCGGTCTGGTGTGGGCCATCTTCGATCCAAGATCCCTGACCCGCTGTCCAGTGAGAGCCTGAAGAGCCAAAGTGGGGCAGCAGTGTCCACAAAGTTCTTGAAAGCCCTAAGCCCCCTCAGTATATGGTGGGCAGAGGCCCCAGGCCCTAAACTTTCTGGCTGTAGTTTCATCCGGGCATTTCCTTGGGGAGCTAATCCAGGTGGGAGCGGAGGACATGCCTACAATATGAGATGGCACTAAGATTGCCACACCTCACCTCAGGCAGAGTGCCCAGCATTAGCTTCCTCTTTGGTCACCGTGAAGCTCTCCCGTGAAGCCACAGAGGGCTCTCCAAAGAGTCCCTGATCTCCCAGGAAACGCAGGTAAAAGTAGTGGATTATTTTGCCTGATTCCATGGAGAACCACCTAATCAATCAATCAATCATATTTACTGAGCGCTTACTGTGTGCAGAGCACTTGGGAAGTACAAGTTGGCAACATATAGAGACAGTCCCTACCCAACAGTGGGCTCACAGTCGAAAAATGTCCCCCATTTCGCTTCGTCGCCGTTCATAGCTAGGCACATCGCCATCCTACCTGGATTGGAGCTGCATGGTCAAGAGCACAACTCATATCTCTAAATTGGTTTCCTCCATTCATTCATTCACTCATTCAATCGTATTTATTGAGCGCTTACTGTGTGCAGAGCACTGTACTAAGCACTTGGGAAGTACAAGTCGTCCAGAGGGATGGGGGTGGGCGCAAGTGGGGGTGTTCCGGGCCCCGTGGAACTGGAGGGACAACGGAGCCCAGGCAACGTGGAGGAGCTCGGCAAGCATCAGCTTGAACCCGCGAGCTTGGCCCGGGCCGGGACGTTCCTGCCGGTTTTCTTTTGGGAGGTGTCAGCGGGAGCACCGCTGGGTATGCCCGGCCCCTTTTCTGCCCGGGATCGAGATCTCGGCAGCGCCAAGGGTCGGCACCCCTGGGTGCAGAAGCCCCACTATGTGCCCTTCGTGGGTGAATCTTGGGCTGGACTGGATTGCCATGATTCTGGGAGCTGGGCAGGACTGAAACCGTAGCCCACACAGCACTTGGAGATAATAAGGGTGAGATGATAATAATAATAATAATGATGGCATTTATTAAGCGCTTACTATGTGCAAAGCACTGTTCTAAGCGCTGGGGAGGTTACAAGATTCATTCAATCGTATTTATTGAGCGCTTACTGTGTGCAGAGTACTGTACTAAGCGCTTGGGAAGTACAAGTTGGCAACATATAGAGACGGTCCCTACCCAACAATGGAGTAAGATGATCAGGTTGTCCCACGGGGGGCTCCCAGTCAATCCCCGTTTTACAGATGAGGTCACTGAGGCACAGAGAAGTTAAGTGACTCGCCCAGAGCCACACAGCTGACAATTGGCGGAGCCGGGATTTGAATCCCTGACCACTGACTCCAAAGCCCGGGCTCTTTCCGCTGAGCCATGCTGCTTCTCTGACTGACTGGACCGAGGGACTCCACAGCAACTGCAACCAATCAACTGTACCGTGTCACAGCACTGCACTAAGTGCTTGGGAGAGTGCAGTATAATAGGCACATTGCCTGCCCACAACGAGCTTACAGTCTAGAGGAGGAGGGTGAACCGGAGATGAGTAGTGCCATCGGTAAGGAAACGGGTAAGGAGCCAAGAACCGAGGTAGCCAATGTTGCCCGGAATGACTGGGTCTGTCTGGCTTGGGATGGAGGGCAGGTGCGCCCACCCATCTTTGGGGTCTTGGATCTGAAACCAGGGCACTCGGACATGGTCTGATGCCCCCCTTTCTGTGGTCCACCCCTGGCCACCCATCCCATCCGGCTGCAGTCCTGTCATGGGCCTGTCCTGTCACAGTCCTGTCTTTCAGACTGTGAGCCCACTGTTGGATAGGGACTGTCTCTATATGTTGCCAATTTGGACTTCCCAAGCGCTTAGTACAGTGCTCTGCACATAGTAAGCGCTCAATAAATACGATTGATGATGGGCCGAGTGGATCAGGCGGCTGTCACATTCTAATGGAATCAACCCATAGAGTTCAAAGTGCCTACTCTATGGAGTCCTGGACTGAAGATTTGGGAGAGTACAATGAAGTAGATCAACATGATCCCCGCCCTCAAGAATTCTGCAGTCCAGCTGTAGGGACGGATGCTTAGTACAGTGCTCTGCACACAGTAAGTGCTCGATAAATACTATTGATTGATGCTTAAATAAAATAGAGATGGGGAAGCAGCAGAGTGTAAAGATTGCACATAACTGCCTGGGGGTGTTGGGAATGGAAAAGTCTTCAGAGCCAAGCAAACATAATGTGGAGGGGCATAAGGAATCAAATCCCTGAGGACTCAGCCGGGAGCGACTGAGCAGGGGCAGCTGTTCAGTATTACCCATTCAATCATATTGAGTGCTTACTGTGTGCGGAGCACTGTACTAAGCGCTTGGGAAGTACAAGTTGGCAACATATAGAGGCGGTCCCTACCCAACAGTGGGCTCACAGTCTAGAAGGGGGAGACAGACAACAAAACAAAACATGGGGTCAGGTGTCAAGTCATCAGAATAAATAGAGGTAAAGCTACCCATGACATCTCTACCCCTGACTTTCCCAGCGGTCGGGCCCCTGGAACAGCCGGGCCACTGCCGACTAAGGAAGGGGAACAAAGGCTCTGGTGACAGGGGAAGGGGAAGAGGGCAATCAATCAATCAATCGTATTTATTGAGCGCTTACTGTGTGCAGAGCACTGTACTAAGCGCTTGGGAAGTACAAGTTGGCAACATATAGAGACAGTCCCTACCCAACAGTGGGCTCAGTCTAAAAGGGGGAGACAGAACAAAACCAAACATACTAACAAAATAAAATAAATAGAATAGATATGTACAAGTAAAATAAATAAATAAAGAGCAGTGTGGTCTAGTGGATAGAGCCCGGGCCTGGGAGTCAGAAGGACCTGGGTTCTAATCCTGACTCTGCCACTCGCCTGCTGTGTGAACTGGGGCAAATCACTGAAACTTCTCTGTGCTTCTGTTCCTTCATCTGTAAAATGGAAATTACGACTTTTAGACTGTGAGCCCATTGTTGGGTAGGGACTGTCTCTATATGTTGCCAATTTGTACTTCCCAAGCGCTTAGTACAGTGCTCTGCACACAGTAATCGCTCAATAAATACGATTGATGATGATGACTGTGAGCCCCATGTGGGACAGGAATTGGTTCCAACCCGATTTGCTTGATTCCACCTCATCACCAGGCATCACAAGCGCTTAGTACAGCGCTCTGCACACAGCGCTCAATAAATACGATTGAATGAATGAATGAATCACAGTGCCTGGTGAATAGAAAGTACTTAACAAATATCACTATTATTATTATTATTAAGGGATGGGGTGGGGGGCGGTCTGGATGTCTGTAACCCGCCCAGCCCTTAGCCAGGAACAGGGTTGAACGAGCCCAGGTTTAATTGCTAGAAGTAAGAATGATACTTGCGTACTTTCCCAAGCGCTTAGTACAGTGCGCTGCACACAGTAATTGTTCAATAAATACAATTGGTTAAGCGCTGGAGTAGATGCAAGATAATTCTAGTGGACACAGTCTCCAGACTCGCAGTCTAAGAGGGAGACAAAGTAGATATTTTACCCCCATTTTACAGGTGAGGGGGCAAGTGACTTGCCCAAGATCACACAGCAGGCAAGTGGCAGAGCTGAAAACCCAGGTCTCAATCAATCAATCAATCGTATTTATTGATTGTCTCCTGCTTCCCAGATCTGGGTTCTTTCTGTGTTGTCCTGTCTTGAACTGGTACCTACCTTGCTCTGCTGCCCAGCTCATTCCCCTCTAGATCCTCCTCTTCCCTCCCATCTCCGTTTGTCACTGTCCTAAGTGGCGGAGGCAGGATTAGAACCCAGGTCTTTCTGGCTCCCAGGTTGGTGTTCTATGCACTAGGCTCCACCGCTTCCACTGGGCCTCTTTTTTCTTGAGCTGGGAAGGGGCTGGTGGTCCTCACGAAATGAGAAGCAGCGTGGCTCAGTGGAATTACTCTATTTATTGATTTATTACTCTATTTTACTTGTACAAGTCTATTCTATTAATTTTATTTTGTTAGTATGTTTGGTTTTGTTCTCTGTCTCCCCCTTTTAGACTGTGAGCCCACTGCTCGGTAGGGACTGTCTCTATATGTTACCAACTTGTACTTCCCAAGCGCTTAGTACAGTGCTCTGCACACAGTAAGCGCTCAATAAATACGATTGATGATGATGATGTAAGCTACCCTCCAGATCGAAAGCTCTACCGACTCTGTTGTATTGTACTCTCCCAACTGCTTAGTATAATGCTCTTTATAGGGGAAGCAGTGTGGCTTAGTGGAAAGAGCAAGGGCCTAAGAATCAGAGGCTCTGGGTTCTAATCCCGGCTCCACTATGTACTTGCTGTGTGACCTTAGGCAAGTCATTTAACTTCTCTATTCCTTAGAGTCCTCATCTGCAAAACGAGTACTCAATATCTGTTTTCCCTACTAATTAGACTGTGATCCCCATGGAGGACAAGGACTATTTCTGACCTGATTAACTTGACTCTACCCCGGTGCTTAGTACGGTGCTTTTGGCAAATAGTAAGCACTTAACAAATACCATTATAATTATTATCATCATTGTCAGAGAAAATTCTGGCTTGTCAACGTAGCAGAGCAGTAATGCGAATCATCAAAATTACAACTCTTCAAGAAGACAAGTAAAACTTCGAACTATCCTCATATCATCAAGCATATTACATTGATGTGGAGCTGGCAGAAAATAATTCAGTAGCACAAGTCACAGGTAAACGGCATTGTTATTTCATCGGTGTTTGGCGCTGATGAGGTTTGGTGCTATTACGATCCTTTGTGAGGGTTTTTTGTGGTTATTGTTTCTTCTTTCAATTGAAACTTGGTAGTTACATGTCTAAAAACCTCCCCTGCTTCCCTTCTTCCCTAAACCTGTTTTTGTCTCCCACCCCAGCTCAAAGCCAAATCTTCAGTGATGGCAGCATTCTGCCAAAGGAGTTGATTTCCAGTAAAATAAGAAAAGGATTTGAAAGACTTGGGTCCCCTAATTCTCTATAAACAGTGCTTCCTTCTGTTTGGGGGGTCATAAAATGTAATTAATGTCTTTCTTAACCTTAACTGAACAATCTGCTAAATAAACCAAGCTAAGGTGGCCACGGCTGCCAAACAAAGGAAGAAAATGGTTAAGGGTGGTTGGGGGGGGGGGGGGGGGGGGCAACACAATGAAAACTTGCTGGTTATTCATTCATTCATTTCATTTAATCGTATTTATTGAGTGCTTACTGTGTGCAGAGCACTGTAATAAGCGCTTGGGAAAGACAATTCAGCAACAAAGAGAGACCCTCCCTGCCCACAGCGGGCTCACTGTCAAAAGGAGGGAGACAGACAGCAAAACATGTAACAGGCATCATTCATTCATTCATTCGTATTTATTGAGCACTTACTGTATGCAGAGCACTGTACTAAGCGCTTGGGAAGGACAATTCGATGGAAATGCTCTGACAAGGGGATATTTCATTATAATAACAGCATTCATTAACTACTTATGGGGGGCAAAGCAACATGCTAAATGCTGGGCCCTGATCCTAGGGGAGCGCACAGTCATTGAAGTGGAAAAGAGCGGATGTGGGATTTTGGAGTCCAGTGGAGTGTTTTTAAGATATAATTTTCCTACTCGATCGTGCCAAAAAATAAAAGGTTAATGGGAAGGATAGGTGTGAGTAAAAGACTAGTCAAATACGGTAGTGAGAAGGGGGGAGGAAGAGAGAACAGGGAGAGCGATCTGTAACTGACTGTGAACAATCAATTGAGATAACTCACTACCCTCGGACTAGCCGACAAGATTGGTCTACTCAAACAGTATTTAAAGTCCAGACAATTCGATCTCTTTCTACTTATAGTGAATGTTTGTGTTTTCAGGTTAAAATAATAGATTGTGGGCCAGTTCTGCTGAAATCTTTTAACCTGACAATATGCAATTAGCCTCAACTACTTCTAATTAATTTGGGGAACTTGTGGGAAATCAGAACCAGAATTGCGGTAGAGCATGCCGGGAAAGAAGCAGACTCATGTGGCTGCAGGAATCCTCCAGCTGCTGGGCTTTGTCTAGAGGCCCTGGGCCTGAATAGGCAGGCAGGCCTACTTCCTTTCTCTACTTCCAGTCAGGATCGGGATCTGGAATCCGGAGAGAAAATGCTGATGTGGGGCTCCATACTCAGCTCTCTTTAACGTCCAGCCGACAAGAGAGCATCAGGGAGGTGTGTTTGGGTGTGGCGGTGGGGTGACCCCCATCTTACCTCCTTCCCTTCCCCACAGCACCTGTATATATGTTTGTACGTATTTATTACTCTATTTATTTATTTTACTTGTACATATCTATTCTATTTTATTTTGTTAGTATGTTTGGTTTTGTTCTCTGTCTCCCCCTTTTAGACTGTGAGCCCGCTGTTGGGTAGAGACTGTCTCTAGATGTTGCCAATTTGTACTTCCCAAGCGCTTAGTACAGTGCTCTGCACATAGTAAGCGCTCAATAAATACGATTGATGATGATGATGATCAGGGAGGTGTGTGTTTGTGTGTGTCTGTCCGCCGGACAAGTGAGCATCAAGCAAGATGTGGGTTCATGAGTGTCCATTGGATAGGAAACCATCAAGGGAGGGCGTGTGTGTGTGTGTCCAGTGGACAGGGGAGCATCAGGCAGGGTGTGAATGTGTGTGTGTGTGTTGTGGGTGCAGGTCTCACAGCATAACATTCCACACAGCATGGAATTTGATGCCGCTAGATTGTCCATTCTTTGAGGACAGGGATAATAATAATAATAAGAGAGGAGAAGCAGCGTGGCGCAGTGGAAAAAAGCCCGGGCTTTGGAGTCAGGGGTCATGGGTTCAGATCCCGGCTCCACCACTTGTCAGCTGTGTGACTTTGGGCAACTCACTTCACTTCTCTGGGCCTCAGTTACCTCATCTGTAAAATGGGGATGAAGACTGTGAGCCCCCCTGTGGGACAACCTGATCACCTTGTAACCTCCCTAGCGCTTAGAACAGTGCTTTGCACATAGTAAGTGCTTAATAAATGCTATCATTAATTAATTAATTAATAAGGACATTTGTTAAGCGCTTACTATGTGCAAAGCACTGTTCTAAGCGCTGGGATCACGTCTGCTGAATCAGCAGTACTCTCCTAAGGGCTTATTCCAATGTTCTGCACACTGTACCCACTCCATAAATATGATTGATTGATGCCCCGCTATCACCACATTGCTGAAAGCCATGCTTGTCATTTTCACCCTGTTTTCCACCCCTTTGTCTATTCATGCATCATTAGCTAACGTAGCAGAATACAATAAGTTCTGGGTTGAATATTTCAGTTCCTGGACCTCCGTCCTGCACACTTTCGATGATGCTAAGTAGGCTGAGCTGGAAGAGTTTCCGGGTGGAGCAGAACATTATTCTGACGGCAGCTTCTAAAATCTCTTGTTGCATCATAAAACAGCGTGGACTAGTGGAAATAGCACAGGCCTGGGAGTTAGAAGATTTGGGTCCTAATCCTAGCTCTGTCAGTTGTCTGCTATGAGACCTTGAGCAAGTCATTTTACTTCTCTCTGCCTCAGTTCCCTCATCTGCAAAATGGGGATTCAATGCCTGTTCTCCTTACTTAAACTGTGAGCCCCATATGGGATCTGATGATCGTGTGTCTACCCCAGTGCTTAGTACAGTTCTTGGCACATAGTGTTATACAGATACAGTTTTTTTAGGGTACATGTTAAGCATTTACCATGTGCCAGGCACTGTGCTAAGCATCGAAGTAGATATAAGCTAGTCAGGTTGGCTCCATTCTATGTCCCACACTGGGCTCACTGTGGGCAGGGAATGTGTCTGTTTGTTGTTATATTAATTCATTCATACAATCGTATTTATTGAACACTTACTGTGTGCAGAGCACTGTGCTAAGCACTTGAAAAGTACAATTTGGCAATCATCATCATCAATCGTATTTATTGAGCGCTTACTGTGTGCAGAGCACTGTACTAAGCGCTTGGGAAGTACAAGTTGGCAACATATAGAGACAGTCCCTACCCAACACTGGGCTCACAGTCTAAAAGGGGGAGACAGAGAACAAAACCAAACATACTAACAAAATAAAATAAATAGAATAGATAGGTACAAGTAAAATAAATAAATAGAGTAATAAATATGTACAAGCATATATACATATATACAGGTGCTGTGGGGAAGGGAAGGAGGTAAGATGGGGGGGATGGAGAGGGGGACGAGGGGGAGAGGAAGGAAGGGGTTCAGTCTGGCAATATATAGAGACAGTCCCTACCCAACAACAGGCTCACAGTCTAGAAGGGGGAGACAGACAGCAGAACAAAGCAAGTAGACGGGTGTCAGTACCATCAAAATAAATAGAATTATAGATAGATACACATCATTAATAAAATAGAGTAATAGGGAGGGGAGGAGGAGCAGAGGATAAGTGGCGGGGGGGGGGGGGGGGGGCTTAGTCTGGGAAGGCCTCTCAAGGAAAATTAAAAAGAAAGCATTTCTCTTTACTTTCCCCTCAATTCCCCCATCCTCCAATCTCCATCCAGTATCTCTCTCCACCCCTCTGCCCATCCCCATCCTCTCTTCCCTTCTGTTCCACTGTGAGAAAATTCAAATTCGTGTCTCAGGGGATGTTGGGTGCTGCTTGGGCAGGGGTGACGTTCTGTTCCCTCGGGGAAACCCAATGGTGGGTGGACTCCCTCATCACCTCCAGCTGGACTCACCCACTCATCCGGGAGCTGATGGGGATTTCAGGAGGCATTGTGAAAACCAACCCTCGTGCATGGAGGGTCAGAATGACCCATTCTGAGTCCACAGTTAGCATTTTCCTGGCACTTGAATTTCACTCATTCATTCATTCAATCAATCTTATTTATTGAGCACTTACCGTTTGCAGAGAACTGCACTAAGCACATATTCCCTGCCCACAACATGTAAATAAAATGGAACAGTACCTCTTTTAACTGCACAATTGGCATCTCTCCTCTAAAGAGCCTATCTCTTCCCCCCACCATTCCCTGGTTGTGATGCTGATAAGTAGGGGAGAACCAATCAGTGATACTTGTTGAGCACTTACTGTCTGCAGGGGCACTGTACTAAGCGCTTGTGGGAGTACAATATAACAGAGTTAGTTGACAGGTTCCCCGCCCACAACAGGCTCACAGCCTAGAGGAGGAGAAGTCTGAAAGAGTGATGTAATCAGTAGAAAAGTCTACTTTTTTCAGGGAAAGGTGACTTGCTGTGTATCTCATGAAGTCATGGCAAGAAGAAATGGGCTTAATTTAACTCTTCTCACCATTCACTCCCTCAGGGAGCTAATCTACTCACATGGCTTTAGTTCCCATCTCTATGGGGATGATTCTCAAATGTTATCTCTTTTTCTACTCATGCATCATTAGCCAGTGGAGCAGAATACAATGAAAGCTTTAAGTCTTGGGTTGAATGAAGTAGTTGTAGTACTACCATCCTAAAGACTTTTGATGATGTTAGTAGCCTGAGCTGTAGGAGTTAACCCCAACCTTACACATACTCTGCCAGGGAGGCCTAGTGGCTAGAGCCCAGGCCCGGGAGTCAGAAAGACCTGAGTTCTAATCTCAGCTCCGCCACTTGTCCACTGCAAGACATCAGGCTAATTCTCTGTGTCTCAGTTTCCTTATCTGCAAAATGGGGATTAAGACTGAGCCCCATGTGGGACATGAACTGTGTCCGACCTGATTAGTTTGTATATTCCTGAGTGCTTAGTGCAGTGTTTAAAAAATACCTTTAAACAAATAAAATTAAATTAATAATCTAACCTTTCCTCTGGCTGCCAGGACCTTAAATCAACAGGGCTCAAACTGAACTCCTTAATTGTAGAGTTCATTCAGTGCTTACTATGTGCCAAGCACTGAATTCTAGACTGTGAGCCCGTTGTTGGGTAGGGACCGTCTCTATGTGTTGTCAACTTGTACTTCCCAAGTGCTTAGTTCAGTGCTCTGCACACAGTAAGTGCTCAATAAATGCGCTTGAATGAATGAAAGCACTGTAAGCACTGAAAGCCCTAGGGTAATAATAATTGTGATATTTGTTGAGCATTTACTATGTACTCTGTAAGCTCCTTGAGGACAGGGATCAGGTCTCTTTATTCCATTATCATCATCATCAATCGTATTTATTGAGCGCTTACTATGTGCAGAGCACTGTACTAAGCGCTTGGGAAGTACAAATTGGCAACATATAGAGACAGTCCCTACCCAACAGTGGGCTCACAGTCTAAAAGGGGGAGACAGAGAACAAAACCAAACATACCAACAAAATAAAATAAATAGGATAGATATGTACAAGTAAAATAAATAAATAGAGTAATAAATATGTACAAACATATATATACATATATACATTTATACTCTCCCAAGTGCTTAGTACAGTAAGCGCTCAATAAGTACTACTGATTTATGGGAATGTGCTTTCGTCTATCTCTCTCGACATCATCCCTGAGTTGTGATACAGAGAACAGGGCTTTGCACAAAGTAAATGCTTAAAAAATACCATTACTATTATTATTAAAAGTGAGGTGGAAAAGCAGTTTGAAGAGGGATATAATCAGTCTAAAAGTTAAGAGTCTGGAAGTAGATAGTAGAGTCTGTTTCCCTTTTGTCAACTTTATTTATCAAGTTGATAAATAAATAAACAGCTAAAACTACTTAAGTGGCTTAGAATGACGTAGTGGAGCCAGCATGGATTTGCTAATCAAAAGGACCTGGGCTCTAATCCCAGCTCTGCCAGTTGTCTGCTGTGTGACCTCGGGCAAGTCACTTAATTGCTCTGTGCTTCAGTTTCCTCCCTGCAAAATGGGGATTCAATTCAATGCCTGATCTCCCCTGTAATTAGACTGTGAGCCCCAATAGGGGATAGAAACTGCCTGACCTGTTTATCTCATATCTACCTCTCTGCTTAGAACAGTGTTTTACACATAGTAGGCACTTAATTATCACAACAAAAATAAAACCGAGAAGAGAGCAGAGCCGAGAAAGCGAAAGGATTAATCAGGGTGATAAATAAAGGAATGACTCCAGGAAAGAGTCACTTTTAGCTCCCTCTCCCAGCCTGTGGACTCTTCTTGAACTCTGCATTTTTCGTGACCTATTTTGGATTGAAAAAATATGGAATTACAGATGCCTGTGTACACACACGGAGGGAAATGAGATTACGGGTACTCTACCCATCACTTCAAAATCTCTTTCTTCCAAAGGTGTGTGGCAGATGCTCGTTTTAAGTGATGCATTTGGTGCAGGCTTTCTTCATATTACTACTCATTCGTTTTCTAAAGAGAGAATGATAGAAAGAAAGGGAGAGGGAGTTTTGAAACAAATGACTAAAATCACTCATATCTGTCATTTGCCTATTGCACAAAGATTGCTCGCCTGGATTGAGTTCCATGTTTTACCCTTGGGAGTAAATTAAAAACAGCTTTCTCCCCCTGGAGATTATTTGAATATGTCTTGTCCATACTCCGGTGGAGTTAATGCTTTGAAACAGATTTGATGGCTTATTGCCACTATCATGGTATTATTTTTGGCATTTAAACACCTTCTGATACTGGTTTCTTTTGCTGGGAAAATTCGAATTAGAAATAGCACTTTAGGTAAGAGTTCCATCCTACATCTAATTAGAAAAGTTGATCTCATTTCTGCTTTTCATTCCATTTATTCATTTTTTGTTAAAATACTGGCACTTTTTCCAACCAGAAATAATGGCCATATTTTGCTAGTTACTTGTTGCATTGCTTTAGTATTAGACACTAGTTAGCAGACAGAGTCCCAGTTCATTCATTCCTTCATTAGATCGTATTTATTGAGCACTTAGCGCGTGCAGAGCACTATAGTAAGCACTTGGGAGAGTACAACAGAACAATAAACAGACACATTCCCTGCCGACAGTGAGCTTTCTTAAGAAGCTTACAATCTAGCAGGGGGAGAAAGATATAAATAAATGACAGGGAGAGGAAGCAACAGAGTATAAAGATAAAGTAATAGTGGTATTAAGTGTGTAATAATAATAATATTACAAACTAATCAGGTTGGACACAGTCCATGTCCCATGAGGGGCTCATAGTCTCAAACCTCATTATACAGATGAGGCAACTGAGGCATAGAGAAGTTAATTGACATGCCCAGGGTCACACAGCAGACGAGTAGTGGAGCTGGAATTAGACCCCACGCCCGTGCTCTTTTCCTTAGGCCACACAGCTTCTCACCTGAAGAAATTTCCAACCTGAAGAATCACCTTGGATATTTTAGAAGCTCATTGTGGGCAGAGAATGTGCCTATCAACTCTGTTATAATGTACTCTCCCAGGTGCTTAGGTCAGTGCTTTGCACTCAATACAACTAATAATAACAATATTAATAATACAATAATAATAGTAATAATGGTACTTGTTAAGTGCTTACTATGTGCCAAGCGCTGTTCTAAGCCCTAGGGTAGATACAAGTTAATCAGGTTGGACACAGGCCTTGTCCCACATGGGGGGGTCACATGCTTAATCCCCATTTTTCAGATGAGGCAACTGAGGACCAGAGAAGGTAAATCACACAGCAGACATGTGGCGGAGCCAGGATTAGAACATGATTGATTGATGAGGTCAAGCTGTTGCTCATTCCTGGAATGCCCTCCCAACTCCTCAGGACCCTGTAGGCTTCCTCCTTTCTGCAAAACACCGCTCAAGGTACCAGGCTCAAACTGGGGCTTGGCCAACTTTCATCACCCCTGCAATTCGCTTGGCACTCGTGTTTGACTGTAATTGGCTGGAGATATATTTCTATGGTAAGTGCCTGGCTATTTGGCTCTCTGTGTCTCTATTGTTTCCGTCCTTCACATTTACAGTTTGTCCTGTTCTGTCATTAGAAAAGCTCCCTGAGGAAAGAAACGGTCTTTTCTTCTTTCGTAATAACCATAGGGTCCAATCTAGTGTTCTGCTGTAATGGCTGTTTAATAACTGACTACCTGATTAACTGTCTTTCCTTCTAACCTAACTGACTGGATTTCAAAGGAGGAGATGGGGGACAACTGCCATCATCTCCATTAGTTCAGATTGTATTTTGGGTTGGTCTGGAATGTCTGGTGATGGAAAAGGATGGAGAGACAGAGAATTAGGTAGACATAAAAGGGTAAAGTTACACATTTTAAATTTGTTAATGGGAACAAATGTCTGTTTCGACTAATGGTGCCAAATATTTTCAGGTGTGCATTAGAGTGTAAAGAGAGTAAGGTGCCCATTCATTCAGTCAGTCGTATTTATTAAGCACTTACTGTGCGCAGAGCACTGTACTACACGTTTGGGAAAGTACAGCATAATAATAAACAGAAGTGGGACCTTCTGTGCCCACAGTGAGCTCACGGTTGTTTCCCTTTTGTCTTAGGATAGTAGACGTTGGCCCCCAAAGATTGTCAGCTTAGAAACCTAGAGAAAGAGGCAATACTAAAATGTTTAGGAATTGGAAATCATGCAAAACTAGTAAACCCTTAAAACTATCTCTGGAGAAACGTTTAAAATCTGAGTGACCTGGTGAGCTCTTTTTAAAGGTCAGCAGTGCATACTGGGGAAAAATTGTGAGTCTACCTAATTGTTAGATTGAATAGTCTGCATCATTTTTCAGTTTTAAAATGTGTTAAGAATGTTTGATGTAGTCCATGTTGGATTTGATTTATTTGATTTTATCTTTTTTAAAAAAAATTGCCTTGTAGTACCTAATGTACTCAATTTTTTTTTTACATCTCACTAAAGTGAAATAAAATATTGAGTTTTCTGGAGGCAAAAGACTAGTCAAGTGAAGCAGTGGGAGTGGAGAAAGAACAAAGAAATCTGTAACTGACTGTGATCAATTAATTATAAATTCCACTGCACTCGGACCAGCCAGTATTTTGTTCTGCTCTGGAAAATATATATGCCCCTAATTATGTAGCTATTTAAATGTTATGGTGAGTAATTATAAATAATTACTACTTCTGGCTATCATCTTTAAGACTCTGTTTATATCAACCATATCAAAGGAAAATAATCTGTTTTTACCTTCCAGAAGATTTGATTAAATCAGAACACCCAGTTGCATTATGGGTGTTCTACTATGCAAAATAAGAAGCTGCCCCATTCATAGTTGATTCCAAATATGGTTTGGATTATTCCATTAACTCTGGAAATAATTCAATTACTTCTTTTGAATTTCTAAGGCAAGCATATTTGTCATCCAGAATGAAGAATAAACCATTGATTTTTTTCATAAAGAAAATCCGCCCTGGTGAACGTCTTTGTCCAGAATGCTTTAGAATTTCTATTCAGCAGTCCACACACATACTTTCTCTCCCTCTCCCTCCCTCTCCCTTTTCCACTACCTCTTCCTCTTTAAAACCCAGAATTTTTCCCTTATAAGCCACACTTGCAAATGTCTTTCTCCAGAATGCTTTAGAATTTCTATTCATCAGTCTCCAAAGTGAGACACACACATACACCAAATTTTCCCTTTTAACCATGACCAGATTGCACTGGAACATTTAACCACTTTACTGCTATGCTTCTTCAAGCTGTAACAATTCCTTCTATTCCTTTTCCTTTTTTTTTTTAAACTGTAGTCCCAGGAAGCTGGTCTAAATTTAAAAGTATTTTGTTATGGGCAGGGAACATGTCTGCTAATGTACAGTGCTCTGCACATAGTAAGCACTCAATATATACCATTGATTGGCTGAATTTTCCTCCAACAAGTGTCATAGGAGAATGGATTTGGTTATTGCTTTAGACACTGAGTTCAAAACTCAGCGGTTATCTGCACAGATTGCTTAAAAGGGTTGAAAACGCCACATTCTGAAATTAGACATTCTAGAGCAATTGTAGAGTATAATCACTAACACAAAAGGCAAACAATGCCAAGAGAAGGGGTGTAAGAATACACATGGAATAGTCTAGGGAAATAACACAACAGTCAGTCAATCAACTAGAATGAAGTGCATACTGAAATACACACAGTTCAACTTGGTTTCTAGCATTGTTTGATTTATTTTTGCTTAGCTGTTCCAAAGCTGACTGATACCCTTTTCTGACTGAACTGTTGATGTTTTGGGAAGACGGAGTCCGAGATGCTAATCCAAGACTATTTCGATGAATAGCGTCTGTCTCCCCTTCTAGACTGTAAGTAATTATGGACAGGGAACGTATGTGCTAATTCTTTTGTACGGTACTCTTCCAAGCACACTGGAGAGTGCTCTGCACACATTGTTTGACAGACTCGTTAGTGCACAAAACAAATGAGCTAGGTCTACGGCTTAGAAGGGCAACTACAGTGTAGAGTGCCCTATGGTGATGAATCTGAATTCAACCTTCCTGCATCCTTTAAGGAAGCTAGCCTCGAGTGATCTGTGACCTTTGATCTTTGCCCCATCCCCACAGCCATGTGTCCGGCACTGTTCTAAGCACTAATGTAGATACAAGTTAATCAGGTTGGACACAGTCCCTGTCCCACATGGGGCTCACAGCCTAAGTAGGAGGGAAAACGGGGACTGAATCCCCATTTTACAGTTGAGGAAACTGAGGCCCCAAGATGGTAAAGGACAGAGAAATTAACTGACTTAAAGTCACAGAGCAAGCAAGGGGTGTAGCTGGAATTAAAAGCAAGTTCCTCTGAGTTCCAGGCCCAGGCTCTTTCCAGCAGGCCACACTGCTTCTCAAGTGCTTCTGCTCCATCTTCCAAGCGCTTAATACAGTGCACTACACTCAGTAGACGCTCAATTAATAAATACCATTACTATTACTACTGACAATGCCCCTCTCACAAACAGGGAAAGTGTTAGACCATCTCCTTCTGATACAGCTGCCAAGTAACATAGAGAAATGAATCAGTGCAAAATGAGTTCTGAGGTCAAGGGTCAGAGAAGAACAGCTAAGTGATACCAAACCTCCATGTCCAGCAGTCCTGAAGTACAAAGGCTACCTGTTTTGTACAAAGGCTACCTGCTTTATTGATCAGGCCAAGATCAACCGCTTGTAACAAACAGAGACCGTCAGAGTGGGGAATTTCTTCTCAAAGAATAGGCGGCAACCTTGCTAAGGGTGTCTGTTTCCTGTCTGCCCTTCCTGCATCTAGCTTGTCCATTCCATTGTTCATTCATTCATTCAATCAATCGTATTTATTGAGCACTTACTGTGTGCAGAGCACTGTACTAAGCGCTTGGGAAGTACAAGTTGGCAACACATAGAGACGGTCCCTACCCAACAGCGGGCTCACAATCTAGAAGGGGGAGACAGGCAACAAAACAAAATATATTAGCAAAATAAAATAAATAGAATAGTAAATATGTACAAGTAAAATAAATAGAGTAATAAATATGTACAAACATATATACAGGTGCTGTGGGGAGGGGAAGGAGGTAGGGTGGGGGGGAAGGAGGGGGGAGCTGAGGGAGAGGAAGGAGGGGGCTCAGTCTGGGAAGGCCTCCTGGAGGAGATGAGCTCTCAGTAGGGCTTTGAAGGGAGGAAGAGAGCTAACTTGGCGGGTATGCGGAGGGAGGGCATTCACTGTTAACTCTTCAGGGCCATTTGGAATCCAGCTGTTCACTGTACAGTGCCTGTGCTTTCACTCTGTAGTACTCAAAGCAGAGGATAATTGGTTTTATAATAACTGAGACCATATTAGAAGAGTTGGCAAAGACTAATGTTCCCACTGATATTCAAACACCAACAAAGAAGAATAGAACAAGAAAACACTAAAGACATCTTTTCCCTTAGATAGTGTTGATTTTTTTTTGGGGGGGGGGGGGACAAAAAGAACAGCAGGCAATGTGCTTTGAAATGATAATTGGGGAATATGGCACTGCTCAGTGATCTCTTAATGCTTTCTGAAATTAATGACCCACCTGTTCTTTCTTTCTTGAATGGTCTCCATCTGGGGCCTTGTGGTTTGTGTATGGCATTGGGTAAGGTGACCCGTCATCCTGAACTTAGCAGGACAGTCCCATTGGTGGACAGTTTTTCCTACTGTCCCAAGTCCCACTCCCTATACCAAGGAGTGGGAGTTTAAGCTTGCCAAATTCAAGGTGTTTGGTCACCTTAAGCTTGATAATAACAACAACAATAATAATGATGATAACAGTATTTGTTAAGTGCTTATTATGTGCCAGGCACTGTACTAAGAGGTGGGAGGGGATACAAACAAGCTGGATTGGACACAGTCCCTGTCCCACATGAGGCTCACACTCTTAATCCTCAGTTTACAGATGAGGGAACTGAGGCACAGAGAAGTGAAGTGACTTGCCCAAGGTCACACAGCAGACCAGGGGTGGAGCAAGAATTAAAACCCATGACCTTCTGATTCCCAGGCCCATGCTCTAGCCACTAGGCCAAGCTGCTAGAGGATGTTGCCCTGGAGCAAACCAGTGAGCAAAAGGATGAGGGTTTGGGAAGAAACCCTCCCTCATAGCAGGTACAGCTGCCTCACTGAGCCCCTTCACAAGCATGTGGGGGGTGAGCAGGCGAAGCAGAGAGGAAAACCAAATGGGGATTAAGACCGTGAGCCCCACTGTGGACATGGACTGTGTCCAACCTTATTACTTTGAATCCACCCCAGAGCTTAGAACAGTGCCTGGCACATAGTAAGCGCTTAACAAATACCATATACAAATAAACAAACAAAAAAAGGAACTACAAAAAAGCATGCTAAGTCATCCTCAGATGCCTCTGCTGCCTTCTCCCCCTGGCAGAAATCAGGTGACAGGCCTCGCCTCCAAGAGGTAGAAGGAGAAGGGAATGGAGACAACAACACTAAAGTATAAGTAGTTGTAGAAAGCTATTTATTGAATGCCCATTGCAGGCAAAGCTCTGTACTGAGCACTAGGGAAGGTACAACAGGAATGTGAACCATGTCCTTTATCCGCAAGGAGTTTACATTCTAATGGAGGGAGGCAGAGTGCAAAATAGTGGCAAATGGAGTAATCAGAATAAGTAAATTGGCCATATTAAATCCATCATACATGTGAGTACCATTAAATATGTACGTGATAGAGGTGATTGATGGGTTGATGTGTGGGGGGTGTTGGGAGTCTGTCTCCCCCTCTAGACTGTAAGCTCGTTGTGGACAGAGAATATATGTCCGCTATTGTTTATATTATACTCTCCCAAGCGCTTAGTATAGTGCTCTGCACACAGTGAGTGCTCAATCAATATGATTGAATGAATGAATCGGGGAAGGCTTGTTGGAGGAGGTGGGACTGTGAGATTTTAGAAGGGCATGGAAGGTAGGGAGAGTTGTGCTTTGTCGGATTAGTGGAGAAGGTAGTGGGGAACAATGTGAGCCAGGGGACAGAAGTTGCAGAGGTTCAACTGGGAAACTGTCTTGGGAGGAGAAAGAGAGAGAGCTGGGGAGTAGCAGGTGAAAGGGCCTGCTATTTAGGTTAGAGAGTGTTGGTGGGGAACTTTGAAGCCAACCATGAGGAGACTTTGCTTGATGTAGAGGGAAATGGGAAGCTGTTGGGAGAATTTGAAGAGAGGGGGGTGATTTAAGATGTGACACTTCAAGAAAAGGATCCATGTATCAGCTTATAATAAAGATTGGAGTGGGGAGAGGCTAGAGACAGGGAGAACAGCGAGGGGCTTAATAAAATAGCTTGGAGAATAAGAGCTTGGATCAAAGTGGTAGCAGTTTGGATGGAGAGGAATGGAAAATGCAGGACGTGCTGTGTAGTGAGAACCATGTGAGCCCCTTGAGGGACATGGACTGTATCCAACCTGATTATCTTGTATCTACTCCTGCACTTAGTACAGTGCCTTCACATAGTAAGCGCTTAACAAACCCAAAACAGCAGGATTTAGTTGAAGCTGGAGTTTGAGTCAAAAGACTGTGAGAAGTCAAAAATATTACCAAGTTTGGGGGGTTCTGGGATGCGGAGGGTGTGGGTGCCATCCACAGGGATGGGAAAATTGGGAGGAGGAGAGGGTTTAGGAGGGAAGATGAGGATTTCAGTTTTGGACGTGTAAATTTGAGGTGCTGGTGGGACACCCGGGGGAAAATACTCTGGAGCGAGAGGAAATGTGGGATTATAAATTAGATATAGAAACTGGGGCTGGAGAGGTAGGTTTGGGAGTCGTTTACTGAAGCCATGGGTGCAGAAGAGCTCCCCGAGAGAGTGAGCAGTAGTAGTGAGAACATTCATTAAGTGCTAATAAGCACTGCGAAAGAAGTACCAAATCAATCAATCAATCAATTGTATTTATTGAGCGCTTACTCTGTGCAAAGTGAGATATAGTCACAGGCCCTGATCCCCTAATGGCGTGGGAGTCAGAGTGCTTGGGTTCTGATTCCACTTTGCCACGTCAGCTGTTCGGCTTTAGGCAAGTCACTTCACTTCTCTACACCTCAGTTTCCTCATCTGCAAAATGGGGTTTAAGACTGTGAGTCCTTTGTGGGACAGGGACTGTGTCCAACCCGATTTGCTTGTATCTACTCCAGCGCTTGGTACAGTGCCTGGCGCATAGTAAGTGCTTAACAAATACCACAGTTATCATAATTAGTATTATTATTATTAGTCACCTTGCCACAGATCTCATGATCTTGTACATTTCAATCAAGCTGTCTCTCTAGACTGCAGAGAACTAATCTTTTAAATCTATTCTTTTATGAAAGCTGCTAAAAAAAAGGATTGCTTAATAGTAACATCACTTAGCTATGAGACAGGATATCAAAGAGGGCAAGGAAAGCTAGTTCCTTCAGGGCAGCCTCTGGGGCCACTGAAAAAGAAAATATTTCAAATCGTTTTGAAAATACCTACGAAACTTGTCAAGAAAAAGCCAGTGAGTAGCAATTTGCAAAATTCAGTGAAACACGAACAAAACCTAACAAGAAAAGGCCAGTCAAATTCAGCAGTGAAGTGAAATATACCAAGTTTGGTGAAACTATATTAAAGAGTTCTGGACACCCACTACTATCGGACCAGCCATTAACATGCTTTTCTATCCTCTTATATAAATCACGTAAGTTATCTCTCTAATTTACTTAGGATGAGCTCTTTAAATAGTTTCTTTAGGGCTAAAATGTTAACCCGAACCCTACATTGTATATGACAAACAAATATTCAGCTTAGAATATGGGAATTTTCACTTTGCTTGAAATGCTTAACAAAAATACAGACTGTCAAAATGGAAAGCAGTAGTTGCATGACGGGAAATCAAAGCAATTCACCAAGCAGAACCTCTGACCTTCCAATTATATTTTTAGAATGGTATTAGTTGGTAGATTGCAGAGAAAATGGATACCCTCTAAAAGAAAAGAAAAAGCGAAGTATTTAATGTTTCTGGGAACGACTTGCTTTTCTTTTCTTGTTCCTGATCACCCGCAAAACATCCTTTGGGTGCGATGAGGCAGCAGATGGCAGCAAATCTACAAAGGATATGCCACCAGCCATTGCTTTCTGGTTCTTGAGTCTGCTGAGAACAATGAGCTGTAGGAATGTCTTCATTTTTTCCACTCACGTTTTTTTTCCCCTTTTCTTTCAATATTGTCAAAAATCTCTGACCAAAAAAAAAAGGCCATCTACCTCCTTTATAATTAAAACAAATTCATTCGTTATGCGGAAGTTGTCAGAATCACCCTGGTAGTTTTCTTCCTAATTCTATTTCGGGTTGAAAGATATGATAGTATCAGAGCTCTAGCTCTCATCTATCTATCTATCTATCTATCTATCTATCTATCTATCTATCTATCTGTCTGTCTGTCTGTCTGTCCGTCTATCTCCCCTCCATCTCCGCCTCCCTCTCCCTTCTCCCATAGGAGAGGGAGAAATGGTTAGGAGGTTTGGTGATCAATCAAAATCCTGCTGTCAGCTCAGAGCCTCTCTTCCAGACAGGATCAATCAATCAATCAATCAATCGTATTTATTGAGCGCTTACTGTGTGCAGAGCACTGTACTAAGCGCTTGGGAAGTACAAGTTGGCAACATATAGAGACAGTCCCTACCCAACAATCAATCAATCGGATGGAAGAGAATGTGTCTGTCTATTGCTATAGTGTACTCTCCCAAGCCCTTAGTACAGTGCTCTGTACACAGTAAGCACAGTAAGTGGAAAGAGCATGGGCCTAGGAACCAGAGGACCTGGGTTCTAATTCCAGTTCCATCACTTATCTTCTATGTAACCTTGGGCAGGTCACTTCCCTTCCCTGTGCCTCAGTTACCTCGTGGGGATTAAGACTGTGAGCCCCATGTGGGACATGGACTGTGTACAACCTCATAAATTTCTATCCACCCCAGTGCTTAGTACAGGGCCAGGCACATACTAAGTACTTGAGCACCATAAAAAAAAAGCCATGAATTAAGCATGAAAAGTAAACTTTTCATCTAGATCTTTTCTGGCATCTATGAAGACTGTCTAAGGGATTGTCACCGTACAGATTTCCCACAAGCAGCATAACACAATAGGATGTTCATTCTGAACTCTGGGTGACCTTTTTTTTTCCTAAGAAGGCAATACAATGAAGTTTTGGAATCCCTAAAGGAAGGGACAGCTATGTAAATGAGCATGGATTTATGAACCCAGGGCCTAGGCCAGTAAGACTACCTCTAAAAGGAGGCTAAAGGTAGGCAAGGATTTTGTTCACAATTGAACAATGAACAGTTCAGATCACTACCAGCTGATGAATCCACCGTATACTCTTGAATAGGGGGAAAGTGCTCAGTTCAGTGCTCAGCACTCAGTGAGCGCTCAATAAATAGCACTGGTTGATTGATTGAAAGGTGGCAAAAAGCCTGCAAATCAGCAGATTTAAAGTCCTAGTTACAAAATTTATAAGAACAATTAAAGGTCAGTTGACCTGAGCTAAATTGAGCCAAAGTATTACTATCTACGTGATTTGGGTGACTGTTATTTCTCTCTCCCATTCATTCAATCATATTGATTGAGCGTTTACGGTGTGCAGAGCACTGTACTAAGCACACTCACACGTGATACAGTAGAAAGGTTAAGGAGAACAATTTTAGTTTGATGGTATTTCAAGTTATGAATTTGTCAAATAAGAGTATAACTTAGTGGGATTTTTCCCTTCATAAAAATATTTTAAAATAAGAGCATAAGCCTAAGATTGTAAACACCTTGAGAGCAGGAATGATGTCTTCTGACTCTGTCGTACTTTCCCAAGGACAAATTACAATGCTCTGCAAACAGTTGGAGTTCAATGAATACTATCGATTGATTGATCAACATTCCCGTGGCCCATCTAACTCTATTATTCCGCCTCCAAAATCAATCAGTCAAACAATCAGTAGTATTCATTGAGGGCTTACCCTGTGAGCTCATTGTGGTTAGGGAATATGTCTGTTACACTGTACTCTCCCAAGCGCTTAGTACTGTGCTTGGCATACAGCAAGAACTCAATAAATACAACTGAATGAATGAATGAATGAATGGAGTGCTTGGGAGAGCACAATAAAGTAAATAAAAAATAGATCCAATCGCTGCTCTCAAGGAATTTACAATCTAGCTGGGGAGCCAGCCATTAAAATAAAGTAAGGAACTGTATTGTGGTTGTATTCCTTGATATCCATTCCCACTTTTAGGGGTGCTTTCTAGCAACCTTTCCTTATCCCCTACTAAACATCATGGATTTATCACTGGTGAATGCATCCACACCCTTCTGAAATTATTGCAATTTTCTATCTGCACAACATGTACTCGCCTGCATATGATCACCTCCCATTGTCTAGAGCATTTCCTTTTGTTTGCCTTCAATTCTCTCCTGACTTTGGCTGCAAACTGCCATTTAGGGGTTCGAGGGCACTAACAGAATAGCAGCTAAAAAGCTAAAAATACTAGAATGATTAAAAAATAAATACCAAGCAAGCAAATCGGGTGCAGCGACACCCCAGGACTGCCTTTTCAGTTGGAAACACTAAATTTGGCACCAAATAAATACGTGGCTGAAGAGGGCCTCTCTGCCTCGTGCTTTTTTCACTATAGTGTTTATAATCTGGTGGTAGGAAGGTATTACCCAAATGCATTTGTGCAACAAAGTTAGAAAAAATGGACTCTACCAAAATGAAATCTCTCGGTTGCATCCTCACCGGCTCAAGCACCTGAAGTAGGTTGCAGTGCTCTTTAGAGGGATGTTTGGGACTGAAGAAAATAAAAAATAAGCAATCCTCTCTCCCTTCTTCTACCTCTTTCCTTGTTTAAGATGAAAATGCCACCCTCTATTTAAAATCATAACCTCAACTGATCTTTATCTGATGGTCTGCCGGGAGCAGATATTCTTCCGTAAGAAGATGTAAAATACTCAGTATGTAAACCAAGACGAAGTTAGTAGGTTCCTTTCTAATATTTCTCTGGCAGTTTCGAGGCTAATACAGCTGCTCTTTGGTGTTTCGTTGCCTAATGTGGCATCAAGAAGAAATCTTTCCCGCTTTTAGTTGAAATGTCATTTATGAAATATTTTTGAATTTTGCAACGACTTCCCCTCCATTAAGAAAAGAAGGGGGAGACAGAGAACAAACCAAACATATTAACAAAATAAAATAAATAGAATAGATATGTACAAGTAAAATAAATAATTGACACATAGTGCTGAACAAATACCAGGATTATTGTATAATATTATAACAATATAAATCATCATATTATTATAATATTGAAATGTTAATTATTACAATATCATGATGTAATAATAATAATTGTGGTATTTGTTAGATGTTAGTCTTAATGGACTTCCCCTCCATTAAGAAAAGCAAAGTCAGTCAAACTCAGTTGTGGGGGCAGACAATGTTCCATTCGATAATAATAATAATAATAATAATAATTGTGGTATTTGATAACTGTTAAAGTCTTAATGGACTTCCCCTCCATTAAGAAAAGCAAAGTCAGTCAAAGTCAGTTGTGGGGGCAGACAATGTTCCATTCGATAATAATAATAATAATAATAATAATAATAATTGTGGTATTTGATAACTGTTAAAGTCTTAATGGACTTCCCCTCCATTAAGAAAAGCAAAGTCAGTCAAAGTCAGTTGTGGGGGCAGACAATGTTCCATTCGATAATAATAATAATAATAATAATAATTGTGGTATTTGATAACTGTTAAAGTCTTAATGGACTTCCCCTCCATTAAGAAAAGCAAAGTCAGTCAAACTCAGTTGTGGGGGGAGACAATGTTCCATTCGATTCAAATGTAACAATAACCCACAACTCTCGGACCAACTGTATCTTGAATTAGCTTCTTGCTTATATATAGCTCCTTCTTTCTTCTCCTTTATAACTTATGGGTGGTGTTTACCAATTAGTCCTAAATCATGAAAATGCAGAGTACCTACCTTGTCCAATACAATGAAAGAAAAATAATGAGGTTTAAAATTGTATTTTGTGACTTATAAAGTATTTTTGGCGTTCTATTTGCCTCAGTTGCATTATGGGTAATGACTGGCTAAATATGAAAGTAAAGACTATTAGCATTGCATAATGATAAAATGGCCATAGATGATTGACCTCAAAGTAGAGTGGCGGGCGGGGCTTACAGAGGGCGGGACCTCGGGGTGAAGCTATGGCAAATGAATGGGGTTAAAAAAGGGAAAGAGAAGAGTCACTTAAGCTCTGGACAGTAAACTCCTTTTGGGCCGGGAATGTGTCTACCAACTCTGTATTGTACTCTCCCAAGTGCTTAATACAGTGCTGTGCACTAAGGAAGTGCTCAGTAAGTGCCATTGATTATTTGATTGATTGAGATTTAAGAAAATGACCAATAAAGAGAAAGAGGCAGAGAAAGAGACTAATGCCTCGAAAGACTAATACTCCCAGCCAGGTGCAACAGACCCATATTGAGCCCACACCACAATCATCCACCCAGAGAATATTTTCAGCCAGCAAAAGCAGCAGCAGGGAAGAGAAGAGGAAAGGTATCTATGCTGCTCTCCACAAATCCCTGCCAAGTGCACTGATCAATCAATCAATCAATCAATCGTATTTATTGAGCGCTTACTGTGTGCAGAGCACTGTACTAAGTGCTTGGGAACTACAAGTTGGCAACATATAGAGACAGTCCCTACCCAACAGTGGGCTCACAGTCTAGAAGGGGGAGACAGAGAACAAACCAAACATATTAACAAAATAAAATAAATAGAATAGATACGTACAGGTAAAATAAATAATTGACACATAGTGCTGAACAAATACCAGGATTATTATATAATATTATAACAATGTCAATCATATTATTATAATATTGAAATGTTAATTATTACAATATCATGATGTAATAATAATAATTGTGGTATTTGTTAAGTGCTTACTGTGTGCCAGGCACTGTCCTAAGCACTGGGGTGGATGCAAGCAAATTGGGTTGGTCACGGTCCCTAACCCACAGTATTATTATTACTGTGGCTGATTCCATGAACTTGAAATTTCCAACATGACTGCATTCATTCAATCGTATCTATTGAGTGCTTACTCTGTGCAGAGCACTGTACTAAGCGTTAGAGTACTTGCGTGCTGGGATTTTTCCCCGGCAGCCTAGGGCAGAAATGAGCATGGCGATGGGAGAATGTGGGCTCACTGTGGGCAGGGAACATGTCTACTAACTATATTGTATCGAACTCTCCCAAGCGCTTAGTACAGCACTCTGGACACAGTAAGCGTTCAGTAAATATCACTGATGATGAAGGGCAGCATTAGGCTCTCTTTTTCTCCACCCTTACCTGTCTTTCCTCTTCCTTTGCTGCTGTCATCACTGCTAGCTTCTCCCTTCTACTTGGACTACTTGGAGCACTGAATATCAAGTGCTCCCGGGTACAGATTCAAGAGCGTAGGTGACACAGGAGGCAGAGGGAGTCGGGGAAAAGAAGATTTAATCAGGGGAGGCCTCTTGGGGGAGATGTAATCTTAATAAGGCTTTGAAAGAGGGAAGAGCAGTGGTCTGTAGTATAAGGAGAGAGTTCCAGGACAAAGGGAGGATTCATTTATTCAATCAATCGTATTTATTGAGCATTTACTCTCCCAAGTGCTTAGTACAATGCTCTGCACACAGTAAGCAGTCCATAAATGAATGATTGATTTATCGGCTGTGATGAGGAGGTTGCAGCTGTAGCCTTCAGCAATGTCATAGTAGCATAAGTGGGAGCAGAGAATTGCTCTAGCGATGGAGAGAAGCAGCGTGGCTCAGTGGAAAGAGCCTGGGCTTCGGAGTCAGGTCAAGGGTTCAAATCCCGGCTCCACCAAATGACAGCTGAGTGGCTTTGGGCAAGTCACTTCACTTCTCTGGGCCTCAGTTACCTCATCTGTAAAATGGGGATTAAGACTGTGAGCCCCACGTGGGACAACCTGATCAACTTGTAACCTCCCCAGCGCTTCCTTCCTGCCCCCCTCTCCATCCCCCCCATCTTACCTCCTTCCCTTCCCCACAGCACCTGTATATATGTGTATGTGTTTGTACATATTTATTTAAGCGCTTAGTACAGTGCTCTGCACACAGTAAGCGCTCAATAAATACGATTGATGATGAGTAAAAGTCCTTGGTTTGATCAACATATCCCTGGTTCTCCTCAGCTTTGTTGTTCCACCTCTGATTAGGCATGTGTTTTAACTTGATCTGTATATCCCAACAGATTTTTGTAACCTACCACTTTGCTAAATCCAGAGGAGCCAGAAAGGGCCGTTGATGTATTTCTTGCTTTGTTAAAAGTAGTTTTGTAATCCTTGGGTTTTTTTCGTCAAACCAGTCTTGATGTTGTCTCTCTGCTATTCCCACGGTCTTGATAACTGCCATGTACCTACCCCCTGCCTTTACCCACTACTCCACTGTTTTATACTGCAGTATAACCAGAACAGGACAATCACCTGCCTTCTCAGAGGCATCCCTAGTGCCTCCTGCCAGGCTTGGGGCTGGACTAGGGCCAGCTGACCTGACTCTCCCTAACCTGTAGAACCTCAGTCACCGGCTTTCTGGACGGTCCATTGCTGCTCCAGGGGCCCAGATTCTGGCTGCTCTTACCTCAGCTGCTGTTGCTAAGGGTGGTGCAGTTATCGTGCATTTCACACGCATTTTAGATCCCAGTTTCTGAAGAGGTTTTTCCTCTGGAGGATAAAATACCAGTTCCCTTTCCAAATTTTCAATCTTTCATTCATTCATTGAGTCGTATTTATTGAGCCCTTACTGGGTGCAGAACACTGTACTATGGAGACATATTCCCTGCCTACAAGAGCTTACAGTCTAAAGATGGGGAGAAAGACATTAATTACAGATTAATTACAGATATCTACATAAGTGCTGTGGGGCTGGGAGAGGGAAAGAACAAAAAGAGCAAGTCAGGGTGATGCAGAAGGGAGTAGGGAAAGAGGAAAGAGAGGCTTGGTCAGGGAAGTCCTCTTGGAGGAAATGTGCCCTCATAAGGCTTTGAAGGTGGGGAGAGTCATCGTCCATCAGATTTGAGGAGGGAGGGTGTCCCAGGCCAGAGTCAGGATGCGGGTGAGGGGTCATCAACGAGATAGATGAGATCGAGGTACAGTGAGAAGATTAGCATTAGAGGAGCAAAGTGTGCCTGCTGTGTTGGAGTAGGAGAGTAGTGAGGCAAGGAAGGAGAGGAAAGGTTATTGAATGCCGCCTCACCTCTCCCCTGCTACTGTTTAGGCAGATATCAGTTCCTAGAGTCCCAAAGGCTGGAAAGAGATGAGGGGAACAACTCAGACACCAACCTCCTGAGCAGCTACTGTCCAGTGGGTGAGCCCTCAAGCCAAACTGTGATAAACCAAAAAGACTGAATCAGGAAAGTCACCCTGTCTGCACGGCACCAGCAGAACATTCTGTACTGAATGCAAAACTATGTACTAGAATCAAATCCCCTAATGTTAGCTGACTAGCTAGTAAGTTATCATTAGTGCTGGTTAAGATGGATGAATTCTATATCATCTTATTGACCTGCCATAGACTTGCCCTATGTAGAAAGCTCAGCAAGTCAGCCTTCATTTCTTCAGGATAAACAGCCCCAGTCCCTTTCATCTTTATTACCTTGCACTTGTGCCTCTTGAATTTCAAACTGCTTTGACATATTCTTTTACTAACTTATCTTTGAACTTATTAGAAGATCAGTTCTAAGGCATCGTAAATAAGGAATGGGTTTCTGGAAGTCATCATTTCATGTCTTAATAATAATAATAATGATGGCATTTATTAAGTGCTTGCTATGTGCAAAGCACTGTGCTAAGCCCTGGGGAGGTTACAAGGTGATCAGATTGTCCCACGGGGGGCCCACAGTCTTAATCCCCATTTTACAGATGAGGTAACTTAGGCCCAGAGAAGTTAAGTGACTTGCCCAAAGTCACACAGCTGATAATTGGCGGAGCCAGGATTTGAACCTGTGACCTCTGACTCCAAAGCCCATCTTGTGGATAAATATAATAATAATATTAATAATAAGTAGGGAACACTGGCCCAGGGGTGTAGGGTTATTGAGGGAGTATAGCTCAACCAGGGTCCCCAATATTCCCCAATACACTATAGGGGTCAGCTAAGGGAGTGGTCACCCAAGACCCAGTGACCTGGGGATGACCCCTGACCCATGACCCAGCCTGACACAGTTGGCCATGCAAGATTATTTCCTCAGGATGAGCAGGACTTCCTACCAGCTCATCCCGATTCAGTCTGGTTGGTATGGGATACCAGCCTGTCACCTTCCATTCATTCATTCGATTCATTCTATTGCATTTATTGAATGTTTACTGTGTGCAGAGCACTGTACTAGGTGCTTGGGAGAGTTGAATACAACAATAAACGCACACTTTCCCTGTCCACAACGAGCTTACAGTCTAGAGGGAAGCTTACCATCTTCACCTGGTTGGAAGAGAGGCAGGAAAGGCAGAGGAGAGACCATGAAAGAATTGGACCCACAAGGGCTAATTAGCACAGTCATAGAGGGGCAGAGGTGTGTGAATCAATCCATCAGTGACAAACTTCCTTCCAGGGAATATTGATCAATCAATAGTATTCACTGAGTGCTTACCATGTGAGGAGCACTGTACTAAGCACTTGGAAGAGCATAATACAACGTAATTAGCAGACACGTTCCCTGCGCTCAAAGAGGTATATCTATAAGAAAAGAAACCACCTCATCTCAAGTAACCAGCGTTGCTGAATAACAGCCCTTTTCCTTGAACCTTCCTCCCCAGTCTCCCGATCCACTTCCCAAAGAACCAAACATCACGTCTAAATGCTGTGCTCAAATTAGCATCTAATGGTCTCTGCATTACATGGGGATTGGATTGGAAAGTTAGCCAGGGAAACTCATTCAGGCTATTCTGGTGGTTAATTTGGCACAGCTCCCCATTCCTGCAGTGAATTACAGTTGGAAGTAGGGCTGAGGTCTGTTTAACTTCTCTCGTGGAGACATGCCTTCTGCTAAATAACTGGGAGTCCCGAGTCGAATCTGCAAAAACAGAAACGTTTAAGCTAAATAGAACAGCCTTGTATGTGAGAACCGGGACATTATGTGGTGGCAGGTAGTGTTTTCAAGCCCACCTTGCCCCTTGGAAGGCATAAGGATAATCATTTTCAATGTGTATATTGGTATTTAATTTGCTTGGCCCAAACTGAGAAAGGCGGATGTCTGTAAAGCAAGAATAGTGCACCCTCTGTTGGTTTGACTCTAAGCCTATAATTGCTCAAAACATTATTGTAATAACTTTCTGGCTTGACACAACCCTACAGATAGTCGCTTGCTGCTCAGGAGAGTAATGATTCATGTTGGGCAAGTGAAAATCAATGCTGATCACATTTAGTACAGTGTTGGGAATCTTACCAAGGCCAGAGAGAGGGACAGGCTGAGAAAAAACGGTATCTTGGGTACACTAATCTGCAAGTCTATATTGACATACTGTGGGGGCTGCAGTTTCTTCAGAAATAGATAGAGTACAACCCTAGTTTTTGTGAAGACACTTTAGTAGTAAACCAAGCCATCTCCAGACAATCACATCTCCTTCAGGAAGCCTTCCCTGACTAATCTCTCCTGGCCTAGCCCTAGTTCTCCCTCTATTCTATCACTGTCTAGGTCCTTACGCTCTCGATTACCCCTCCAGGTGCACTTATGTACATGTATTTAAACTCTGTTCTTTCCCCTGTAATTTATTTTAGCGTCTGTCTCCCCTGCTAGACTATAAATTCCTTGTGGCCCAGGACCGTATCATGCCTACGAACTTCACTGTACTCTCCCAAGCACTTGGTACATTGCTCTGCCCAGAGTAAGCACTCAGTGAATACTGTTGATTGATCCATCTTTCCTGGAAGGAAGTTTGGCATTTTGAGAAGATGCATTCATCCTTTCTGCACCCTGGTGTATCATTTATAATTTCTGCTTTACTGCCCCTAAGTGACTATAAGTGTTTAATTTATTCCCGCAGAGAAGTTTACCTTCTTGGAGAAACTGGCTCACTGGCCACGTCTGCTCAAATGTGTTTTGGGGGGAAATGGTCTGGCTTCCGTCCCCTACATTCCACGGAAACTGCCCTCTCAAAGTTCACCAATGACCTCCTGCTTGCCAAATCCAACGGCTCCTACTCTGTCCTAATCCTCCTCGACCTCTCAGCTGCCTTTGACACTGTGGACCACCCCCTTCTTCTCAACACGCTATCTGACCTTGGCTTCACAGACTCCGTCCTATCCTGGTTCTCCTCTTACCTCTCCGGTCGTTCTTTCTCAGTCTCTTTTGCAGGCTCCTCCTCCCCCTCCCATTCTCTCACTGTGGGGGTTCCCCAAGGTTCAGTGCTTGGTCCCCTCCTGTTCTCGATCTACACGCACTCCCTTGGTGACCTCATTCGCTCCCACGGCTTCAACTATCATCTCTACGCTGATGACACCCAGATCTACATCTCTGCCCCTGCTCTCTCCCCCTCCCTCCAGGCTCGCATCTCCTCCTGCCTTCAGGACATCTCCATTTGGATGTCTGCCCGCCACCTAAAGCTCAACATGTTGAAGACTGAACTCCTTGTCTTCCCTCCCAAACCTTGTCCGCTCCCAGACTTTCCCATCTCTGTTGACGGCACTACCATCCTTCCCGTCTCACAAGCCCGCAACCTTGGTGTCATCCTCGACTCCGCTCTCTCATTCACCCCTCACATCCAAGCCGTGACCAAAACCTGCCGGTCTCAGCTCCACAACATTGCCAAGATCCGCCCTTTCCTCTCCATCCCAACCGCTACCCTGCTCATTCAAGCTCTCATCCTATCCCGTCTGGACTACTGCATCAGCCTTCTCTCTGATCTCCCATCCTCGTGTCTCTCTCCACTTCAATCCATACTTCATGCTGCTGCCCGGATTATCTTTGTCCAGAAACGCTCTGGGCATGTTACTCCCCTCCTCAAAAATCTCCAGTGGCTACCAATCAATCTGCGCATCAGGCAGAAACTCCTCACCCTGGGCTTCAAGGCTCTCCATCACCTCGCCCCCTCCTACCTCACCTCCCTTCTCTCCTTCTACTGCCCAGCCCGCACCCTCCATTCCTCCACCGCTCACCTCCTCACCGTACCTCGCTCTCGCCTGTCCCGCCATCGACCCCCGGCCCACGTCATCCCCCGGGCCTGGAATGCCCTCCCTCTGCCCATCCGCCAAGCTAGCTCTCTTCCTCCCTTCAAGGCCCTGCTGAGAGCTCACCTCCTCCAGGAGGCCTTCCCAGACTGAGCCCCTTCCTTCCTCTCCCCCTCGTCCCCCTCTCCATCCCCCTCAACTTACCTCCTTCCCTTCCCCACAGCACCTGTATATATGTATATATGTCTGTACATATTTATTTTACTCTATTTATTTATTTATTTATTTTATTTGTACATATCTATTCTATTTATTTTATTTTGTTAGTATGTTTGGTTTTGTTCTCTGTCTCCCCCTTTTAGACTGTGAGCCCACTGTTGGGTAGGGACTGTCTCTATATGTTGCAAATTTGTACTTCCCAAGCGCTTAGTACAGTGCTCTGCACATAGTAAGCGCTCAATAAATACGATTGATGATGATGATGATGATGGAGATTTCTCCTTCTAGCACCTGGCATGAAACCTATCAATGATTCTGAGGAGAGTGTATGAAATCACCCCAGGGGTGGTATTTGGGGAGACAAATACCCCAGTTCTGACCTAGTATCCTCTTTGGGACAGATAGCACTGCTGTCTTTCCCTCACATTCAACCCTGATCTTCCTATCCCCGGCTGCACTGGGGAGTTTCACTACCATCCTTCTCCCCACTCTAGACTGTAAGCTTATTGTTGGCAGGGAGCATATCTACCAACTCTGTTATATTGTATTCTCCCAAGTGCTTAGTTCAGTGTTCTGGACACAGTAAGTGCTCAGTAAATACTATTGATTGATTGATTGATTGTAAGCTCACTGTGGGTAGGGAATGTATCTATTGTTATATCATACTTTTCCAAGTGCTTAGTACAGTCAGCACTCAATAAATTCGATTGATTGATTGATTGATGAATTGATTGATTACCATCCTCAGAGTCCAGATAGGCTGGCCCCAGGGTGAGGAGAGTGCCAAAAATCCCCCAGCATGCCCAGGCAGCAGCTGTCAATCAGACAGACTACAAGGCCAACCAGGAGACTCAAACGAGCCTTCAGATTCACAGGCGAACCCATTTCATTCCTGTCTGTCCTGAAACAATTGGCTTTTATCCCACTCTGACGGAACGACTTACAAAGCTCCCCTCATGCTTGACTGAAAATGAAACTGCTTCTGTATGGGCCATGGGGAAATTATTTTTCAAACGAATATAGGATTTGCCCCAGGCAGACTCGGCGATTATTATCCCGTACCATTTTGAAAGCCTCTAATATTATTAGTTCTTTCACAAGCTTTAATTAAGGATATAACTCAGGTCCCCTGCAGTCATCTGCTTCCCAGAATTTGAATGATCAGGTCGAAAGGGACCTTGAAAAGGAAGAGTCTGATGCCCTCACTTTTAAGCAGGAGGAAGGCTAAACCATCTTAGACCGATGAATCTCTTTGCTAATTTCGAAGATCTTCAGAGGAAGAGATTCTGCTAGTTCTTTCTGTAGCCCAGCCTAATGGTTTATGTCCCTTAGCATGGCAATGCCTAGCGATCTCTATGGTGGGATTATTTCCTGAAACAAATAGTCACATGGTCCCTGGCCCAAGGAATGGGAGCATTTAAAAATAGTTCCATAGATAAAGTAGAAATACAGTAGAATTATTTCTAAATTTCAAATAGTTCCCATCTTTGGATTTAATGTCACTTCCCCTCCACTTACCCCCTACCTTAGACTGTGATTGCCATGGAAGACAGGGATTGTATCCCATCTCTTCATATTGCACCTACCTAGCGTTTAGCCCAGTGCTTGTCACATAGTAAGCACTTAAATCTCAAGATGATGATGATGAATTCTTAACCTGTAGCCTTGGCCACATCAACTATGACGTCTGCCTAGCCTTGACCCAGGTAGTCTGGAAATTCTCCCTCATGGTTGTCATTTTTCAAGAATTCTAGTTTTGATAGGAAAATTCACATACTTGATCTCGGGGGTTGATGGGAGGTAGGGGAGAAGGGGTTTGGGAGACAATTTGCTAACCCTTAGTGGTTTGACATGATTTTGAAGAAAGCTCTTGAAAACAGTGGCACTGATGAGATGATTTCTCAATCTTCAGAACTGCTCCAGCCCTATAATTCTCTGATCTAATATAATTTACAGCACCTGGCCTTCTGATAGTAATTGGTAATGTTTCCTTTACAGGGATTACAGATGACTGTGTAAGTATGTGCTTGTGGACATTTATGGGGCTCACTCTGCAATCTGTTTTCGAGATCCCAGCCCTAAAAAATTACTGAGTAGGTGTTCAGACAAGTTTTAAAAGGCTGTCTATTTTTCCATGAATCCAAATGGCTTTTAAAAGTCCAATTCATCTGTCAAAAGAGGGGGCTGTGTTTACACTTTAGAGTTTAAATATTTTATTGAAGAGTAGCGGGCAAGACCAAACCGGCAATAAATAAGTTCTCCATATGGACTGAAGCACCCTGGAGTCTGCTATGTAATTGAGAGCTCCAGCGTTTGCGTTCTGCGATTCTATTCGGTCAGGTTCACAACTTTAACATATGTCTCTCGTCAGACGTTGTGGTATCTCAACGTGCCTTGGAATAGCCACAATCTATTACAGCCTTACCATCTGCTTTGTCTTCTTCCTAAGGCCACTCAGACAGAGTGGAATTGGTTTCTTTGCCTTTTCCCATTCGAAGAACCTCACAGAGTAAGATGAGCACAATAGGGATACTTTCGAGACATCTACTTCTCAGGCCTGATATATTCATCTTAAGCCAAAACTTGCTTCTGCCAAGAAATCTTAAGATCACAAGATTGATAGTACAAAAGAAAATCCTGGAAAGTGTTTTTTCAGGCAGGCTAAGGAAGATAAGAGGCTGGACATGCACCTGTGAGCTCTTGCTCACATCATTCACCCTTTTTGGAACTCCCTCACGCTTCAAATACATCAGACTACAGATCTTCCTAATTTCAAAGTCCACCTTAAATCCCACCTCGTCCAAGAAGTTTTCCTAGATTAATTCCCAACCTCCCAGGCATATCAATCCACAAGCTACCCTTTGTACTGATGTGTTATACTCATCCTCAGTGCTAATATACTTAGGCATATTAAATAGATTATTCAATTTATGTATTTCAGCTACTTCATCCTTATATACTTGTGCTACAGATGAAATTCATTTGGGATGGTTTCATGGAGTAGGTTGTTTTACCAGCTCTTATTTCCTTACCCTGATATTAAAATAGTAATAATAGTATTTATTAACCTCTTGCTATGTGTTAATCACTGAGGTAGATACAAGATAATTGGATAATTATGTTTCTAATTATAGATAATAATGTTTCTAGCTAATTGTGTCTGGGTGTGTTCATGTTAAAACCCACAATAAATGAAATAAAGGGACAACGGCTATTAAAAGTCTGGAGAAAAATGGATAGGTCTTCTACCCCAAACTGCAGATCAAGAGACTTCCAAAGAATCCTAGGAGTGAGGAGAATTGAGCCCAATCTATTTTAACCACTACTTTAATTCAGTTTTACTTTCTGCTTGTCTGCGACTGGAAACTGTACAATTAGTGCTGATTTAAGTGGCTCTTTCTCCTGAATACATGAAGAGGCAGTCAGAGATGCTTTGAACACTCCTGAATCATACTTGTTTGACTTCCTCACATACCATGCATTGTTCAAACAAGGATGTAAGGTATTAGTGCTTTGATTGCAGCTGCCCCCAGAGAGTGTGTAAACTTGTTCAAAACACAGCGTGCTCAGTTCCAACTGATGCAATTAATGAAGAGCTGGATATTCACCCACATGCTTTGTAATGAATTAATTAAGAACCATTTCCTCATCCAGAGACGTTTTGCTTTTTATTTATAAATATGGGATTGATTTAAATACTCACGCTGAAGGCACAGGACACATCCTGGAAGGGAATGGCTAGTGGATAGCGCTAATGGCTAGTGGGGAAGAGTCATGCACTCCAGGCTGCTAATTCACTGTCAATGAGTTTAGATCAAATCACAGAGACCAAAGTCAGCCTGCAGAATCCACCACCGCAAGAGGCTTTAGGTTCAGAAAAAAGAAACTGTGCCAAAACTCCTGATCTGATACTGAAACCGCTTTGACAAAATTTTCCGTTGATGTTGGTTTGCCAGCCCGTATGTGTTTGCTTTGTGCGGATAGTTTGTTCGAGGTTCTGTGGGCTCGCCCTGGAAACCTTATAAACCAAACCAGACCTAATAAAAGGTCCGAGGGGGCTTAGCTTGGGGTGATCTGACTCACTCCCTGCTCTTTAAAAATGGAAGGAGTCAGGGGAGGGCCTGCCTCCTGGGGTCTGGATTGAAGGTACTTGAAGCAACGTGGTCTAATGGAAAGAACACAGAGTCAGGGGACCGGGGTTCTAATCCTGACCGTGCCACGTGCCTGCTGTGTGACCTTGGTCAAGTCACTTAACTTCTCTGTGTCTCAGTTTGCTCACCCGTAACATGGGGATTAAATACCTGTTCGTCCTGCTACTTAGACTGTGAGTCCCACGTTTCTATTCAGACTGCATCATATCTACCACACTACTTGGCACATGGTAAGTGTTGACCAAATACCAGCATGATCTAGTAGATAGAGCACAAGCTAGAGAGTCAGAAGGACCTGGATTCTAATGCCGACTCCGCCACTTGCCTGCTATATGATAGCAGACAACGTCTCTGTGCCTCTGTTATGTCACCTGTAAAATGGGGATTAAAACTGGGAGCCCCATGTTGGACATGGACTGTGTCCAAACTGATTAGTTTGTAACTACCCCAGCCCTTAGTACAGTGCCTGTCACATACAATGTAAGTGCTTAACAGATTCTAAAAAAAAATAGTATTATTAGCATTATTACTGTTGTTACTATTATTACTATTATCCAGGAAAGAGGGCGGGTACCTTTGAAGACAGGATTCCTATGAAATGGCATAATACCTATGAGTATTTCTAAAAGTAGGTCAGCCACATCAAGGGAAACAGTGAAACGTCACTGCCTGGAAAGTACCAGTGTGTTACTGGGGAATGTACAGTGGTGTGGTGACTGAAGATATATCAGACTCCCACAAAACAAGGCATTCACTGGCCGATGGAGTCTTCTGCTGAAATCTCTTCGAAAACATTTTTTTTTTGTACCGGGAGAGGTTTCAAACAAGAACGATGAGTGTGTTTCACTAAGGTCAACTTCAATCTTTTCACAGAGCAACAAAATTGCCTACTTACTTGCAGGCATGAGGCATGAGCAGGTAACTTTTGTGACACATAGTACTTCGTCTTTTGAAGCAGTTGGGTTGACCGACCTCGCTGTGAAATTCAATCATATTTATTGAGTACTTACTGTGGGCAGAACATTGTCCTAAGCACTTGGGAGACTACAATATAAAGTATAAATTAATGGTATTTGTTGAGTGTTTACTGTATGCAGAGCACTGAACTAAGCGCTTGGGAGAGTATAATATGAGTTGATAGACGTGTTCCCCGTCCACAATGAATTTATAGCCTAGAGGAAATGCTCACAATTCCAACTACTTTATCCTGGCAAAAGTGAGCATTTTAATTATACTCTTTATTCAACAGGCTTAAATACCAACATGTTTTATTTTCCAATTACTGGGTTTTGTTTCTTTATCTTCACTTCCAGTGACTACCTTATTAACTGAAAACAGTAAAGTTTTAAATATGATAATTAGTGTTCAATTCAAGGTCCAGAGTCCAAAACCACAAATTTGGATCAAAAAGCCTGGACAATAGATAGAATCAAGATGTACTTCGGGCAAATCTTATGTGGGCTGCTTTGTCTGGTAATGTGGTTTAGCATTAGCTGCGACGAGCATTGTATACCAGAAGGGTATTGATTACTTTTCAGATAATGTAATTCACAGTTAATAAAATGACTAATGCTGGTTCAGAGAAATGTTTATTCTGTCCTATAACGTTGTATGGAAAGCATACATTTCCATAAATTCAACAGCATACGGGATCAAGCATTTTCGTTGAACAACAAAGAAATCGACACCAATACAGCCATAGATCAGGATGACAACTTTCCCGAAGGCAAGAAAATACACCTCATTAATATTTTGCTCGGTATTTCTGATTTTTTCGTTGTAAATGAAAATAATCTGGCATTTTGCACGTAGTGAGGATGATAATCAGTATAACTCGTATTTTTTAAATGCCTCCTGTGTGCCAAGCACTGTACTAGTTGCTTTAATGTACAAAGGAAGTTAAAGAGAGTGTTTGGGAATATTATGGATAGGAGAGTGGCCTGTTTAAAACAGATTCTAGTTAAAGGCTATGTGGTGATGAGACCTGTTTTAACCCCCAAATGAACCTCTTAATGGAAGTTGTGGAATTAACTATACTTTGATCGGGCCTCAGGGAAGTAAAGAGAGGACCAGATTCAAGTGTGAAGGAAAGAGATATAGTGGCAGATGTTCATCAAATCCCACATTCCTGTGTGATGAGAAGTAATATGTAAAAATACAAACTGTAATTGGCACTGGGACCGTTATTCTAGTCACTATAACTGGGTTCTTCGTCCTAGTATTTTCCTCCTTCCCATGCCCCATCTACTTAATTCAAGGAAATGACATCCATTTTCAGATAGATAGAAAAGGAAGGAGGCATAGGATCAAATTTTATTTGAAATGGTTGAACAGTAAATGCTTGAAACACCTAGATCCAACTTCACTCTTATGTGTACTATTAATTTGTCTTACTGTAAATTAAGCATTAAGCATTCTGGCTGCTCCCTGACCCCTCCCTCTTCATATCCGACAGGCGATCACTCTTTCCACCTTCAAAGCCTAACTGAAGCCACGTCTCTTCCAAGAGGCCTTCCCAGACTAAGCCCTCATTTCCTTTTATTAATAATAATAATAATAATAATGATGATGGTAGTTGTTAAGTGCTTACTATGTGCCAAGCACTGTTCTAAACAGTGGTGTAGATACAACGTAATCAGGTTGTCCCATGTGGGGCTCACAGTCTTAATCCCCAGATTAAGACAGATTTATTGCAGATGTGGTAACTGAGGCACAGAGAAGTTAACTGACTTGTCCAAAGTCACACAGATGATAAGAGGCAGAACTGGGATTAGAACCCACAACTTCTGACTCCCAAGCCCGTGCTCTTTCCACTAAGCCACACTGCTTCTACTCTTCTTCCACTCCTCCCACTCCTACCTGTCATCTTTGCACTTGGTTTTACACCCTTTGTTCACATCCCGTCCCTCAGCCTCACAGAACTTATGTACAGGGTAAGACTGGGAACTTCACGTGGGACATGGACTGTGTCCAACCTGATTAGCTGTATCTACCCCAGCACTTAGAATGGTGCCTGGCACACAGTAAGCGCTTAACAAATACCACAAAAAAAAATGTCTCCCACCATTGACAACCTGCCCATGTCCTACCTGCAGTCTGCAACTTCCTCACCTTTCACACCTGAAAATTCACAGTTCCCCAAATTCAAAGCCCTCTGAAATGGCAACTCCAACAGGAGGCCTTTCCTGATTAACTGCAAATCTCTCCAGTTTATATTTCCCCCAACTGCCACTTAAGCTTCACTGTGGTCAGGGAATTTATTGTTGTATTGCACTCTTCTAAGTGCTTAGTACAGTGTTCTGCACACAGCATGGTACAGTGGATAGAGCACGGGCCTTGGGGGTCAGAAGGTCATGGGTTCTAATCCCTGCTCCGCCACTTATCTGTTGTGTGAGTGTGGACAAGTCATTTTACTTCTCTGGGCCTCAGTTCCCTCATCTGTAAAATGGGGATTGAGACTGTGAGCCCTATGTGGGACAGGGACTGTGTCCAACCCAATTTGCTGGTATCCAAGCCAATGCTTAGTACAGTGCCTGCCATATCTAACAAATACCGTTATTATTAAAATTATTTTTACAGTAGGCACTCTAAATGTTATTGGTTGATTGAGCGATCAGCCCATTCTCAGCTGCAGTGCCCTAAAGGTGAAGCAAGGGTCCCTTTTTTCATCGTAGCGTGACTTGAATGGACTCAGGACTACAAACCTGCAGGGGTGTGTGTATGTAGGAGGGTGGAAAGGGCTTCATGTCTTGTAGCCTTGACTGTGTATTAGTCAGGGAAGGCCCCAGGTGTTATAAGAAGGGCCTCCCTTCCTGAAGATGGGCAGCTTGACTTTATTGTTATATTATATTCTCCCGAGCACTTAGTACGGGGCTCTGCGTGGGGTAAACACTCAATAAATATGATTGACTGGCTAAACCACTCCAAGATGTGCGAGTCCCTCTGCTTGCTGCAGTGAGCACCCTAGGCTACTGGATCCGTGTCTAATGGCCCAATCCTACCTTGCAATAATGATGGTTTTCCAAAAGCCCCTTCCCCCCTTCAAAATGAACATGGTTTGAATTGTAGGGGCTAATTCTAAATGAGGAACTTACAAAACCCAACTCTAAGGTTTCATTCTGAATAAATGGTTAAGAGGGTAGAGGCAGAAGCCGTTAAGAGGATAGAGGCAGGTGTGTTAAAGAAAGAAAGTTACAGTTCTTAATGAACTACTGAAATGATCCTGTTGTGGTTTGGGAAGTGGGGGTGTTTGGGAAAAGCTGCCTACAAGTGAACTCTAGCCAGGGTAGAACATTACTGTTCTTGAGTTGTTGAAATAAGTTGGGGAAAGGAATGAATAATTTCAAATTTTTCTGCGTTATTTACCAATCTCTAGTCCAGACAAAACTGGGCAGCCAGAGGTAAGTAGATTTGGTTTTCAAGAGTTTCCAGGGGGTGGATGGGGCTCCACAAGAGAAACTGGGGGAAAAGGAGAGAGTGGTCTAGGAATGGAGAGGAATAAAAAGGCAGGAGGAAGACCTAACAGGACAGAGGCATTTGGGAGAATATGCTATAACAGAACTGGTAGACAGGCTCCCTGGCCACAATGAGCTTTCAGCTTCATCCTCCCACACAGCTCTCTTCCTGTTCCCTGAGTTTCTGCCTTGCTGTTCTATTATGATTCAAGACCCCAGGGAGAGCTCTTAGTACTTTAAAAGAGGTTTGTTTCCTTTTAATTAATCGTACAATACTTGTGACTGCGAAGTAGCTCAGTAGTAGTATTAATAGCAGGGAATGTGTCTGTTTATTGTTATAGTATACTGTCCCAAGCGCCTAGTGCAGTGCTCTGCACACAATAAGCGCTCAATAAATACGATTGAATGAATGAATAATATTTAGTAAGCAGTTACTGTGGGCAGATAAAGAGTAAAGAGTAAAATTACTAAACTTAATTACAGAACTAGACTGTTGAGCCTTACTTATCAAGACTAAATGAGGATCTCATTATAGGAATCTAAACAACTCTATCTGGTACACCCTCAGTGGAAATATTTTGTCTCCATGTTCCCTGCCTATATTCCCTACAATTTTGTCCTTTCTATTCCTTTTATTTTCTTGATTCTTGTCTGTATCTCATTCTATGTGGTTCATGCATTATTATAGGAGAATAGACTGTTTATAAAATTGGACTCTCCCAATTGCTTAGTATAGAATTCCCATTTCCCCATTTTATGTATGCCCAATAGCACTTGTGCACAAATCAATTTACATGTTCTAATAATTTATTCATCTTTCCATCCTCTTGCTATTATCGGTTGCATCTTGGATGTCCTCCTGCTCCCGCTATATTGCCCCCATTAGATTTAAAACCCCTCAAGGTCAGGGATTCTACCTTTGATTGTACTCTCCTAAGCACTTATACGGTGCTCCACATAGCATGGATATTTAATAATTAATCTTTGCAAACTACTTGGCAAAGTAAAGTTTATGTGATGAAAAATTCATTGCATGAAGTAATAACAATAATATTGTGGAGTTTATTAAGCAGTCACTATGTGCCAAGCACTGTCCTAAGCTCTGAGGTAGAAGCAAGATAATCAGGCCAGACAGAGTCAGGCTCTGTCCCACATGGGGCTTACAGTCTAAAGGGAAGAACAGGTATTTAATCTCCATTTCACAAATAAGGAAAATTGAGGTCCAGAGAAGCTAATTGACTTGCCCAAGGTCACACAGCAGGCAACTGGCAGACCTGGAATTAGAACTCAAGTCCTATGCTTTTTCCAGTAGATACAGGGATGAGTGTTTTGTATATTATTTGACATAAAATCTGGTTATATTGATGTAAATTGGCATATTCTGTTCAAAAATTCCTACCATCAAGTATTAAAAAAAAAAACAGTTAGGGCACACACTGCTACACTGTTCTTAAACCCAGTATTCAGGCCCTTAAAGAAGAGTTGAAGTCACTAACTGTCCCCAGTCCAAGTAGACCTTACTGCTAGGAATGAAGGAAAGGTTGTTCCTAGAAAGATGAAGCTGCCTGAGGATCCTATGCTGGGAGACAGATTTCTTCATATTGTCTAAAAGAATTATTTTGGCTACTTTTGCAAGAAAGCTTGCTTCCACTGCTGATAACACACAAGCTTCACTGTACCATTAGAGGAAACGAGCTCTCTAGATCTTGCTTTTGGGCTTACAGCGCTTTGTGTCCTTCCTCTATTTATGATTTATTCAGGTTTCAATAGGACCTTTCATGTGAAGAGTTCAAGGCCACTACAATTCATGAAACTTTTAATTTTCCTTGAAACTGGGAACGGCCTTCAAATGTTACAAAAATAACAAGTAGCAGAAAAGTGGACGACAAAGAATTTTGTCTTTGAGCAGGATAAAGGAACCCATGCAGGAGAAGCATTCTCTCTGGGCTGCAGAGGGTCAGCTTCTTCAGGCTGCTCATCTGTAGAATGTTTTCACGTGTGCCTCCCCCACTGGATTATAAACTCTTTGTGGGCAGGAATCATCCCTATCAAGTCTACTGTGCACTTCCAGGAACCTAGTACAGTGCTCTGCACACAGTAGATGCTCCAAAACCAAAACTATCGATTGCCGGGCCCTTGTTTGGGGGGCAGGGGTCTGCTCATGTTGGAGTTTTCCTTGGTTTTAGTAATAATTATGGTATTTGTTAAGCGCTTACTATGTGCCAGGCACTGTACTAAGCCACTGGGGTAGATACAAGCAAATCGGGTTGGGCAGAGTCCCTGTTAAACAAAGGGCTCAAAGTTTTAACCCCCATTTTGCAGATGAGGGGAACTGAGGCCCAGAGAAGTGAAGTGACTTGCCCAAGGTCACACAGCAGACAAGTGACTGAGCTGGGATTAGAATCCGCAATCTTCTGATTCCCAGGCCCATGCTCTATCCCCTATGCCATGCTGCTTCTCTATCATGCCATCCTAAAGTCCTTCTTGTGGATCCCATTACATCTGGAGGAGGCTCTCTCTCTCCCACCTGAGTACAATTAAAATCAATTGTTTAAATAAATACTACATATGGATAATCTTATTGTACTCTCCCAAGTGCTTAGTACAGTGCTCTGCACCCAATAAGAACTCAATAAATACAACTGATTGATTGATATGTTTGAATGGGCATTTTCGAGCATAGTTGTTGGTGAAATTTCCTCTTCCACTTGAATGATTTGCACTATATCCACATTGGCTTTTTGTGGTACTCTTATTTATTATTTATCATACTTGTTCAGTGCCTACTTTGTGCACTTAACACTGTACTAAGTGCTAGGGAAAAGTACAGTATAAGGAGACTATTTCAAACTTGGTTCCTAGCTCAAAAGTGGGGACTCACAACCAACAAAGTGGGGAGCAGAGGAAACTGATGATGGACACACAAGGAATGAATTAATAAGATAAATACAGCAAAACAATTAGCCATCAAGAGAATAATAACAAGAAAAGCGACAGTGCAATATTCCTGAAAGGAATTTTTTTGGCAGATCTTTCTTGGCTCCTGGCAGAACCCGGCCTAATTCAACAGTCACAGCCACCCCCTTAAATGTTGCCCTTTGTTGCTTCTTTCTGCCCTGCTTTTGCACAATGCAGTGATGGTAGGGTGGGGGTGGTGAGGACAAAGAAAGGACCCTGTCCCAAGGGAGGAGGAGCCCTGGGCCAAATGGCTGCAGCCGAAGCTTCTTTTGGAGCCCCAGATGAGCGAGTCCAACCTGTGGGTTTAATCAATCAATCAATCAATCAATCGTATTTATTGAGCGCTTACTATGTGCAGAGCACTGTACTAAGCGCTTGGGAAGCACAAATTGGCAACATATAGAGACTGTCCCTACCCAACAGTGGGCTCACAGTCTAAAAGGGGGAGACAGAGAACAAAACCAAACATACTAACAAAATAAAATAAGAGTTTAAGTCACTCTACCGGTCATCCACAGTGGCCTTGAAGAATCTAGCAGCCACGGATTCAGTCCCAACTGTCTTTCCGGGCTCGGCGGCTCCCCTGTTCTCTCACCCGGCTTTTCAGAATCTCCTGGATTTTTTTTTCCCCAGACATCAGGAGCATGCCCATATACACGCAGATCATCTGGGCCACTTTGGGGACACTTTCCGGGAGCCATAAACCAGATGAGCCCGTCTTCTAGACTGTGAGGCCATTGTTGGGTAGGAAACGTCTCTATATGTTGTCAACTTGTACTTCCCAAGCGCTTAGTACAGTGCTCTGCACACAGTAAATGCTCAATAAATCTGATTGAATGAATGAGCGAGGCAGTTTCTGGACTGAGGCTGGAAATCTCTCGGGGGATCGCCTGCCCATGAGGTGATTGAGAAGTGGAGGATCAGCACCAATCTTCCGTTTCTAGACACTCAAATTGCCTGCAAGGTTCCCTAAGTTGAACTACTAGATAAGACACAATGGACACTCCAGTCTTTCTGAACCCGATCATGCGATTTATTTGTAGTTACATGTCATGTAAAAAAAAAAATGGTGCTTTTCCTAGTCACATCCAGGTAATCTGAACAATTTTAGTAGACCAACATCTACAAATACATCATTATTTCCTGACTTTGGTTCAAGGTTAGATTCTATACCTCCCACCCTATGACAGCCAGCTGGCTGGCAGCAGAGGAGCAGGAGGAGAGAGATGCAGGGGCCAGTAGCCCAGCAGAGAAGCACCGTGACCTAGTGGGTAGAGCACGGGCCTGACAGACAGAAAGACCTGGGTTCTAATCCCAGCTCTGCACTTGTCTGCTGGGTGACCTTGGGCAAGTCACTTCACTTCTCTGTGCTTGTTACCTCGGCTGTAAAATGGGGATTACGACTGTGACCTCCACGTGGGACGTGGACTGTGTCCCACCGGATTTGGTTGCATCCACGCCTAGTACAGTGTGTGGGACAAATACCATTTTTTTTTTAAAGCTGCCCAGCAGCACGGGAAGTGGCTTCCTAGGGTTTCCAGAGGCCTGGGGTATCACTGCCCACAGGTCTCCTTTCAGAAAAACGGCAGCCCTCCGGCGCCTGTGACCGACCCTAGGGCTGGAGGAAGGAGTTGAGTTGCTGGCAGACATGAGGAAGCGGTCTCTACTGCACCTCTCTCCTGAGGGTAATGCAACCGTCCACCTGCCTGAGGAGATCACCTGGTTGGGTGTGGATGACGGACTGTGGGTGGGTTGTAGTCTCCCACCACGCTCAACTTTCCTGCCACCTTTTTTCTACCTGTTCATCTTAGACCACTGCCTTTATCCTCCATAAAAGCCTCACCCACTGACAAGCTTGATCTACAAGAAATGTAAGATAGTTCCATTTGGTCCATCTAATCAGGCTGCTAATCTGCAGCTTGTTGGAAAGTGTTGCCATGCCCCAGTGTGTTGCCATAAATAGCCCATCCAAAGGCATGATCTGACATGCTTCATTTGCAAGACAATTTATAGTCTAGGATCCTTTAGCAGTCAGGAAGGATGCAACTTTTTCATTTTAAACTTTCAGGGGCAGACTATTGCTGAATCAAACAAAAACTAAACAGAAAACCAGCAATAGACCCAGAGTAATAAATAAATGAAAGGTTTTCATGACTTTTGGCTCACTCTACTCATAGAGCTCCCTTGCGGCACCCAAATGGTTTGCATTATTTAGCACCATATGCTTTCAAAGTAGTTGTTCTCATCTGCATTTATTCCCCAAATCTTGGTGACCTAGGTCAGTTTTGTGCTTTTCATCTTATAGGGGCAGAAAGAGAGGCACATAATAATAATAATAATAATAACAATAATGGCATTTATTAAGCGCTTACTATGTGCAAAGCACTGTTCTAAGCACTGGGGGATACAAGGTGATCAGGCTGTCCCACGTGGGGCTCACAGTCTTAATCCCATTTTACAGATGATTTTACATAAGAGGGAACTGATTTTCCTCTAAAGTAACAGAACAATTTTTCTGCAGAGCTAACAATGCGGATTTTACTATTTTAAAGTCCCAACCAGACAACGAGATCATTACGTCATTTTGGGAAAATACACATTTTGTGAATAACACAGCTCTTCATGCTTCTGAGGAAGTTAAAACTAATTTCTGCAACTGTTTGCTGAGAGATATCTTTTTAGTCAGAAGCAGGGTCATTGTAAATGTTACCTCTGAAAAAAAAAGTTGGTTTTAGCACAAAAAAGTCAATGGAATTTGAAACCAGAATATAGTGTTAAAAATAAAATTTTTTTGAACCTCAACATTCCAGTCTGCAAAAAGAGATTTCCCTAAGAGGCAATTAATGATTGTTACCTCCTAAGTGGTGCCATCAGATTAAGTACTGAGAAGAGACAATAGTTGAAGAAATGGGATAATCTTCATAAGGTTATCCTATTTATTGTCCATTAATTAATGATAATCCACAATTACAATGATTGCCATGCTTCTTTCCATTTCTGCCTCTATAAGGTGTGCCCTATTAGAGCATCCAATGATAATTCTTTTGTTGCCCTGGATAAAGTCTCTTTGTATTACCTCCAATTTTAATTGAATGATTTGTAAGTCCCTTTAAGGGTGCTAGTAAGGACCTTCCTAGGGATAATCCCTGGCCACCCACTGTGCTATGTGGGAACACATCTCTAGAGTTGCTTATATTGCATCCAATTTCATTTCCTTCCACTTGCAGCCTCTGTGATTGACTCTGCAGATCAATCGATCCATCAGTCACTTCACTTCTCTGTGCCTCGGTTACCTCATCTGTGAAATGGGGATTAAAACTGTGAGCCCCCTGTGGGACAGCTTGATCACCTTGTAACCTCCCCCAGTGCTTAGAACAGTGCTTTGCATATAGTAAGTGCTTAACAAATGCAATCATCATCATCATCATCGGTGGTACTGACGGAGCATTTACTGCGTGCAGAGCCCTGAGCTTGGGAAAGATCGGTACAATAGAGTTGGTAGACAGGATCCCTGCTCACAAATAGTAGAGAAGCAGTTTGAGTCCTGTGGGAGTCAGAGGGCCTGGGTTCTAATCCAGCCTTTGCCAACTGCCTGCTGCGTGTCCTTGGGCAAGTTGCTTAATAATAATGATGGTTTTTGTTAAGCGCTTACTATGTGCCAAGCACTCTTCTACCATCTGTAAAATACCACTTCTCCCCCCTACTTGGACTGTGAGACCCTTGTGGGACAGGGACTGGGTCCCACCTGACTGACTCCAACAGCCCCAGTGTTTAGAATAGAGTTTGACATATAGGAAACGCTTAACAATCAACATAAAATAAAAAAACCACCACCTTCTCTGTAAAGCTTATTTCCCCCATTAACCATCAGACTGTAAACAATGTATCTTCCACATCTATTGCGCTGTCCCTTAGGTTTTAGTGCTGTGTTGTTCCCGCAGAAGCTGCTCAGTAAATACCTATGATGATGAGGAGGAGGAAAGGTGATGCAAGTATACCTTAACTACCAGGAGTGTCCCTGGAGATAGGAGTGCAGAGCCATTAGTTAGAGAGACTGGGGAGAATTGGAAGGGTAAAAATGCCACTAGGCAGCTTGCTCTAGGGTAAAAGCAGGAAGACTTGGGTTTTAATTGAAAGCAAGTCATTACCTCTCAATACCAGCTTCCTCACCTGTATACTAAGGCTAGGACAGCTGTTCTCCCTACCTCTTAATAACTATTCTTATATTATTATGGTACTTATTGAGTGCTCACTGTAGTGGAGCTGGGATCGTGCCCATCCCGCTGCCCGGAATTCCCCTCCAAATCCACCTGACTTCAATTTTTCCCTATCTTCAGATTTGTTCTGAAATTGTACCTCATGTACCTCAATGCTCTATACTAGGTGCTTGGGAAGTGACCCACTGCCTGACCGCAGTGAGCTTACACTGTGTACAGAAGATGATGTAAAAATATCAATACCAGAGCCGTCAAAATAAGTAAAACCGAGGAGACCAAGATGAATGCCAAGGCTGGGGTGTAAGTAAATTCTCAAGTGTTAGAGATGACTGAAGGGATGACAACATGGGTCAGGATGTTGGGAAATCAACTGGTTTTTTTTCTCCCCATCTCAAATCCCAACTATCATCTCTGGATTTTTTGAACTCAACTTTCAGTGTCCTTCTGTATATGTTGACTGACAGGTTCTACTATTTAAATGCTTCTTCCACTTGTAAATTCTTTCGTCATCATCAGTGGTACCTGCTGAGCACTCACTGTGGGCAGAGCACTGTACTAAGTGGTTTTGTGTGTCTCCCGCTTTAGACTGTAAGTTCCTTTTGGGCAGGGATGGTGTCTACCTCTACTACACTCTCACAAGCTCTTAGCACTAAGTGCTCAGTACATACTGTTGGTTCACTGACAGCAGCTCGGCTGGTCCAGGAGTGGCATTTGGATGATGCTGCTTGGCGTTTGACAGCTACTGGTACAAAAGTGGTGCCCTTCCTTGCCCCTTCTCTTCCCTCCTGCCGCATATTCACTCACATTCAAAATGAAGACTTGTCCCAAATGGCATCTCTCAGCATTTCAGATTGTGAGCTTGGAACAGGGCCCGCTTCAGCCGCCTTAAAATCCTTCAGAATTGTTGCGGGGAGTTGACAGTAACATGTAGAAACCAGGTAAAACCTTTTCAAACAAACCCATAAGTGACTTTGGCCTCTTTTCCCTTCAACTTCAATGCGGGGGTCCCCATTCTATCCCGCAAGTCTTTCAAATTCCCAACCCAACTTTTCCATGTGGCCCGATGGCGACAAAGGTCATGGTTCTCATCCCAGCTCCACCGCTTGTCTGCTGTGTGGCCTTGGGCAAATCACTTCACTTCTCTGTGCCTCAGTTACCTCATATGGGACTGAGTCTGTGAGCCCCACATGCGACAGCGGCTGTGTCCAACTGGATTTGCCTGTATCTACCCCAGCACCTATTACTATGTCCATCACATAGTACGCGCTTAACATCTAGTACAATTATTATTTGCAGTGGGGCATTTAATAGATGCTTTCTGATCAAATACAACCATTATTATTATTATTTGTTAAGTGCTTACTGTGTGCCAAGCACTGTTCTAAGCGCTGGATTTATTACAATGGGGTGGGTGCTGATTAGGGGCACCAGCCCCAGATAACCGGGCGCTCGGGGGGGAAAGCGTTATGGTGGTGTTGCGGGGGGCGGTGATGGCGACCACTGCTTTTTCTTCCCTTTTTTAACACTCATTCCTTGATTCCATCGCATTTATTGGGCGCTTCTTGTGTGTAAAGAGAAGCAGCGTGGCTCAGTGGAAAGAGCCCGGGTTTGGGAGTCAGAGGTCATGGGTTCTAATCCCACTCCGCCGCTTGTCAGCTGTGTGACCTTGAGCAAGTCACTTCACTTCTCTGGGCCCCAGTTCCCTCATCTGAAGCAGCATGGCTCAGTGGAAAGAGCACGGGCTTGAGTCCAGAGGTCACGGGTTCAAATCCCGCCTCTGCTACTTTTCAGCTGTGTGACTTCAGGCAAGTCACTTCACTTCTCTGGGCCTCAGTTCCCTCATCTGTAAAATGGGGGTGAAGACTGTGAACCCTACGTGGGACAACATGATCACCTTGTAACCTCCCCAGTGCTTAGATCAGTGCTTTGCATATAGTAAGCACTTAATAAACGCCATCATTGTTATTATTATTATTAAAATGGGGATGAAGACTGTGAGCCCACAGGGAACAACCTGATCACCTTGTATCTCCCCAGCGCTTAGAACAGTGCTTGGCACATTAACAAATACTAAGATTGGCTCAGTAGAAAGAGCACGGGCTTTGGAGTCAGAGGTCATGGGTTCAAATCCCGGCTCCGCCAATTGTCAGCTGTGTGACTTTGGGCAAGTCACTTATCTTCTCTGTGCCTCAGTTACCTCATCTGTGAAATGGGGATGAAGACTGTGAGCCCCAGGTGGGACAACCTGATCACCTTGTAATAATAATAATGATGGTATTTATTAAGCGCTTACTATGTGCAAAGCACTGTTCTAAGCGCTGGGGAGGATACAAGGTGATCAGGTTGTCCCACGGGGGGCTCACAGTCTTAATCCCCATTTTACAGATGAGGTAACTGATGCCCAGAGAAGTGAAGTGACTTGCCCAAAGTCACACAGCCTGACAAGTGGAAGCAGCGTGGCTCAGTGGAAAGAGCCCGGGGTTTGGAGTCAGAGGTCATGGGTTCGAATCCCAACTCTACCACGTCTACTGTGTGACTTTGGGCAAATCACTTAACTTTTCTGAGCCTCAGTTAACTCATCTGTAAAATGGGGATTAGGGCTGTGAGCCCCACGTGGGACAACTTGATCACCTTGTATCCCCCCCAGCAATTAGAACAGTGCTCTGCACATAGTAAGCGCTTAACAAGTGCCATTATTATTATTATTATTATTAAGTGGCAGAGCTGGGATTTGAACCCATGACCTCTGACTCCAAAGCCCATGCTCTTTCCACTTAGCCAGACTGCTTCTTGTAATCTCTCCAGCGCTTAGAACAGTGCTTTGTACATAGTAAGCGCTTAATAAGTGCCATCATCATTATTATTAAGATTATTAACATTATTGTTAAAGCACTGTACTAAGCGCTTGGGAGAGTCCAATTGGGTAATAAAGAGGGGCCAGCTGGGCCCACCACCAGGTCCCGGGCTGGCGGGGCGACTAGACTAGTCTTCTTAGCAGCGTGGCTCAGTGGAAAGAGCCCGGGCTTTGGAGTCAGAGGTCATGGGTTCAAATCCCGGCTCCGCCACCTGTCAGCTGTGTGACTTTGGGCAAGTCACTTCACTTCTCTGTGCCTCAGTTACCTCATCTGTGAAATGGGGATTAAAACTGTGAGCCCCCTGTGGGACAACTTGATCACCTTGTAACCTCCCCCAGCGCTTAGAACAGTGCTTTGCACATAGTAAGCGCTTAACAAATGCCATCATCATCATCATCATCATCATCATCATCATCATCATCATCATCATCATCATCATCATCATCAATCATCATCATCAACTTAGAGAAGCAGCGTGGCTCAGTGGAAAGAGCCCGGGCTTTGGAGTCGGAGGTCATGGGTTCGAATCCCGGCTCCGCCACTTGTCAGCTGTGTGACTTTGGGCAAGTCACTTCACTTCTCTGGGCCTCAGTTCCCTCATCTGTAAAACGGGGCTTAAGACTGTGAGCCCCACGTGGGACAACCTGATCACGGTGTATCCTCCCCGGCGCTTGGAACAGTGCTTTGCACATTGTAAGAGCTTAATCAATCAATCAATCAATCAATCAATCGTATTTATTGAGCGTTTACTGTGTGCAGAGCACTGTACTAAGCGCTTGGGAAGTACAGGTTTACAACTTATAGAGACGGTCCCTACCCAACATTCATTCATTCATTCAATCGTATTTATTGAGCGCTTACTGTGTGCAGAGCACTGTACTAAGCGCTTGGGAAGTCCAAGTTGGCAACATATAGAGATGGTCCCTACCCAACAGCGGGCTCACAGTCTCGAAGCACTCATGTATATATCCATAACTTATTTTAATGTCTGTATTCCCCTCTAGACTGTAAGCTCCTTGTGAGCAGAGAATGTGCCTACCTACAATATTCCTGTGGCTCACAGTCTAAAAGGGGGAGGCAGAGAACAAAACCAAACAGACTAGCAGAATAAAATAAATAGAATAGATATGTACAAGTAAAATAAATAAATAGAGTAATAAATATGTACCAACACATATACAGGTGCTGTGGGGAAGGGAAGGAGGTAAGATGTGGGGGAGGGATATTCCTCCCAGACTGAGCCCCTTCCTTCCTCTCCCCCTCGTCCCCCTCTCCATCCCCCCATCTTACCTCCTTCCCTTCCCCACAGCACCTGGATATATGTATATATGTTTGTACATATTTTTTTACTCTATTTATTTATTTTATTTGCACATATCTATTCTATTTATTTTATTTTGTTAGTATGTTTGGTTTTGTTCTCTGTCTCCCCCTTTTAGACTGTGAGCCCACTGTTGGGTAGGGACTGTCTCTATATGTTGCCAATTTGGACTTCCCAAGCGCTTAGTCCAGTGCTCTGCACATTGTAAGCGCTCAATAAATACGATTGATGATAATAAATACGACTGATGATGTTAGGTAGGGACCGTCTCTAGATGTTGCCAACTTGTACTTCCCAAGCGCTTAGTCCAGTGCTCTGCACATAGTAAGCGGTCAATAAATATGATGATGACGATACGTTTGTGCATATTTATTACTCTATTTATTTATTTTACTTGTACCTATCTATTCTATTTATTTTATTCTGTTAGGATGTTTGGTTTTGTTCTCTGTCTCCCCCTTTTAGACTGTGAGCCCGCTGTTGGGTAGGGACCGCCTCTAGATGTTGCCAATTTGTACTTCCCAAGCGCTTAGTCCAGTGCTCTGCACATAGTAAGCGCTCAATAAATATGATGATGATACGTTTGTACATATTTATTACTCTATTTTACTTGTACCTATCTATTCTATTTATTTTATTCTGTTAGGATGTTTGGTTTTGTTCTCTGTCTCCCCCTTTTAGACTGTGAGCCCGCTGGTGGGTAGGGACTGTCTCTAGATGTGGCCAATTTGTACTTCCCAAGCGCTTAGTCCAGTGCTCTGCACTAGTAAGCGCTCAATAAATATGATGATGATACGTTTGTACATATTTATTACTCTATTTATTTTACATGTACCTATCTATTCTATTTATTTTATTCTGTTAGGATGTTTGGTTTTGTTGTCTGTCTCCCCCTTTTAGACTGTGAGCCCGCTGTTAGATAGGGACCATCTCTAGATGTTGCCAACTTGTACTTCCCAAGCGCTTAGTCCAGTGCTCTGCACATAGTAAGCGCTCAATAAATACGATTGATGATGAGGAGGATGATATGTTTGTACATATTTATTACTCTATTTATTTATTTAACTTGTACCTATCTATTCTATTTATTTTGTTAGGATGTTTGGTTTTGTTCTCTGTCTCCCCCTTTTAGACTGTGAGCCCGCTGTTAGGTAGGGACTGTCTCTAGATGTTGCCAACTTGTACTTCCCAAGTGCTTAGTCCAGTGCTCTGCACACAGTAAGCGCTCAATAAATACGATTGATGATGATGATATGTTTGTACATATTTATTACTCTATTTATTTATTTTACTTGTACCTATCTATTCTATTTATTTTATCTTGTTAATATGTTTTGTTTTGTTCTCCCCCTTCTAGACTGTGAGCCCGCTGTTGGGTAGGGACTGTCTCTATATATTACCAACTTGTACTTCCCAAGCGCTTAGTCCAGTGCTCTGCACACAGTAAGCGCTCAATAAATACGATTGATGATGATGATATGTTTGTACATATTTATTACTCTATTTATTTATTTATTTAACTTGTACCTATCTATTCTATTTATTTTATTTTGTTAGTATGTTTGGTTTTGTTCTCTGTCTCCCCCTTTTAGACTGTGAGCCCACTATTGGGTAGGGACTGTCTCTAGATGTTGCCAACTTGGACTTCCCAAGCGCTTAGTCCAGTGCTCTGCACTAGTAAGCGCTCAATAAATATGATGATGATACGTTTGTACATATTTATTACTCTATTTATTTTACATGTACCTATCTATTCTATTTATTTTATTCTGTTAGGATGTTTGGTTTTGTTCTCTGTCTCCCCCTTTTAGACTGTGAGCCCGCTGTTGGGTAGGGACTGTCTCTAGGTGTTGCCAACTTGTACTTCCCAAGCGCTTAGTCCAGTGCTCTGCACACAGTAAGCGCTCAATAAATACGATTGATGATGATGATATGTTTGTACATATTTATTACTCTATTTAACTTGTACCTATCTATTCTATTTATTTTATTTTGTTAGGATGTTTGGTTTTGTTCTCCGTCTCCCCCTTTTAGACTGTGAGCCCGCTGGTGGGTAGGGACTGTCTCTATATGTTACCAACTTGTACTTCCCAAGCGCTTAGTCCAGTGCTCTGCACACAGTAAGCGCTCAATAAATACGATTGATGATGATGATATGTTTGTACATATTTATTACTCTATTTATTTATTTATTTAACTTGTACCTATCTATTCTATTTATTTTATTTTGTTAGTATGTTTGGTTTTGTTCTCTGTCTCCCCCTTTTAGACTGTGAGCCCACTATTGGGTAGGGACTGTCTCTAGATGTTGCCAACTTGGACTTCCCAAGCGCTTAGTCCAGTGCTCTGCACATAGTAAGCGCTCAATAAATATGATGATGATACGTTTGTACATATTTATTACTCTATTTATTTTACTTGTACCTATCTATTCTATTTATTTTATTCTGTTAGGATGTTTGGTTTTGTTCTCTGTCTCCCCCTTTTAGACTGTGAGCCCACTGTTGGGTAGGGACTGTCTCTATATGTTGCCAATTTGTACTTCCCAAGCGCTTAGTCCAGTGCTCTGCACATAGTAAGCGCTCAATAAATATGATGATGATACGTTTGTACATATTTATTACTCTATTTATTTTACTTGTACCTATCTATTCTATTTATTTTATTCTGTTAGGATGTTTGGTTTTGTTCTCTGTCTCCCCCTTTTAGACTGTGAGCCCGCTGTTGGGTAGGGACTGTCTCTAGGTGTTGCCAACTTGTACTTCCCAAGCGCTTAGTCCAGTGCTCTGCACACAGTAAGCGCTCAATAAATACGATTGATGATGATGATATGTTTGTACATATTTATTACTCTATTTAACTTGTACCTATCTATTCTATTTATTTTATTTTGTTAGGATGTTTGGTTTTGTTCTCCGTCTCCCCCTTTTAGACTGTGAGCCCGCTGGTGGGTAGGGACTGTCTCTATATGTTACCAACTTGTACTTCCCAAGCGCTTAGTCCAGTGCTCTGCACACAGTAAGCGCTCAATAAATACGATTGATGATGATGATATGTTTGTACATATTTATTACTCTATTTATTTATTTATTTAACTTGTACCTATCTATTCTATTTATTTTATTTTGTTAGTATGTTTGGTTTTGTTCTCTGTCTCCCCCTTTTAGACTGTGAGCCCACTATTGGGTAGGGACTGTCTCTAGATGTTGCCAACTTGGACTTCCCAAGCGCTTAGTCCAGTGCTCTGCACATAGTAAGCGCTCAATAAATATGATGATGATACGTTTGTACATATTTATTACTCTATTTATTTTACTTGTACCTATCTATTCTATTTATTTTATTCTGTTAGGATGTTTGGTTTTGTTCTCTGTCTCCCCCTTTTAGACTGTGAGCCCACTGTTGGGTAGGGACTGTCTCTAGATGTTGCCAACTTGGACTTCCCAAGCGCTTAGTCCAGTGCTCTGCACATAGTAAGCGCTCAATAAATATGATGATGATACGTTTGTACATATTTATTACTCTATTTATTTTACTTGTACCTATCTATTCTATTTATTTTATTCTGTTAGGATGTTTGGTTTTGTTCTCTGTCTCCCCCTTTTAGACCGTGAGCCCGCTGTTGGGTAGGGACCATCTCTAGATGTTGCCAACTTGTACTTCCCAAGCGCTTAGTCCAGTGCTCTGCACACAGTAAGCGCTCAATAAATACGATTGATGATGATGATATGTTTGTACATATTTATTTATCTATTTATTTATTTTACTTGTACCTATCTATTCTATTTATTTTATTCTGTTAGGATGTTTGGTTTTGTTCTCTGTCTCCCCCTTTTAGACTGTGAGCCCACTATGGGGTAGGGACTGTCTCTAGATGTTGCCAACTTGGACTTCCCAAGCGCTTAGTGCAGTGCTCTGCACATAGTAAGCGCTCAATAAATACGATTGATGATGACGGCGGAATGAATGAATGACGTCCCCTCACGGGGAGCCGGCGCCCGCCACGCGGGGACCGGAAGTGCGGGAGCGCGCGCGCGCGCACGGGTGGCGCGCTCCCGCTCCAGGCGCGCGCCTGAGGCGGGGCCGTTGGAAACCGTTACCCGCCTCCTCCCCCCCCACAACTGTTTCAACGCGCCCCCCGCCCCGCGCCGCCCCGGATTTCATCATCATCAATCGTATTTATTGAGCGCTTACTGGGTGCAGAGCGCTGGACTAAGCGGCAACATCTAGAGACGGTCCCTACCCAATAGTGGGCTCACAGTCACAGACAGAGAACAAAACCAAACATCCTAACAGAATAAAATAAATAGAATAGATAGGTACAAGTAAAATAAATAAATAAATAGAGTAATAAACATGTACAAACATATCATCATCATCAATCGTATTCATTGAGCGCTTACTGTGTGCAGAGCCCTGGACTAAGCGCTTGGGAAGTCCAAGTTGGCAACATCTAGAGACGGTCCCTACCCAACAGCGGGCTCACAGTCTAAAAGGGGGAGACAGAGAACAAAACCAAACATCCTAACAGAATAAAATAAATAGAATAGATAGGTACAAGTTAAATAAATAAATAAATAAATAGAGTAATAAATATGTACAAACATATCATCATCATCATCAATCGTATTTATTGAGCGCTTACTATGTGCAGAGCACTGGACTAAGCGCTTGGGAAGTCCAAGTTGGCAACATCTAGAGACGGTCCCTACCCAACAGCGGGCTCACAGTCTAAAAGGGGGAGACAGAGAACAAAACCAAACATCCTAACAGAATAAAATAAATAGAATAGATAGGTACAAGTTAAATAAATAAATAAATAGAGTAATAAATATGTACAAACATATCATCATCATCATCAATCGTATTTATTGAGCGCTTACTATGTGCAGAGCACTGGACTAAGCGCTTGGGAAGTACAAGTTGGCAACATCTAGAGACGGTCCCTACCCAACAGCGGGCTCACAGTCTAAAAGGGGGAGACAGAGAACAAAACCAAACATCCTAACAGAATAAAATAAATAGAATAGATAGGTACAAGTAAAATAAATAGAGTAATAAATATGTACAAACGTATCATCATCATATTTATTGAGCGCTTACTATGTGCAGAGCACTGGACTAAGCGCTTGGGAAGTACAAGTTGGCAACATCTAGAGACAGTCCCTACCCACCAGCGGGCTCACATTCTAAAAGGGGGAGACAGAGAGCAAAACCAAACATCCTAACAAAATAAAATAAATAGAATAGATAGGTACAAGTAAAATAAATAAATAGAGTAATAAATATGTACAAACATATCATCATCATCAATCGTATTTATTGAGCGCTTACTATGTGCAGAACACTGGACTAAGCGCTTGGGAAGTACAAGTTGGCAACATCTAGAGACGGTCCCTACCCAACAGCGGGCTCACAGTCTAAAAGGGGGAGACAGAGAATAAAACCAAACATCCTAACAAAATAAAATAAATAGAATAGATAGGTACAAGTAAAATAAATACAGTAATAAATATGTACAAACGTATCATCATCATCATCATATTTATTGAGCGCTTACTATGTGCAGAGCACTGGACTAAGCGCTTGGGAAGTACAAGTTGGCAACATCTAGAGACAGTCCCTACCCACCAGCGGGCTCACATTCTAAAAGGGGGAGACAGAGAACAAAACCAAACATCCTAACAAAATAAAATAAATAGAATAGATAGGTACAAGTAAAATAAATAAATAGAGTAATAAATATGTACAAACATATCATCATCATCAATCGTATTCATTGAGCGCTTACTATGTGCAGAGCACCGGACTAAGCGCTTGGGAAGTACAAGTTGGCAACATCTAGAGACGGTCCCTACCCAACAGCGGGCTCACAGTCTAAAAGGGGGAGACAGAGAACAAAACCAAACGTACTAACAAAATAAAATAAATAGAATAGATAGGTACAAGTAAAATAAATAGATAGAGTAATAAATATGTACAAACATATCATCATCATCAATCGTATTCATTGAGCGCTTACTATGTGCAGAGCACCGGACTAAGCGCTTGGGAAGTACAAGTTGGCAACATCTAGAGACGGTCCCTACCCACCAGCGGGCTCACAGTCTAAAAGGGGGAGACAGAGAACAAAACCAAACGTAGTAACAGAATAAAATAAATAGAATAGATAGGTACAAGTAAAATAAATAGAGTAATAAATATGTACAAACATATAGTGGGTAGAGAAGCAGCGTGGCTCAGTGGAAAGAGCCCGGGCTTTGGAGTCAGAGGTCATGGGTTCAAATCCCAACTCCGCCACTCGTCAGCTGTGTGACTTTGGGCAAGTCACTTGACTTCTCTGGGCCTCAGTTCCCGCACCTGTAAAATGGGGATGAAGTCTGCGAGCCCCGCGTGGGACAACCTAATCGCTTCGTATCCTCCCCAGCGCTTAGAGCGGTGCTTTACACATAGTAAGCGCTTAATAAATTCCATCATTAGAGCCCGGGCCTGGGAGTAAGAAGAACCCGGCTTCTCTCCCCCTCTTAGACCGTGAGCCCACTGTTGGGTAGGGACTGTCTCTATATAGTAAGCGCTCAATAAATACGATTGATGATGACGATATGTTTGTACATATTTATTACTCTATTTATTTATTTTACTTGTATTCTATTCATTTTATTCTGTTAGGATGTTTGGTTTTGTTCTCTGTCTCCCCCTTTTAGACTGTGAGCCCGCTGTTGGGTAGGGACTATCTCTAGGTGTTGCCAATTTGTACTTCCCAAGCGCTTAGTCCAGTGCTCTGCACATAGTAAGCGCTCAATCGATGCGATTGATGATGATCTATTTCCCGCCAAGAGCGGCGGGATGACGGGCCCGGCGCGCCGGCCCCTCCTCCTCCCTCGCCTCCTCAGGCGCGGCGCGGGAGAACCGAACGGGCGGGCGGCCCCCGTCCGTCTGCCTGTCCGTGCGCGCGCGCGCGCGCGCGTGTCTGTCTGGGGCCCGGCGCCCAGGCGCCCCGCTGATTGGCCCAGGGGCGGCCCCCCCGTCCGTCCAATCGGGGCGGGGCTTGCTGGCGGGGTCCAATGAGGGCGATGGCGATTGGCCGGCGGGGTTTGGCGCTCGGTCCGGTCGCTCGGCCCGACCCCCGCGGGGCCGCAGAAGGCGGCGAGGACCCGGCGGGAGCGGAGGTGGACGCGTGAGGCGGCGCGGTAAGGCGGGCGGCTCCCCGGGCGACGCCTCTGTAGGACCGGGAGAGACGCCCCTCGGGCCGGACCGGGACCGGGGACCCCCCGGGGGAAGCGCCCCCCGTTCCCCACCACACACACACACACACACACACACACACACACACACACACCCCTCCTGCCGCCGGGGGCCCGCCGCCCCCCCTCTGTGGGACCGGCCGGGCCGCGGGACGGCGGCAACTTGGCGGGAGCGAGCCCCCTCCCAGACAAAGGACCGGCTGTGGGGCTGAGGGAGGGAGCCCGCGCGCGCGGGGGGTGGGGGGAGGGGAGAGGAGGGGCGGCTTGAGGAAGGGAAACCCCCCCCCCACACACACACACCACCACCACACACACGCCGGGGCCCGCCGCCCCCCTCCCCCCCTTTTCATTCATCCATTCATATCGACCGAGCGCTGCCTGTGCGCGGAGCACTGTAGTAAGCGCCCGGGAAGTCCAAGTCGGCCCCAGGTGGAGCCGGTCCGTCCCCAACCTGAAGCCTCCCGGGGGTCATCATCATCATCATCATCAGTCATATTTATTGAGCGCTTACTATGTGCAGAGCGCTGCACTAAGCGCTTGGGAAGTGCAGATTGGCAACAGATAGAGACAGTCCCTACCCAACAATCAATCAGTCGTATTTATTGAGCGCTTACTGCGTGCAGAGCACTGTACTAAGCGCTTGGGAAGTGCAGATTGGCAACGTATAGAGACAGTCCCTACCCAACAGTGGGCTCACAATCTAAAAGGGGGACAGTCTAAAAAGGGAGAAGCAGCATGGCTCAGTGGAAAAGAGCACGGGCTTTGGAGTCAGAGGTCATGGGTTCAAATCCCGGCTCTGCCAATTGTCAGCTGTGTGACTTGGGGCAAGTCACTGAACTTCTCTGGGCCTCAGTTCCCTCATCTGTAACAATGGGGATGAAGACTGTGAGCCCCCCCCGTGGGACAACCTGATGGCCTTGTAATCTCCCCAGCGCTTAGAACAGTGCTTTGCGCATAGTAAGCGCTTAATAAATGCCATTTAAAAAAAAAAAGGGAGGGGCAGGCGCCGGGGGACCTCCAGAACACTGCTTGTATATATGTTTGTACATATTTATTGCTCTATTCATTTTACTTGTACATAGCTATTCTATTTGTTTTCTTTTGTTAGTATGTTTGGTTTTGTTCTCTGTCTCCCCCTTTTAGACCGCGAGCCCACTGTTGGGTAGGGACTGTCTCTATGTCATCATCATCAATCGTATTTGTTGAGCGCTTACTGTGTGCGGAGCAGTGTACCAAGCGCTGGGGAAGTACAAATTGGCAACATATAGAGAGATATGTTGCCAGCTTGTACTTCCCCAGCGCTTAGTCCAGTGCTCTGCACGCAGTAGGCGCTCAATAAATACGATTGATTGATTGTTGGGTAGGGACTGTCTCTATCTGTTGCCAACTTGTACTTCCCAAGCGCTTAGTACAGTGCTCTGCACGCAGTAAGCGCTCAATAAATGCGATTAATTGATTGTTGGGTAGGGACTGTCTCTATATGTTGCCAGCTTGTACTTACCGAGCGCTTAGTCCAGTGCTCTGCACGCAGTAAGCGCTCAATAAATACGATTGATTGTTGGGTAGGGACTGTATATGTTGCCAACTTGTACTTCCCAAGCGCTTAGTACAGTGCTCCGCACACAATAAGCGCTCAATAAATACGATTGATTGATTGATTGATTGATTGATTGTCCCCCCTTCTCGTCTGGGGGCCCGTGGTTGGGCAGGGGCCGCCCCGATCTGTGGCCGACTTGGACTTCCCAAGCGCTCAGTCCGGTGCTCGGCACCCAGTCAGCGCTCAATAAATACGATGGGATGAATGAAGGAATACTTGGCACGTAGTAAGCGCTTAACAAATACCACCATTATTAACTCCTCTGCATCTGTGAGCCCACTGTTGGGTAGGGACTGTCTCTAGATGTTGCCAACTTGTACTTCCCTCCGCGCCCTGCACACAGTAAGCGCCCAATAAAGACGATTGATTGATTGCATCGAGTTTTTGCCCGGCGGGCATGGCCCCCCGTGGATGGGGAATTCCTCCCCCCTGGCCCGGCCGGGATGTTGCCCGTGGGGAGGGGAAAGAGGGAAGGGCAGGTTCTTCGGGGTCCCCCTCGTCCCCCCCCTCCACTCGGGGAGCCAACCGGCGCTCAGATACTTGGAGGCGGCATTTTTGCGCTGGCAACCGACGCGTTTCGAAAAGTGGAGGGGCACCCGGGGAACCGGTTCCCTCATCGGGAGAGCGGAAAGTCACCTCAGTGGGCCAAGTTGCTTCGCGAAATTAGTGGATTGCTCATCAGGGCGCGGGACTGGTGCTGGAGAGCACCAGACTCCCGATTGGGGGGTGGGTGGGGGGACCCTCCGTTCAGGCCCACGTTTTAGCAACTCCTTTGGGGGCGACCCCTGGAAGTTTTGAGTTGCGTTCTTGGACCGAACGTGTGATGACACCGTGGATCAGAGAGAGGCTTCGTGCCTGTGTCTTATTAATAAATGGATTCGTAAACGACGGGGGTAGTAGTGCGGATATGAATGAACCCGTTAAGGTAGACTCGCTTGTTTTAAACGTAGGAGTTCAAGCCCGTCGTCTACCGGATCGTTATAAACATATTTTGGAGCTTGTAAGTAATGTTCTGAAATTAACGCGCCGTCCTCCACGAGGCACGGTGTACACACCCACGTATCTGGTATTTTTGCTTAGCAGAAAGTGTTTTCGTCGTTGAAAGATTAAATTCACCGTGCACTTTCTATACTAAGGGATCCAGCGTACAAGCACTGACCTCAATGTTTAAGGGGGAAAGAAAAACAATCTGTTTGTAGTAACACATATGTGACCTACTGGGTTTTTTAAAAAAATTAATTTCACTCTTGGGAAAAGATACTACGGTATTTAGGTCAGTTTACACTAGCTATAGCTTTAGAGTCCTAGCTCTAGTGATCAAAATCATTTCATAAAGACCCATCTACTTCTTTCTGTGTGTACCCACTGTGCTGTTCCATATTGTGAAAATAAGTGATTGTGACTTCAGAAGGTGAGTTTCTTCAGAGGGAATGTCTGACTCTAAAATTCCCAGTGATGGAAATGGAAAGAGAAAAGCCATTATGAAGGAACTCTTAGTAGTCTTCTAATTTGTATTTTAGTATATCTGTTTAAAAAAAAAACCCCTGACAATTGCATCTATGAGCCTTTTTGGATTGAATCAAAAATTGTATAGGAGAACAAGTGTGAGTTTAGTGTAAGCTATAAGTATTTAATGTTATGTATTTATAGTATGCCCAGAGACCCGGAGAAGCAGCCTGGTCTAGAGGAAAAAGCACAGGCCCGGGAGTCAGAGGACCTGAGTTCTAGTCTCACCTCTCCCACTTTCCCATTGTGTGACCTTGGGCAACTCACCTCACTTCTCCACGCCTCACTTTCCCCATCTGTAAAAGGGTGATTCAATACCTGTTCTCCCTGGGAGCCCCATGTAGGATAGGGACTGTGTCCAAAGCGCAAGTACTTTTAATTTACCCCAGCACTTATTAGTACGGTACTTGGCACATAGTAAACACTTAACAGATACTACAGTTATTAAGAGCTGTGGTCACTAAACTGTGTTAATGCTTGGGGTAATCATCAGAAAGTGTTTCTGACGTACCCGTTTACCTATGTCACTTCTGAGAGTTTTCTCGTAAAAATAAGATGAATTAAGTTGTGCAGCACAGCAAGGTGAGCTTGCTCCAAATTGGATTTGTAGTCATTTTGAGATTCCATAGGGCCCCAGGCTCTTAGTTTGAATACACAAATACTTATAAGTGGTGGTCGTATAAAAACACGGCAGCTCTGCTACAATGGAAGGCACTGTGGCCAGCTAGGAAAGCTTTCCTGTAATGTTGGAATGAGATCACAAGTTTCTATGTGGTGTGTTGCAAAAGAAGTTATTTTTTAAAAATATAGTTCAGTTAAAGCAAATACTTGTTAATGAGAAAGTCATTCCAATAATGTCAATGCGCTACCTCTTCATATAAACAAATGACTTAGGCAGAACCTTAAAAACATAGGTGAATGAAGAGTAACGCATTGACTCAATCAATCAATTGTATTTATTGAGCGCTTACTGTGTGCAGAGCACTGTACTAAGCACTTGGGAAGTACAGGTTGGCAACATACAGAGACAGTCCCAGCCAACAGTGGGCTCACAGTCTAGAAGACTCAGTCATGATATCTCTGAAATAATTTAGAATCGTGTAAAAGAGAGGTCAGTTTGGCTTTGTAAGTACAAAAAATGTGCAGAGTGTAGTGCAAAAGAAAGACAGCAGAGAAATTGGCAGGCTGAAGGTGTGATGAGTTGAATTCTATAAAGGTTTTAAGAAAATCATAACTATCTTCCGAAGAACTTTGTCAGGATGAGGGATATGGAAGAAAATAAGGGAATAGTTATAACTTTGTGTTTAGTCCAGTCTTTCATATACAATGAGAAACGTCCGCTATTTGGTTTCAAGGCTCACCACCGGCTCACTAGCTCATCTTCCGTGTCAGTTCTCCTCACCTGCTACTCCCCAGCAGTCACTCTCTTTGCTCCTCCTATTGTGTCTCTTCTTCTACTTCCCCCACCTTCAACTCCTTGCTCATACCCTTCCTCCTGCCCGGAAGAACCTCCTCCATCAAATCAGACAGATTTAAAGTCACCTCTTCCAGCGGTGACTTTATTCCCCGGGTTTATGGCCACGCCAGAGGACAGGGAACCTGGAGCTGTGTCACATGCACCTACTGCTCCAGGGTTCGTTTTTCATCCCCAGAGGTATGCCCAATCACTGCTGGTAAATCAGTTCCCTTCTCTCCCTGCCTCTTCCCCTTGAGCCACTCGGTTCTCGTTCTCCCCGGTTCCAAGCGTTCCCCCAACCCGATCCTGAACTCCTTTCTCCTCAAGTGCTCCCCTCACAGCCCCCAGAAGCTCCCCACTTCCCACTGCCTTTAGCCCTGGGCTTGTTGGCTCCTCCGCAAAGCGGACACCACCGCTGGCTTTCCTGGCCATGGGGTTGGCTGCCCTTTGAGTTTGGTTTGCTGGCAAACGAAGGAGGGTGGTAGGTGCAGGGTCAGGGGAGAAGACACCCTGGGGTGACCAAAGAATGATGAGAAGGGGCAGTTCTCAGTGGCCAGCGGAGAGCCTCCGCCGAGGTGGCGGGGCGAGCGAGAGAGAGGGGGGGCTGTCGGTCCCCCCTTCACCAGGCACTGGGGTGGCAGAGTTTAACCAAGCCGCCTCACTGCCTTTAGGAAAAGGGAAGGGAATGTGGGATGGGGAGGAATTTACCATGTAATTTTGATTCTTCTGTAGGGCTTGACCATTGAGTCCAGACTGGTTCTAGAAAGGAATAACAAGACTTGTGGTAGTTGTTAGGCGCTTGCTATGTGCCAAGCGTGGTACTGAGTGCTGGGGTAGACGATGAGGAAATCAGATTGGATAGAAGGGAACCTAGCCAACTAACTGCATGTAAATCTGAGAAAACCGTGCCTCCGATACAGCAGTTCCTAATACTTTCTTGAAGATACAGCCCGGGTGTGGAGTGGAGTATGGCTGTAATACCTACCCGTGACACTTCAGTATATTCAGTTTCATATGCTCCACTTAATCACTTTTTCCTTTTGTCACTGTTACCACTTTTATCTGGGTTTTCCCCCTCCTTTTCCCACTATTAGTAAGTGATATAAACCTGACTCTTCACCTTTGGATTATAAACTTCTGGAGGGCAGGGACTGGTGCTATCTGATTATCTGGTATTTCTTGCTGGGCACATACTGAGGGCTTACTAAAAATTCCATCACTTGAGCCTCTGGGGCACTCTCCCAAGCACTTAGTTCAGTGCCCTGCCCCAAGTAGGTGCTCAGTAAATTCGTTGGAAGGCACATTCTTTGTAAGAGATTGGGGGTAAAAGTGCAGGAATCTAGGCATTCAGTGAAACGGTAGACTTGCATCTGGGAGTTGGAGGTGAATGATTGAGTTTTGGTCAAGGGCCTTTTTATTAATTTTATTTTTATTCCCACATAATTATATTGAAGTGAAGAGCTGAAACGAAGGATGTGTGCTAAAGTCTAACCTAGTTTACTCAGAGGCCTCTATTATGTGCCACATCTGGCTTCTTGAATGATTTTAACAGCCACACCTTCGAGCTACATTTAACATTAAATGGCAAGAAAGAGGTCCTTGAAAGTAGTCCATGTACCCATATCGAAGTAATAATCTTTGCTGCTACCTTCCTGCTGACTGGGCTGGCCTGGTGTAAAGAATGGATGAGAAAATAAGTAACATGCTGCTGTCTGTTGAGCAGAAATGGGGCTACCGAGAGCAGGGTTGGCGGAGGAAATGGTTTATCTTCCTCCTGGAGCACATCTTCGAAGGCTGTGGCGTTGCTGGGGACTGCCGCCTGCTTGGGTGGTCTTTCTCTCCGTGCTGTTTCCAAGCAATCGGACGGTGTGGTCTTTTTGAGCCATGGTGGCACAATACTGGACAATTGGGAGACGGCAGCAGAAGGCAGATCAGTCTGACAGCCCCGAATGGAGTGACTGCGTTAGAACAAAGGCTTTGGGAAGATGAGGACACTGAATTGAAAATGGTGCCAGGCACTGTGGGTAACAAATGTAACGGTGCAGCTTTACATGCATATGGGATGAAAAGGATTGTTGGTCACATTCACACACGTGGATCAAAATTTTATGAGTCGCAGCATCGAAACCCAAGAAGCAGAGAGATAAATCAGGAGTGTAGGGACTGAGAGTCGTAAACAGCTCCTGTCTGACTTTTCAAATACACTCAGTTCTCCTATAATGCTGGGGTTATGTTCCCAGTAAACCCTGCATTAAGCAAAGCTCACTTTATAGTATGCATGCTTTGCTGTTCCTCCCGATATCGCTTTGTATTTTAGCCAGGAAGACACATTTTGTCAGAAGTACGTTCCTTAATTCCCTAAATTTTCCATCCAGATTACTTGGGAAAACACACATTATAGGAAAGCTGGGTGTGATGGAAACGATTATTTGGCTTCTCGTTCTTTTCGTTTTAAATATACACATGTGTATTGATCATCTTAGTGATTTAATCCTTGGTATTACACACGGTACTGAATTAAAATTAAAAGATCAGGTAGCCAAGAGGAAAAACGGACTTACGTAACCCCAGTACCCAACCCGGTATTCTTCTACATATCCATTTTTTCTTTCTCTTCTCTTATCTGCCAACGATTTGAGGTCTGCCTTGCTTGTTAAGCTGTACGCTCGCTGTGGGGCAGGGAATGTCCTCTGGGAGGAGGATGAATAAAGGGAGCAAGTCAGGGCAATGGAGAAGGGAGTTGAAGTAACGGAAAAGAGGGCTTTGTCAGGGAAGGCCTCTTGGAGGAGATGTGCCTTCCATAGGTCTTTGAAAGAGAGGAGAGTAATTGTCTGTCGGATATGAGGAGGGTGGGCATTCCAGGTCAGAGGCAGGACGTGGGCGAGAGGTCGGCGGCGAGGTGGAGGCCCAGTGAGAAGGTTAGTGTTAGAGGAGCAAAATGTGCAGGCTGGGTTGCAGTAGGAGAGGTAGGAGTGGGTGAGGTGATGAAGTGCTTTAAAGCCAACGGTGAGGAGTTTCTGTTTGATGCCCAGGTGGATGAGCAACCACTGGAGGTTTTCAAGGAGTGGGGGGGAACATGACCTGAACGTTTTTGTAGGGCGGAAATGGAAAAACAGGCCTGTAGAAATTGTTCCGCTTTCCAGTGGAGCGTAGGCATTTTTGAACCATGTTCTGAAGCTTTGAAATCATAATGACAAATTGTGACAGAGCTGAAGACGTGGAGTTACTTAAAAGTGAATAAAGTGGATTGAAGTATTTTATTTTGCAGTTCAAAAATAGCATGCGTATGGTGTGCTCACCAAAAAAAATGGTTGTCACATACATGAAGTGGGTGAGCATTATAGTGAATTTTTCTTTTAGAATGATTTATACTATTGAGTGTGTAATGTATTTTCTCTAAATGGTAAAGTCAATAACACTTTTAAGGTTACAAGTTTTTGACTACAGAGTCCACACTCTGAGTCTAGTCAAATAATACTCATGCTCTGGACACTGTAAGTAAACTCAATTACATAAAGTGAAAACAAGTGTTTGTTTACTCACAGTCCAGAGAAGTTCACTTTAATCACCCAGGTAAATGAGATGCCCTGTGCCTCCATAACTGATTAAATGATTTTTTTTTTTTTAGTTTGTATAAACAGCACTCTTTGCAGATGGCTGCGGAGAGTAGGAAAGCATAGAGGGTCTAACAACATTTGAGAATTCTTAAAAGTGTACTTAAACTGATGGTAATTGAGTTTTCTCATAAAAAAGCTATGTCTCTCATGTAAAGATACTGTTTGGGCTCAACAGAACGCGAGTCCCCCTGGCACTTAGGAGAAAATGCAGTGCTTGGTTTTTGCCCGATGATTTTAGATGAGAGATGTTATCCTGAAATGGAGAGTGTACATGGATAAGGCATTTTTTTTTGACGAGCGCCCTAGCCGTGAATATTGTATTTGCTGGTGTAGAGTTTCTTTTTAATGTATTTTAAATACAGACGTTCAAGCAGGCTGATTTGTCTGGTTGAAGGTGGGGGCTTGTGGGGAATCATGCCATATTTGAAAATGAGAGATAGGAACAAACACTCAGAGTAAGAAGGGGAAAGTTCCCTGGCCAATTTTGCTCTTTCGTCTTGTCTTATGCCATCGATCTGTCTCCGACCCATAGCGAGACCGTGGACACATCACCCCACCTCCATCTGCAGTCGTTCTGGTAGTGTATCCACAGGGTTTTTCTACTACCCTGTAAACCCTTTAGGGTGGACTATTCTATCTCCCCTTCACCGCATCTCAGTTTGCCAAATGATTGGCAGAAACGGGGCCGGGAGAGGGAGCATGGTGAAAAGAGATTGCACAGCCTTGTAGATTGATTTCTAAAACTAGCGCGGGATGTCAGGAGACGGGCCTGGGAGCGAGCCAGAGGGGAGCAGAGGAAGGGGATTTGTGGGCCACTGGGAGTGGATTGAAATGATGCATGAAGGCAGTGCACCCATAGCTAAAGGTTTATAGTTGAATCCTACTCAGGAACTTCCCCCTCTGAAAATCCAAGCATGAGGAAAACTGGATGAGGTCGGTTTCAGATGCCCTTTGTTGTATGTCTCTCTGCATCCTATACAGTGCTCACAGGTAAAGAAAATCAGGGGTGATGGTAGATGGCAAATGAGCTGTTAATATTGTGCCTTGTGTTGTCTCACTCGGGCCCCTCTCTGGGCTCAGAGCCTGGTACGGTGCCTTTGAAGAAGCAGATAAGCTCGTAGTCTGTTGATTGTTGTATTGCACTCTCCCAAGCGCTGAGTACAGTGCTCTGCACACAGTAAGTGCTCAGTAAATACGATTGAATGAATGATTGTAAGATACTTTTGTTTCCCAAGTGCTTAGTACAGTACTCTGGATGAAGAAGATGCGTAATAAATTAAATCCTGGGAACAATGAAGACACAGGCTGTTTTGGTCCCCAAATATTCAGGAGACCTTCTTGTCCAGGCTGCTTTATATCATTTCAGAGTCAACATTATAGCAGAAATTTATTTTTGCCTCATTTGGCACAAGTAGCATGCCATCTTGAGATAATAAAGTCTTGTGAGCCACCTCGCCTCCTTGGCCCCTTTAGGTATGGATTGCAAGGGAAGAGCCTGGAGTTGGGAGCTGGAGAACTGACCGAGGGTAGTAGTAAAGTCGATAGTAAAACGTTGGGGAAAATGGGGTGGTAGATGGGGACAGAGAAACCTATAGAAAAGCCTAGCAATGCTCCAGCTCCTTTGTCTTTTATACTGAGACAGACTCCTGTTACTTTTCCTGTATTCTCACACTCTGTCATCATCATCATCATCCGTCTCATTATCACAGTACTTTTTATCCTCCCTTTGGTCTTCCCAATCCCTCCTCCTCATTCCATCTCTTCACAATTATTGTTACCTGCCGATGCTGGGACTTTTCTCCTCATCCTGCCCATATTTCTTTGAATTTGTTTTTTCAAATCTCATTTTCTTCCCTCTGCCATCTCTGCCCAGTCCTCTTGGCCTTACCAAGAGCCTGTGCGGTGCAGCCTAGTGGAAGAAACTGGGCACATTTACAGAGGTGGCCTAATTTTCGATAAACCATCGATAAACTAGAAAGGAAAATCTGACTATCGGAGGTTCATTTTTAGGTGCCTTTGGCCTTCTAAAGCCATAGGTAGAGGTCATTTGCAAAGCTAAAGATTTTCGTGTCGCTTGGCCTTTTCAGAGTGCTGTCAAGTAATTTCAGTGCCTTGCGCTTGTTCATTTGTCCCATTTTTGATTTTAAAAAGTAATTGTTAGCATCATGTCACTTGCCTGATTTCAAGCTTAGAATTTAATGTGTAGGTCATAGCCTGCCACCAGGAAATTATCCAAAAGTTTTTATGATTCCCTTTTAGAATAAAGGATCTTCCTTACTTTGCGGGTGAGTTTTTGGACCATGGGAAAGCATAAGGTGGTCCTGGAAAAATTCCAGGGCCTGGCACTTCCTTGGATCACTTCAGATTTTGAATGAATAGATATAAAAGTTAATGAAAGTAAGAACTGATGCAGAGCCCTGGAGTCTAACTGTCACTCTACCCCAGAATGATATGGGGTGCAACAAAGTTCATTTTCCTCTAATTGCGAAGTAGGTCAGTCTTACTGAGCTTTGACTGTGCAGAGCACAGTACTAAGTGCTTGGGAGAGTACAGTATAACAATCTAACAGACGCATTCCTGGTCCACAATGAGTGTACAGTCTAGCGGGGAGCCAGACAATAATAGAAAAAGCAAATTACAGTTGTACTGCTGCCCTCATTCATAGTACTATCTCTCCACTGGCCAGCAGACTCCACAGACAGCTGGGTTATGCCAATTCACAGATTTGGGCAACAGATTCAAATATTTAGACTGTAAGACTGTACTGGCTGCCCGTCCCTAATCCAGATCCTGTTTCCTGTTCTAGCATGATTCTTCAACTTGGGGTCTCAGGTGTGAGCTACCAGGGACTGACTGCTTCTGCAGCGCTTGCTCCAGTCAGGCCACCCCAGCCATATAGCATCTCACGTTTAGGGTTTCCTCTCGAGGAGGGTGGGAATTGGAGGAGGAGGAGGGCAGGTAGGATCTTCTTTCTGTCGGGAGCATAGGTTGTGTGGTATCGAATTACTAGAATCTGGAGCTTGTTCTTGCCTAAAAGAGAAGAGGAAGTGGTACTGATTGCTGCGGATACAGTACGTGTGTGAGTTTGCATGTGCAATGAGTGTGTTGGGAAGGATTTATTTGAGTGTACTTTTGTATATGTGAATGGAAGGATAAATAGGTGTCTGGGGCTGTCCAGGAGCATACGGAATGAATAAATAACTCTGCGCCTACCTGGAAGTGGTTTGCCACAGTCACTAGTTGCAAACCTCCCCCCACCACCAAGAAGACAGATTATTTAAGGATCTGGCAGACTCCTAGTAACATAACAATACCTGACAAGCTGATTTTCACAGGAGATTTCAGTGCAGTGTGACAATTTGCTATTTCTGGTTTATCTCTTTGTGTATGGAGACAGCAAGGTCTAGTACAAAGAGTATGCGTCTGGGCATCAGAAGGACCTGGGTTCTATCTGTAAATCTGCCACTGGCCTTCTGGATGGTTTTGGACAAGTCAGTTAACCCCTCAATGCCTCAGTTTCCTCACCTCTACAATGGGAACAATAGTACCAGACTCTCCCTACCTCACAGGAATGGTGAATGGGTAAGAAAGGCAACTGATGCCAAAGCTTTTGAAAATGTAAAAATGTATACAAGCTTGGAAAATTAGCCGGCATTATTTTTTGCAGCAGTGGTCGGGCTAGCACAGAAATCACGTAAGAATTAAAACTAATAATAAGGGAAGCAGGAAGAAAAAAAGGAGAAGGAAAGGAAGGGGGAAGAGGAAGGTGAGAGGGCACTTGACTGCATCTCTTACTTCTATGAGCTCTCTCTCTCTCTCTCTCTCTCTCTCTCTCTCTCTCTCTCTCTCTCTCCCTCCCTCCCTCCCTCCCCCCAACCCCCATACAGTAGGCACTCAACACCCTCCTGCCTCCCCTGTGAATCCATTCAAAGAAATTCTTCCAGCTCCAACCTGACTCTGTCCAGTCCCTCCTCCTTTTAACTCCCCAGCTTTACCAATAATAGTAATTGTGACCTTTGTTAACTTCTTTACTCTGTGCCAAGCACTCTACTAAGTGTTCTAGACTGTAGACACAGAGAAGTTACAAGGTCACACAGCAGACAGTTGGCAGAGACTGGATTAGAACGCAGGTCCTTTAACTCCCAGGCCCGGGCTCTTTCCACTACGCCACGCTGTTTCTCAGGTTGTCTAGGATTGGTATGTCATAGCACTTTATTGAGCACTTATTGTGTGCAGAGCACTGTTCTACGCCCTTGTGAGAGTATAATACAACAGAGTTGGTAGCTCCGATCCTTGTCTACATACTTGTTCTTCCCCCATTCTCCCTATTTGTCAATGACTTATGCCTGCCAGTGTCCCCCAAATTTAAATCGTTGGCTCCCTAATGAGACCATGTCTTTTGCTTCTGGTGAATGCTCCCAAGTGGCCTGCACACAGTTAGGGGCTCAATAAAGACTACTGATTGACCATGTACTGGATTGATAGCATGTCTTCAGATGATGTCAGATTTACTGAACTTTGATTCTTCACTCTAAAAGGTGGAAGCTATGCTAAAATTATTGAACTGTTGTTGCAATAGCTTGTGCAACAGCGCTGTGACAGGGTGTATAGATTCATATACACTCTTTAGGGAGATATGGCCTTTCCTCTCTTCAGTCTGAAACTCAGACAATATGGCATCACAGTGCACGGCAGTCGAAAGAGGAGCTGACTTTTGAGAAGGAACTTCAAGAAGATCAGGAGACAAACTGACAGATGAACCCGGCAAACAACAAAACACCAAAGCACCACATCAAACAATTTCTTTGTGAGCAGAATGTGGTCAGGACTGTTGATCCTGTAGTCGCTAGTTTAGCCCCACGAGCATCCAGAAGTAAGTAACCTTCATCAAGTGTGCCATCAACTTTAAATACAACTCATTGGCCTTCGTATTTCAGTCGATGGCCCTGGCACATTCTATCTGCTACGACCCAGGCTTCAGTAAGCATCCCTTTTGATTGAGTCGTGAGGATCCTGCCAAGAGTTTTAGCTGCCCTGCATGTTTCTCTGCAGGAAGCTCTTTCATCTCAGAATCATTCTCATTTTCTGAGTCCTGGCATTTTCCTTGGACAGGCCCCCTCGGTCTTACAGACTAGCTGGGAGAGAGAGCATCTCAGAGACACAACTAATCATAGGTCACATTTGTTGGCCGAAGCACACGGTGCTTTCTTGCCCTAACAGCCTGTTCTGCTGATTTTCTAAATGTCTTGCATGTGTCTTGGTTCTCCAGGAGTTTGACATTTGGCTGTTGGACAATTTGAAGGTCTCTTTAGGATATACCAGCTTTATCTTTCAAGATTTTAAATGAACCAAGCAATGGTCAAACCAGCAGTCAGGGGTGAGCAGAGCCAAAGTAGTATCAAACAGTACTATTTATTGAAGACCTACTGAATATTCAGCAGTACCTTAAGCATTGGGGAGAGAATATTACTACAGGCAATGGAAAGAGCATGGGCCCGAGAGTCAGAGGACCTGGATTCTAATCCCGGCTCCACCACGTATCTGCTGTGTGACCTTGAGCAAGTCGCTTCAGTTCTCTGTGCCTCCCGTAAAATAGGGATGAAATCCTCCCTCCGACTTGGACTTTGAGCCGTATGTGGGACGGGGACTGTGTGCAACAGAATTATCTTCTAATGCTTAGTACAGTGCCGGGCACATAGTAAGTGCTTACCACGTACCATAAAAAACGGTAAAAGTCCCGGTGCCTGCCTTCGAAGAGTTTATACACATCTGCTTACAGCATGGCATCATCTAAGATACCTTTCTCTTGTTTAGTTAAGTGAAAAGCCGGGAGTGATTTAGACCCGGCGCTTGGCACCCTCACTAAACCATTTTCAAGCCTGGGTTGTCTGATTATTTTTCACCATGTTTCATTGTCACAGTACACTGGGGGTCAGGGACTAGATCTGATCTGATTAGCTTGCATCTACCCCAGCGTTTGGCACATAATAAGCGTTTAACAAATAACACTAATTATTATTATTGTTAGTAGTAATAGTAGTATCTATTAGCACTCCGTGGACTGGTCCCAGCACACTCTGAGGGTGAGAGCATCCCTGAGAATCATTACTATAGTGGGTTGCCTTGTTGGGGGCTGGGAGGGCGGTGGGGTGTTTGATTTTTACCTGAGAAAGCTGCCTTTTCTATTGAGCAACCACTTTAGGCTTTGAAGAGATGGGAGCCAAGAGTTTCTGGAGTTAATGCCAAAGAGGCCATATGATGTGCCCACACATCTCTGGAGAAAGCAGGTGAGGCTAGAATAGATTCCACCTGCTTAGTTACTGTTTAAGCATTGGGTAAATATATTTTTTAGCACACAAAAGAGCAGATTCACTTTCCTTGTGCCTATAAGGGTGCATAATCCTAGTTCTTTTCAACCAGTGAAAGTCTTGGGTAGAATGGCTATGGTTTTCTAGTCACTCAGGTAAATTCTAGGGAATATAAAGGAGATTTAAAGCATGATGAACTCCATTCAAAATCCTGCTGTTTCCTCCATCAAATGTAATGAGTCTGTGTTCAGCTAAATATAAATGGGAGATAGGAAATGGCCATTTCTGTAATAGTGCAGTAGTTCTTGAAGAACCTCATGTTGTGGGAAAAATTGTGCTATAGAAACCATTGATTGAGTAGGAATTAGTGGTCTAGTAGAGAGTTGGTTCAGCCATACCAATGTGACTGACCAACATGACTGACATTTTTTGATTGCAAATTCCAATATTATTTAGGTCATCCCTGGCAGAACAGTTTACCCCCTTCCTTCTCTCACTGTCACAGTAGGCTGTCAATGTATAGTAATGATTGATTGGTTTGTATCCAAATCATGTAATGAAAACACTGTTGTAGCTGATATGCTTATTCAGGATGACCGGTTTATCCTGAATACTGTTTTTATCTGAATGTTGTCAAGATAGTGTCTTTTAAACCAGCTTAAAATTAGTCAATTTATTGTAGAAATGTAGAAAGCTCAATTTGACTCCTAAAGAACAGTATTAGTACATATACTTAATTTGGACAGCATATAAAAAAGAAAGCAATTTAAATCTTCCCAGACAGTGATAGACAGAGAACATGGTTGCACAAATCCACTTTTTCTGTGGTCATTTGGCCTTAAATTGAGTGGTATTCTAACTGAACAGGGAACTTCAAGTTATTATTATTATTTTTCAAACTGGGCCCTTTTATTTGAAACTAAATTTAAGGTTGTGTCACATCATGATATAAAATGCATTTTAAGTCCCTGTCATTGCAGATTTCTATGTTGGGAAGTGTATTCTCTTTGAAAAAGCTTGAGTTATTTTGTTCTACTTGAAAAACATGATTGGTGGGGGGGGAATGGGCAGCTAGATTCAGAAACAAGGAGAGATAAATGTCGTTACTGGAGCGGGCCAATGGGCCAGCCAGCTCATTACTTTGTCTCTGACAGTGGTAACAAGACGTTGGGAAGAATGGTGGGAAAAACTGTTCTGTCCAGATGCAAACTGGGGACCAGTTGAATGTCCCAAGTTATTACTGTAGTATCCTGCTGTTGTCCTCAGCATCCTGTGGGCCCTATAAGAAGGCCAAATTGCTGACAGGATTTGGAAAATACCATTCTCTGAAATTCAAGGCTTCCCACCAGCTGAGTTTCTTTTTATCTGGTGAACGTCTTTTCCTGACAAACCCCAACTAGTGCCCTCCAATCAACCAGAGCTGATCTCACCAGCCTGGAAGTCTTGATTCTGCCATTTGCAGACTGTTATTCACACTATTCACCCTGCTGCCTTCAGTGGAGGTAGTAGATGTTATAGTGTTTATTAAACGCTTACTGTGTGCAGAGCACTGTGCTAATTGCTGGGAAAGAATACACCAGTGGGAATTAGACAAGGTCCAGGGTCCTCAGAGGGCTGACAGTCTAACAGTTGAGATGGAGAACAGACAAGTAAGGAGAGAGGAAACAAAACACTAATACAACATAAGGATGCGGACAAATGCGTAAAGTAAAAACAAAGACCTGTAGGATAGTGAGGCTCATGGAGCAGAATTTCAGGCCCCTCCTGGCTCGGAGTTGGATGGCCGCAGCCACAGTGGTGGCTATAGGAGCGGCAACTTTTCCTTTTGTTGCTGGGGTGGTTGACGCAAGCTGGGTGGGCGATGGAGGTTTCCAGGTGGTGCAGGTGAGTGCTGGTATAGGTCGCGGGGGCCTGAGGGGGCTTGTGGGCAATGTAACTGTCCGGTCAAGGAGAATGCCCGCTGTCACGTCGTCGACCCCCGGCCCACGTCCTTCCCCTGGCCTGGAATGCCGTCCCTCCACACAGCCGCCAAGTTAGCTCTCTTCCTCCCTTCAAAGCCCTACTGAGAGCTCTCCTCCTCCAGGAGGCCTTCCCAGACTGAGCCCCCTTTTTCCTCTCCTCCTCCTCCCCATCCCCCCCAACCTACCTCCTTCCCCTCTCCACAGCACTTGTATATATTTGCACAGATTTATTACTCTATTTTACTTGTACATGTTTACTATTCTATTTCTTTTGTTAGGTGTGCATATAGCTTTAATTCCATTTGTTCTGACGATTTTGACACCTGTCTACATGTTTTGTTTTGTTGTCTGTCTCCCCCTTCTAGACTGTGAGCCTGTTGTTGGGTAGGGACCATCTCTATATGTTGCCGACTTGTACTTCCCAAGCGCTTAGTACAGTGCTCTGCACACAGCAAGCGCTCAATAAATATGATTGGATGAATGAATGCCGAGGTCCCTAGATGTCACAGTGGGAAAGTGGCACGGTTCATGCTGGATTTGCTCAGCTGTGGAGGAGTGAGGTGCCGAGGGGTACCCTGCTGCAGTTTGAATTCCTGCAGCCATGTGGATGGCCCCCTTGATAGGCAAATGGAAGCAAGCAGAAATGGGTGGGGGGAGAAGGGGCTAGAGAGGAGACAAGCCAGGGCCAAGAGTCCCTTTGCCCTTCCCCTCCTTCAAAACCCAATTTGAAACACCTCTTTTTTTGAAACATCTAACTAACCCCAGCCTGCTGCCTCAGTCACATCATTAACCACTACTTCTTCAGTACATATTTGTAAACTTGTTAATTAGTTTGTGCATATGCTCATCTTTCCCATTTTCTGTAAAACCCTTGAGGTTAGGGTCCTCTTTCTTATGCATCCTTAATTGCCTTCAGCCCTAGTTGGATAGGCAATTCAACAAACAAAAGTATCTCGTGTTGTCTGGCATAGAAGAAGAAATGGGGCTGGGAATCAGGTGACCTAGATTCTAGTGGAAGTGGTAGCATAATTTATTGAGACCACCTTAGTGCAGTACACTATCCTGGGTGCTAAGGAAGTACTACTACTACTACTACTAATAACTGTGGTATTTTGTTAAGTGCTTCTTATATGCCGAGCGCTGGGGTAGATAGAAGAGAATCAGGCCCTTTAGGGCTCATAGTTAAGTAGAAGGGAGAACAGGTATTGAATCCCCAATTTTGAAGATGAGGGAACTGAGGCCCAGAGGAAGCGAAGTGACTCGACCAAGATCACACAGTAGACTAGTGGCGGAGTAGGGATTAGAACCCAGGACCTTTGACTCCTAGGCCTGTGCTCTTTCCACTAGGCCACATGTTCTCTGCCCACAAGGAGCTTCCATTCTAGTGGGGGAGAAAAACATAAAAGTATTCACAATTAGAGAGGTCAAAAATAAAGTGGACCCATATGTGAGTGCTAAGAGAAGTGTTAGCGTGTTCATTTGTGTTGGAGTTGGCCGAAGGGATGATATGGGGAAGCAGCGTGGCTCAGTGGAAAGAGCACGGGCTTTGGAGGCAGAGGTCATGGGTTCAAACCCCGGCTCCGCCACTTGTCAGCTGTGTGACTGTGGGCAAGTCACTTCACTTCCCTGTGCCTCAGTTCCCTCATCTGTAAAATGGGGATTAAGACTGTGAGCCCCCTGTGGGACAACCTGATCACCTTGTAACTTCCGCAGCGCTTAGAACAGTGCTTTGCACATAGTAAGGGCTTAATAAATGCCATCACTATTATTATATGGCTCAAGGTGCTGGGCAGTTGACCAGGCGATGCTTATTCTAGTCTCAGCTTTGCCATCAGCCTGCTGTGTGGCCTTGAGAAAGCTACTTAACCTCTCTGAACCTCAGGTTCCTCCTCTGTGGAAATAATATTGCCTACCATTTGGTGCCTTACAAAGGTATTGTGAGGAGAAAATGAGAGTGGTATTGCAAAATAAAAGAAGTTATGTGAATCAAGTATTATGATTCCATGGAAAATTACTAGTACAGTTCATTGAAAAATCACAGAAAGAAAAACCTTTACTGAATTTTACTGTAGGAGTATGTAATCAAATGGTCCTCTAAATAACAAGGAACTAAAATTCAATTAAGAAAAAGCCAATTTGGGGCAGCAAAGTCATGTCAATGAAGTTGCAGTCTATAAAGTGAATATCTACTATATGGGTGTTGTTTCCTGTCCATACCAGTTAGTATCCAAACAAATACCATCAGCAATACCTGTTGTGGTGTATATGCTTTTAGAGTGGAATGACTGATTTGTGTATTCTGAACACCTTACCACAGTGGGAGCATTCAGATGGAAATCAACTGAAATCAAATGATACAGTGAGGTTTCAGAGTTCCTCAGGGTTTTACATCTTTTTGTCTATTAAAATCTTTTGGATGAAGATTTGTACTATATGAGTGAAACCATTAGTATGGACTGAGAAATAGTATGCGCCTAAGTTCTTGCCAAACAGCTGTTATCTAAGAGAAGATACTGGCAGAGTGAATGTATAGTGCCATTGGTGGCAGTTTGATTGGATGAACAGTTTTTTTCTTGGGAGAAAAAAAACGAAATAAAAGCAGATGCTCATTTTCATTATATTTAGGGCAGCAGAGATAAAAGCAAATTAAAATGAAAAATTTCAATATGGCAGCAGACGTGGAAGAAAAATAAAGTCAACCGCCCAGTATCAGGATCGATGGTATTTATTGAGCCTGTGCTGTGTACAGAGCACTGTACTAGGCATTTGGGGAATATACACTGTCGTTTGTTGTCCTAGTAGCCGATTTGTCTTCGATAGACTAGTTTTACAGCCTGAAGTATAGTGCTATCTTCACTCCATTCTCTCTGGAGGAAATGTCAGAAAGTTTTACCTGATATTCAATATGTTTTAGATTTCTAATTTTATTCCAATCCTCCTTTACATTCCAAAGGAAATGAACTATTGTGTGCCTTTTTTTATTCTTCATATTTTGTGGACAACTCTTTTACTCCCATTATATCCATTCACATTGCTTGTAAGAAGAATTAGGAAGTGAATAATTGCTTTTTTTCCTTGTTCTCAGAACTTCTTGCATGTGGTTACATTTTCCTAGGATTCTCCCAAACAAAATGTTGTGTGCCATTGGAGGACTTTGGGGAAAAGGACCTGCCTATCTCTGTGTGGTAAATGACATAATGGCGTCTACATAGGCAGCAGAACTCTTTAGTGATTTCTTTTTGTCTTATCTTAGTGCACATTCAACTGTAATTTCCTGTCTTTCATTCATAATCTCTTGATATTGTCTTCTTAGCTTTCTCCTGCTGTTGCATATGCGTTCTTCTGATTTCTTCCCCGGATATATATCTGCTTTCACACTGGACTTATTGTATTTGTTGTCTATAGACTCGTTCCAATCTGATCATGGTCCTTTACATATATTTGTCCTACTTAGTGGCATCTGTAATAACTTCTGATTTAATATCCTTTCCCTATCTCACTACAGTGCTCTTTACTCTTTTTTTCCCCTTCATATTAAGAAGTATGCTAAAACCAAGCTCCATCTTTTGACGGCAACTCACTAGGCTCCTCTTTTGGTAAAACAGTGAAGCAGATCATTTGTCACGTTGCAATTCTTTGGGAAAACCTGCTTTGAAGCATCTAGAAATATTCTTAGATCAGGGAAAGAGGAGTAGGAAGGCGAGGCTGTGCCACCTGAATACATTTGGTTTGGCTTTGGTGTCATTTAGGACTCATTTGTTCCACCTTATATTAAGAGTTGACTCCTGAACTGAATGAATCCACTAAGGCCATCACTTCCAAGGTTTCCCTTCCAGCGAAACCAAAGCAGCATCTAGTAAGTCAGAATAATAATAATAATAATGATGATAATGACGGCATTTGTTAAGCGCTTACGATGTGCGAAGCACTGTTCTAAGCGCTGGGGGGGATACAAGGTGATCAGATTGTCCCGCGTGGGGCTCACAGTCTTAATCCCCATTTTGCAGATGAGATAACTGAGGCCAGAGAAGTTAAGTGACTTTTCCAAAGATACACAGCTGACAAGCGGCGGTGCCGGGATTAGAACCCATGACCTCCGACTCCGAAGCCCGTGCTCTTTCCACTGAGCCACGCTGCTTCTCACTGAGCCACGGTGCTTATCTCAGGGGTAAAATCCAAGAGGATCAAAGTGGAAGGACCAGCACAACTTTGCATGGTCTGAACCTGACAAGGTTCTGTTTTAAAGAATCCTCTCAATTTGGCTGAAATCTGGGCACTCTAACAAGACTTGAGCTTTTGGTGGTGTCCTGGCCCAAATCCCATTGTTCCCCTGTGGATCCTTGAGGTCAGGTAGCATCTGTTTGACTTATTTCTTCTTTTCCCAAATGGCCCAGGGCCAGGCAGAGGGAGGGCAGAAAGTCACCTCTCCCTTTATGGTTCCCTTTTTTCTGAACCTCCATGTCTTTGCAGTGGTTGAGTCCAGGAAAGGGGGGCTTTTGGGGAGATATTCCCCTGCCCCATGCCTCCAGGTTTACATGGAAAAGGGGGATATTAAGTGCACACTGGAACTTGTGAGGATGCTGCATATTTAATTTTTATTCTTCCCCATTCTTTCATTAACTGACATTATTATTGCAACCCTTCAAGTGGCCAACACTTGATACAGTGGAAGTAAGAGTCTCCCTCAATGACTGAGTGATTGATAACGTGCAGTCTGGGTCAAAGTAATGTGAAGCCAGTAAGCAGGATAAGTCATTTCTCTCTTTGGTGCATTCCAGGATTTGGCCTGATCCAGAACAGGAGGCTTTTGCGGGGAGTAGGGGAACCCAACTCCTACCTTCCTGGATGGTGTGTACTGGGGTCTAGCTTTAGGGTTTTCGGGTTCGTTTTTTCTGTGTGATACTCTATCACTAGCTGTGTCACCATCATATTGTGCAGTTCTGCTCAATGTATGGAGTTTTGGCCCAATTGTCCTTGCCTGCATAAATCATGCTCTTTGCTCCAAGGGCAGAGGGCAACTGGTGGTTTACTTTTTTTTTTCTTTTTTTTTTTTTTTAGTTTTCACTTGTCTTTGCCTTTCCCCTTGTTTTTGCAAGAAAAGGAGAAGATCCTTCTGGGCCCTTGCAGTGCCACACTGTATATCCTTCTCAACGTGGGCACAGTGGTGTCTGTGCAGAGAGTGCCAGTTTTCTCCACCATCTGTCTGGTAACGTTTGGGGCTGGGCCTGAGAGTACCTAGCTCAGTGTATAGACCATCACCACTGCTGCAAAAACAAGTAGAGTGTGCATGACCTGTCCACAGGAGAACTTGCCTTTTCCCTCTTTACCACTGGGGTCTAAACAATACTCTGCCTGGATAGCAAGGAGGCAGAAAAGAAGCACTGTGGTGTTTTCTTGAACCTGGTGTGCATCACTTGAATGGTCATACTAATATTATTTCTTATAGTTCAGACAGACCGTAGGGTCAGTTTTGCACTTTAACATCCTCTAAGCTTTTTAAGACGACATAATTTTTTTTCATGAAAACAACTGAGCCCTTAACTTTAATGGAACTTTCAGAGTCTCTTTTTCCATATTAATTATTAGTTTTGTAACACATAATCCTGGAAGTTGAAAAATGCAAGTACTTTTCCAGTTGATTTTCTTTAACAGTTTGTGGGGTGGAAGAAAGTCCTCAGAAAGCCGCCATTAGGAAATTCACAGTTTATAAATAGCTGTCTTGGGAGCATAACACAGGCTGTTGAGCTGTTTTGAAGCCAAGAAATATGAGGGTGTGCTGATGTGTTATTGCAGCAAGTCGCTTAGTTTTGTCAATACATAATTCGAGAGAATGTAGGGTATTGTTTTTGTGCCTATGTGAGGGAAAACTGGAATACCATATTTATCTAAATACTTATGTGGAAACTCCTGGGGATTTCATCACCTTTACTGCCAGGATTTCTCCTTCGAATTCCCATTTTCCATCTTTGTGGCTAACTTTTGTAAGGAAGTACCCCAACCAGCATTTCCCCAGAAGTGTTACAGTGGAGGTGTATTTTGCTATGGTAGAGTTGAGTAGAACAAATGCTAGAACTGGTTTTTAAAAGGAAAAGAGGAAGAGTTTTCTGTTCTCCCCCTTTGCCCTTCCAAATAATATTCGGATCTACTTGGGGGTGCCAACTCCATGACTTTTTAGGCAGATGAGCAACCTTATGTACCTCACTCACCCCTGACTTAAAAAGGGGCTGGAGATGGAGCCAAGATGTCAATTCTGCCTTTTGCCCCCTCCACTGGTAAGTGCGTTGCAGGATTCCTGCCATCCTCTTCCCCTCCTGCCCCCATTGCCTCACACGCACAATGCTTCTACTCAAATTTTCCCTCATGCCGAAGATGAAAATAAGGCACCTCGGCTTGGCTCATAACCGAAGCAAGTAGTTACTATGCTTCTTGTCGTACATGTGTGTATCACTGTATCATGTACTCTGAGATTTTGAAGATAAGGTTGAGAAATCTCCAGCTGAAGGAGAGGGTGCTCCAAATTTAGACAAATGAGCCTCAGAAATCAAGTTTAAAAAATTTACCCACACATCATTTTTTTTTGTTGTTGTTAATTCTTCCCTCAGGAGGTACCCAGTGGATTAAAAAAATAGCACTTTTTCTTCTTTCCCAACCTGTGTTTGGAACAGTGAGCTAGTATAAATTGTCTATGCAAAATTTGTCATTTGTATAAGTCAATTTAAATTTCTTGAGAAGAGGAAATATTGGGGTAGAGACGATGAATACTAGTGCTCATGGTCCCTGCTCTCGAGGGCCTTAAAATTTAAGGTGGGGGAACAATCCATTTAGAAAAAAAGTATTCTATTCCGGTAAAATACTAAGTTCCAGTGAATATTGGATCACAAATATAGAATCATTAAAATCAGTGGATAAAGAGGGTTAAGTTCCCAACAATAATAGACAGTTGTTTGTTAGTGTGTGAGTGGATGTTGTGCAGGGCAACTAATATTACAGTACTTGTTTGTGGAAGGGTATATTTTTGGTAGAATTAAAGAAGTTTGGGAGGAATGTGTTTTGGGATCACTGGAGGAGAAACTAGTGAAAACCTAGTGTTTTTACAGTTGGAAAACGAAGACCCGTGCCAGAAATTAGGAGTCGGTATACAAGTGGGGTGAGAGCAAAAATGCAGTATATTGCAATTCAATATTGTACACATAAATAGGAAGAAGACATTACAGGAATTTGTTCTGTCCCCCCAAAAGCGGAGACACTGGGTTAAAAGGTAGACAAATGAGCTCCCCCACAGCCTTGGTTTGTGGGTCACTGCCAGGCTCTCTGCTGGTGGGAGACAGTGAGATGGCATTTTCTGGTGTAGTAGGTGGTCCATCCCCCTCTCAGTTCAGAAATTGAAATTCTACAGCCATATGGATTTAGGGGGGTAATATTAGCATTTTAAAATAAACATTTTATTGGTTTTACACATTATAGACCGTATGCTCATTGTGGACATGGAGTGTGTTGACCGATTCTACTATATAGTACTTTCCCCAGCATTTAACACAGTGTCCTGCACACAGTAAGCACTCAGTAAATATGACAGGGAAAACTTTCTAGTTTTCTCACTAGCTTTGCACTATGGCCAGTGTGTTTCGTAGTTGGAGGATAAAGCCTTTCTAGATAAAGCGTTAAATTAATTTGAGCACATTGTCAGTTAATAAAAGTTTATTAAGCTCCATTGGAGATGAGAGGGGTTTAGCCTTAATGCATATAGAATGTAAAGAGGTTATCCTTTAACTTCATTATGAAACTGTCTGCAGAACTTGTGACAAACTAGGACAAGGTTGAGCCATAGTACTGTTCCTCGCTTGGCTCTTCCTTTCCCGCACAGATGAATGAAATTGAAATGCAGGGTAAGGAGGCTTTTCTGATTTTGGGGGGTTTAAATTCTAGTGGATACCACGGAATTTCAGCTTCAGAGAGAGGTATGTGAATCTTTTTCTCTTCATATATACTAAGAATTTGCTTCATCTCCTATATAGGAAGTGTTTGGGGGATGTGGGGAGGAGAGGTAGCGACTAATTCTTGTTATGCAACTTTCTATACTCAAGTGTTTCTCAGTTTTTCAAAAACTGCTAACATGCACCTTACAGCAAAATTCATTCATTCCGTAGTGTCTATTGAGCACTTACTGTGTGCAGAGCACTGTATTAAATGCTTGGGAAAGTACAATACACCAATAAACAGTGACATTCCCTGCTCACAATGAGCTCACAATCTAGAGAGGGGGAATAAATACAAGTACAACACAAATAAGTAAAATGACCGATATCTACATAAGTGCTTTGGGGCAGGGAGGGGGAAAGAGCAAAGGGAGCAAGTCAGGATGATGGAGAAACGGGTGGGAAATGAGAAAAAGTGGGGCTTAGTCTGGGAAGACCTCTAGAGTCCATTCCTCAGTGTCGATTGTGCACAAGTCTTTAACACTTAATTATCAATTGTTTTTTGCCTCCCAGATATTGTAAGACTTAATAATATTCGAGATTTGAAAGGATTTTATCTTGTCAGGTGATTTGTCATGAAAATTTATGACTCAGTGAGTCAATTGATTCATCTTTCATAGCTGATGTTTCTTCAGAGGTTCAAATTCTGTTCTCAAAACTGGTTTAATGTTATTGTGAAATAAGAATCTGGTTATTAAAGATCCTTAATTCTTGATAAATTATTCATCGTTTGAAAGGTGCTATGTTTTTTATTTTTAGGTTCATTGCCTTAATTGGCCTATACTTTCATTAGTAAAGGGCCCATTGGTCATATTTGGGTTTAAGTTTTTCATTTGGGGATTTTCCTATGGCTTAAAACTACCATCTCTATGTGGGTGATTCCCAAATTTACATTTTCAGTCATGATCTTTTGCCCTCTTTGCATTCTCTCATTTCCTTCTGCCTTCGAAGATACCTCTACATGGATGTCCTGCCATTACCTCAAACTTAAAATGTCCAAAATAGAACTCCTTATCTTCCCACCCCAACCCTGTCTTCTCCTTTCCCATCACTGAAGGCAGCACCACTATCCTTCCTGTTTCATAAGTCCATAACCCTGAAGTTATCCTTGACTCCTCGCTCTTTCATTCAACCCACATATTCAACCTGTAACTAAATCCTGTCAGTCCCACCTTTACAACAGTGCTAAAAATCTGCCCTTTCGTATCCATTCGATCTGCTACTACATTAATCCAAGCACTTATCCTATCCCACCTTGATTACTGCATCGGCCTTCTTGTTGACCTCCTTGCCTCCTGGCTCTTCCCACTCCAGTCCGTACTTCACTCTGCTGCCCGGATCATTTTTCTCCAAAAATATTCAGTCCATGTTTCCCCACTCCTCAAGAACCTACGGTGGGTTGCCCATCCACATCCACATGAAGCAGAAACCCCCATTGTTGGCTTTAAAGCACTCAGGCACCTTGCTCCCTTCTATCTCACCTCACTACTCTCTTACTACAACCTAGCCTGCACATTTTACTCCTCTGTCAACCAACTCACTATATCTCAATCTCATTTTTCTCACCGCCGACCTCTTGCCCACGACCTGCTTCTGGACCAGAACACGCTCCCTCTTCATAGCCAACAGTAAATTACTCTCCCCACCTTCAAAACCATCAATCAATCATATTTAGTGTTTACTGTGTGCAGGACACTGTACTAAATGCTTGGGCTAGTACAACACAACAATATAACAGACATATTCCCTGCCCACAACAAGTTTACCGTGTAGAGGGGGAAATAGACATTAATATAATTAAAAAATAAATTGGAGATATGTACATAAGTGCTGTGGAGCTGCTGCAAGAGGGAGGTGGATAAAGGGAGCAAGTCAGGGTGACGCAGAAGGAGTGGGAAGAAGAAATGAGGACTTTGTCAGGGAAACCTCTTGGAGGAGATGTGCTTTCAGTAAGGCTTTGATATATATATATATATGTGTGTGTGTGTGTATATATACATATATAAATATATATGGCATATATCGTATTTGTCAACTTAATATGTGGCAACACTGTACTTAACTCTGGGGTAGCTACAAGCTATCAGATTGGCCACTGTCCTTGTCCTATATGGGGCTCTCAGTCTTAATCCCCATTTTACAAATGCGGTAACTGAGGCACAGAGAAGTGAAGTGACTTGCCCAAGGTCATGCAGCAGACAAGTGGTGGAGCTGGGATGAGAACCCGTGTTCTTCTGACTCCCAGGCTCGTGCTCTGTCCACTAGGTCATGCTGTTTCTCTTTTATTGACTTATGAACTAAACCCTCGTTTCCTTTTCTCTCAATCCCTTCTGCGTCACTCTGACTTGCTCACTTTATTCACTCTCCCTTCCCCCAGTCCTACAGCATTTATGTACATATCCTTAATTTGTTTATGTATATTAATGTCTATCTCCCCCACTAGACTAAGCTCATCGTGGGCGGGGAATGTGTTCATTATATCATACAACCTCAAGTGCTTACTTCAGTGATCTGGGCACAGTAAGCACTCAACAAATATGATTGATTGGAACCTGAGAAGAGAGAGGAAGAGGGTGAGGGATTTCTTGTAATCATTGCCATTATATGTGTTGGGTATCGTATTTTGATTTATAGCAGGCTTCTCTGTCAATAGGCTGTGAACCTCCTTGGGTGTAGCTTGTGTATAATTATGGTAGTTAAGTGCATACTACGTGCAAGGCACCTTATTAAGTGCGAACGGTACACACAATGAACACTGCGTTGCAATACCCAAGGCCCATTCCTTTTGCTAGGGTGGACAGCAAGTAAATTGGGATGGAGTGGGGGTGAAAAGGAGATGGTCACTTCAGCCCTTTCCCATCAGGGTGGGGCTTTTCAGGGAGTTTTGACCCTGGGACACCCCCCTCCCCCACTCCTACCCCTTCCAGAAATACTGTCTCTGTCATTGTGGTGCCTAAGTCCTGTCCGTTGGCTGGAGTGACGGACAGGTACTCAGCTCTTTTAACGTGGGGCTGACATTCTGAAAAAAACATGGGCCATAGTGCCCGCTCCTTCAGAGATGCTGTACGCATGTGCACTGCAGTTTCTTCCAGCACCGTATCATGTTCTGTCCAGATAGATGTTCAGTCAGAACATTACCTAACTGTGTGGTAAAACTATCCAAATCCTATGGCGAAAAACACACGTTATGGAAGACCTGAGTGTATTTAGAAAATTGGGGACATTGCTGTGGCTGGAGTGGCATTGGGGAGGGAAAAGGGTGATGGGTTGGGTGTTTCCGAGCTCATAATACAATAACTCTTCTTCCGCCTACTTAAACTGTGAGCCCCATGTGGGATAGTGACTGTGTTCAATCTAATTAAGATGCATCTACCCCAGCACTTAGAACAGCTTGAAACATAGTAAGCGAGCGCTTAATACCATTTAAAAAAAGTTATGCACAAAGGAGACGCTCAACAAATATTGGCGGTACATTCAATTGCACCTGAAAAATAAATTTCATAGTGCAAGTGGTCCTTAAAGATTAGCTGCTATTTTGTATGAGTGTTATCATTGAGAGCTCTGCATTGTCCCTGAATCAGCCTGAGAGTCTCATTGAGCCTTTGCCCTTAGTTTGGTCAGGCACAGGTCAAAATTCAGCATATGCTTCTCTAGGGCAAGAGTATGCCTTTTATTTCTTCTGAACATTCTGCAAGCATCTAGGAAGGTACCCTGCATGAGGTGCTCAATAAATACTGTTGGTAATAATAATGATGGCATTTATTAAGCGCTTACTATGTGCAAAGCACTGTTCTAAGCGCTGGTACCCAGTCAAGTTCAGAGGTATGGGGTGGGGAGGCTCAGACAGTGCCATCTCTTGCTGGCTGGGCCCCAAACTATGTTAATTTTTTTTTGTTTTTTGTTTTTTGCTTTGTTAGAAAAGCAGCAAAGCCTAACGGAAAGACAGTCAGTCATATTTATTGGGCACTTGCAGTGTGCTGATCACTGTACTAAGCACGTGGAAAAGTACAATATAACAGTTTGAGAGACATTCCCCATCTCAATGAGCTTACCGTCTAGAGGCACATTTGAGGAGTTGGGAGACCCACTAATCCATGCCCTGTAACTTGCCTGATGTGTGAAACTGGACAAGTCACTTAATTTCTGGGCCGTACGTCATGAAAGGTAAAAATGGGGATAAATTCTCCTTCCTGTTTAGACTGTGAGATCCAGGTGGAACAGGGATTGGGTCTGATCTACTTATACTGTATCTACCCCAGCACTTGGCTCAGTGTTCGGCATGTAGCCCTTAACATATACCACAGTTATTACTGTTGTTATCATTATTATATCGGAAAACTAATTATCGTGCAACAAGTGTTTGTTTCTGAATTGCAATTCCTCATAGAACTTCATATCATGTCACATGGTTTCCTTGAAATTAGAAAACCATTTCATTGTAGTCAAGTTAATTGGAAATATTTTGGTGAGACCATCGCTTTCTTATCTGGGTTGCTGGACTTTATCTCTGAGGATACCAGAAGGCAAACTGTGCATATCAAGCATCCCCTGCTGTCCCTCACCCAACACACACTCTAAACACTGGGTGAAACAGTTTTTCGGTGTGACTCGGTCTCAGTTCCAGGCCAGATTAGCGTTCACTGGAGGCTAGAGATGGGCTGGGGGGTAAACCAGGGCCGCCCAGGATTCTCCTAGATTTTCCGTTGTTCACCTGAGCACCCCTAACTTATTCGGTTCTTGTTCTAGGCTCAGCAGATTCGAAACCCCAGGCCTATCCTCTATAAACTCTTTGGTTCCAGAGAGATTGGAACTTTGTCTTTTCCACCCTGTAGAGTGCTTATTTAGAAGTTTTAAGTGTTGTAAGCGAGAGTGTCTCTGAAAATGGCAGAGTATATTTTGAACTACTGCATAATTAAGTACAAATCATTGTGTTCAGAATGGCTAGATGAGTGATTTCAATGTGACACCATTGTTTATAGGGTAATCATGGGCCAGTCCGGAAAGAAATCTGAGAAGGGACCGGTTTGTTGGCGGAAGCGTGTAAAATCAGAATACATGCGACTGAGACAACTCAAGAGGTTTAGACGAGCAGATGAAGTAAAGGTATACTTTTATCTTTCTTGAAAATGTATGTAGAATTCATAAAACATGAAGATTTTTTTCCCCCTAAAATGGGTATTTTCAAATCTGAAGCAGTCCAATATAGAGTTAATTTTCTCGTAAATTGCTTTAATATGCAGTTGTATACTCCCTTAAGTTACTGTAAAGTGAATTGCCATTACCTTAGTACTTGTTGAAATTTAACTTGTCTTCATTATTGCTTGGATGACAGTACAGTGCTCTGCACACAGTAAGCGCTCAATAAATGCGATTGAATGAATAAATTTTAGTCTCTCCTCTCCCACTGAGGTTGTTGGTCCCTTGCGGAACTGGGACGGTGCCTTAATTGTTTTCAGTGCATTTACCTCAGTATTTAGTACGGGATAGCGCCTATTTTAAGTGCTTAATAAGTATTAGTAGTAATTTTCTAATGTAGAATTGGAAATTACCCCTGATTCGATTTGCAGAACCTCAATGTTGATGAACTTTCGATGTCTCAATTCCATTTCTTAAAAAATTGGCTTGTATTTTGGTCTCTATTCAGATACTTCAAGAAAAGAGAATGTTATCTAGTTTTATATACATAAGAACTACGCCTCTTCTAAATGTTTAGCAGTGAGGAATTTCAGGGCAGATAGATGTGTTTACACTATTTATGTGCAAGTTCACCACAGCTTCTGGTGAATCTACAAGAGATTCTCCTTCATTAAGAAAATCAATTTTGAGAAACCACCTCAAAATCATCTTTGAGGAAGTCAGTATTTACTGAGCACCTCCTGAGGGTAGAAGAGCACTGTACTAAACAATCACTTAATTGCATTTATTGAGCGCTTACTGTGTGCAGAGCACTGTGCTAAGAGCACAAGACTAAACACACCAAGGGTGTATAACAAACTTAGTAGATGTGATCCCTGCCCTCAAAGGCGGCAAGAAATGGATGTGGTGACATTTTAGGGAGCGACCACATGACTGAATAGATGCTTTGTCTACTGATATGCAATTTTAAAATTTCCTCATTATTTTTAGAGTATGTTTAATTCTAATCGTCAGAAGATACTGGAAAGAACAGAAATCTTAAATCAAGAGTGGAAACAGCGAAGGATACAGCCTGTACACATCATGACTTCTGTGAGCTCATTGCGAGGGACCAGGGAGGTTGGTTAACATGCCGTGTTGTAGTAATTGTCAGCACACTTTTGATTTTACTAGTGGAAAATTGCTTGGTAATGGTTGGAAAACGATTCTTCAGCTTGCCTATCTCTCTCTGTTGATAACTTTCCTTCTGAAACTGTTAAAGGCTCTTCAGGTCACCCTTTCAGTTCAGTTCATTCTCACTGCCATGTTGAGTGGATTTCTGGTTTCTATAATAGAAGGCCTTTTTATTTCCGTCGTTAATGAAAGTATCTAACGCTCCTAATCAAGCTCATAATAATAAACACTGTGGTAGTTGTTAACCGCTTACTGTGTGCCAGGCACTGTATGAAGCGCAAGGGTGGATACAAGCGAGAAGCAGCAATGTGAAATCCGCATGCCCAGATATATATCTACGCTCATGTGTTGGGTTGAGAAGACTTCTGTAGGCCATCCCTGATTTCATTTTTTTTCCCTTATGAAGGAAATAAAAGCAAACCAAAGTAGGTATTTGATGCTTTCATTTAAATGGCTCTTCACTTTAAAATAAGGCATATAAGGATATACTTGACCTTCCAGCTCAAAGAATATAGCCATGATGGTAAAATTCATCCAAGGTTTTGTGTGTGACTGAAAAGACCAATTTAAGACCCAGAGTCCCAGTGTGATTATTTATCATATTCCTTACACCTAAAAAAAGCATGCATTTGTTTGTGAACTGTCTTCATTCTATGCAAATAGTAAAAATCAAATGAGTTAATATGTGGAATTAGTTTTCCAAAGTCCCTTTTAGCTGCCTCTCGTGCTAGCACAGAAATAACTCTGAATGGATTTTGTGGGTATTTTTAAATGAAAAATAATTTCCTAACAAGGACATTATATGAATTCTCCATCATTCTTTGGAAAGTTGGTCCAAATTTGTTAGACTTGTGGCTTTAATTGGATTTTAATTTGCTAACTTGTTATAGAGATAGTCTTTTGTTTACTGAACTGATGGAGTGGAGTGATTAGGCTGCAAATAGGCTATATAAATAACGTTGAAGAACTAAGATGCTTTTAGAATCCTTGCTCTCCTTAAAATTACCATTGTTTTAAAAGGACAGTTTATGGACAGAAATTTGTATTTGATTTGCACTTCTGGATCAAGAATATTGAAAAGGAGTGGGTAAAAAAGTGAAGCAGTTGTCCACAACGTATCTACTGTATGACGATTTCAAACTGTTGGATTTAGGAGCTGTAGGCATTTGTTCTGGCTCTTAGACATCTCTCAACGGACATGTCAGCGTGAGCTGCGGTATTGTTTACTTAACTATAATTTGTGGTTGGACGGGCGTGTTTCGGCCATGCTCGCTGCAAGGTTCAGCCACCCGACCTAACCGCCCACTTCATACGATTGGCACTGACCTCTTTTTTTAAAAAATGGCATTTGTTAAGGGCTTACTATGTGCCAGGCACTGTACTAAGCGCTGGGGTACACAATCCCCTGTCCCCTTTGGGACTGACAGTTTTAACACCCATTTTACAGATGAGGTAACTGAGGCACCAAGAAGTTAAGTGACTTGCCCAAGGTCACAGCAGAGAAATGACGAAGCCGGGAATAGGACCCAGGTCCTTCTGGCTCCCAGACCCGTGTTCTACCCATTGGGCCACACTGCTTCCAGCTATAATTGTCCAACCTGCCTGGTGATATGGTGGTTTGCTTAGGCACACCTGGTAGTGCAGCAGTAGAGGAATCTTGGGAACTGACATGTTGGCTGACCAAGGTCCACTCTTGCATGTAGCCATATTCCTAAGCCCTATTTCAAGTTATATTCATAAGCACCCTGCTGGCAGTGTTTCTCTATCTTTTCATCTGCCCTCCCCGTGAATAACATTCAGCCTGTTTTTTCCTTCCACTTGAGAATCTCCGTTCCTACCCTTTCTCCTCCCCACCACTTTACCCAACCCAGTAGGAGCATACAGTCTTGAGCGGGGCATCTTCATTGATACGCAGCTGCAAGGTGCACTCGTGAGTTTTCTCTCCAGTTCCAGGGCACTTACAAGGCTTCTGCATGTCCGGCTGCCGTGCCTCAGTTCTCATCGACATCCCTTCCTTCTTTCTGACACCTCACTCCTTCTCCCCCCAGGAAGAAAAAGAGTACGGGTGATCAATCAGTGGCATTTATTGAGTGCTTACTCTGTGCAGAGCACTGTACTAAGTGCCTGGGAGAGTGTGGCACAACAGCATCGACAGACACGCCCCCTGCCCATAGCGACCTTACAGTCTAGAGGATGAAAAAGTAGGAGAAAGAATGGCAGCGGTAGTCTAGAAGACGCATAGCTGTATGGAATTCGTGCTGTCGTAGCTTAAAGAGAAGACTGGCTCAGCTTTTTAAATGGGATCGCTTCCTGTCAAAGATGCTAAATGCCAGCTACATTTCAGTTTAGCACACTGTGGAACGAAATGACCGCTTTGAAATGCCATCGCCACGGGAGAGCTAGCCCTCCCCCTTTCTGTATCTTATCCCAGAGCATTAAAAGTTTGCTAGTAGGGACCCTGGAAAGAGGATGGCAGATTTAGGACTAAGGAAAGGGGAGGAGCTGGTAGATTCTCATTTGAGGCTCCTTGATGTGGATTCAGTGGCCTTTTCAGCATGCCTTTGCCCATTCTACTGGGACTCCTTAGCCGACAGTCCGTCTGCATTGCTTTCTTTGCATGTGGATATGTGGCCAAGTAGGAGAGCTTCATGAGCAGTCTCTGTTGGTGGGAAGAAGGGCTCTTCCCCTCCCAGCTCCACAGCACTTACATACACGCCTGTAGTTTTATTTATTTGTATGTTGACGGTCTCCCCCCTCTAGACTGTAAGCTCGTTGTGGGTAGGGAATGTCACTGTCTATTGTTTTATTGTACTTTCCCAAGCGCTTAGTATGGTGCTCTGTGCAA